>NC_136418.1:149721872-150031872 GCF_052625555.1 Lactuca saligna
AGGCAGCAAGACCCAATGTTCCACCAAAGATGAAGGAGAGAGCCTTCCAGATGACACTAGAAGCTGCGAAGAAGGCAGCAGATGTCGCTTTAGGTACCTTTCTTGTAAATGGATTACCTGCCAATATACTATTTGATTCAGGAGCGAACTACTTCTTCGTATCGCATGAATTTGGTGGGAAACTAGCATTGCGTGTAGAAAAACTTGATAATGCCCTAGTTGTGGAAGTTGTCAGTGGCAAGTTCGTACCTATTAGTGATCATATTAAGAACATCGTCATCGAATTAAATGGAAATGAATTCCATGAAGAATTGTTACCCATAGAGTTGAAGGGTTTCGACATCATTGTGGGGATGGATTGGCTTAGCGCCAACGATGTCGAGATACTTTGCAAGAAGAAGATAGTAAGAGTAAACCCACCCGGAAAAAAGTCATTTATGGTGTACGGGGACAAACGCAGAATAAACTCTAGAATCATTTCCCTAATGAAGGCCAGAAAATGTTTGTCTAAAGGATGCACATCATACTTGGCATTCGTGATCGATGCTAAGAAGGAAAAGAAGGAAAAGCAAAGTATTCCAGTACTGTGGAATTATCCAGAAGTCTTTATCGAAGATCTTCCTGGATTACCACCTGATAGATAAGTAGAGTTCCGAATAGACTTATTACTAGGAACGACACCAATAGCAAAAGCACCGTACCGATTAGCACCAATGGAGATGAAGAAGCTTATGACGCAATTTCAGAAGTTATTGGACAACGGTTTCATTCGACCTAGTTCATCACCCAGGGGAGCTCCAGTGTTATTCGTGAAAAAGAAGGGCGGAATCATGAGAATGTGTATAGACTACTGAGAGCTGAGCAAGGCAACGGTGAAGAACAAGTATCCATTTCCAAGGATTGATGACCTATTCGATCAGCTACAAGGTTCGAGCTATTTCTCAAAGATCGATCTTAGGTCGGGATATCATCAGCTGAAGGTGAGAGAGCATGATATAAAGAAGACTACATTCAGAAATAGATGAAATTCTTGGTTATATCATTTGGACTAACCAATGCTCCAGCAGCGTTCATGAATTTGTTAAACAAGGTTTGTAAATCATTCCTCGATAAATCTATGATCGTGTTCATAGATGAAATTCTGATTTACTCAAAAATCTAGGAGGAGTATGGCAAGCATCTACGAGAAGTGTTGGAAGTGTTGAAGAGGGAGAAGCTATATGTAAGGTTCTCCGAATGCAATTTTTGGATCTGAGAAGTCCAATTATTGGGCCATGTGGTTAACCAAGAAGGGATAATGGTTGACCCAGCAAAGATCGAAGTTGTGATGAAGTGATAATGTCCTAAAAGTCCCGCGGAGATCCGAAGCTTTCTGGGATTAGTCGGATATTACCGAAGATTTATCCAAGGATTTTCTTCGATAGTTGCTCCATTGACAGCTTTGACCCACAAAGAAGCTACATATACATGGAGTGAGAAGCACGAAGACGCATTCGAGAAGCTAAAGAAGAAGCTATGTGAAGCACCAATTCTTTCTCTACCCGATGGAGTTGAAGGCTTCGCAGTGTATAGCGATGTGTCGGGATTCGGGTTGTGTTGTGTTCTAACTCAAAGAGAAAATGTGATAGCATACGCATCTCGACAATTGAAAGAGCACGAAAAGAACTACCCTACTCACGATCTGGAGTTGGCAGTGGTAGTATTTGCCCTAAAGATATGGAGGCATTACCTTTATGGCACAAAGTGAAAACTTTTCACTGATCATAAGAGTCTCTAGTATCTCTTTAATTAGAAGGAATTCAACATGAGACGAAGTTGGCTAGAGTTACTCAAGGACTACGACTGTGACATACTTTACCACCCTGATAAACCAAATGTGTTAGTTGATGCTCTGAGTTGAAAAGCAACCTTAAAAGAAAAGTACAAGAGCGTTAATAATATAAGTTGTCTCGACTATTGTGGAAAGTATCAACGAAGCTCAGGAAGAAGCTTCAAAGAAAAATGACCGAAAGGAAGAACGTTTAAGCAGAACTTTAGTGTTCGATACAAACAGTCAAGGATTAAAGGTATTCCAAGATAGGATTTAGGTACATAAGACAGGAGGAGTAAGAGATATTCTGGTGGAAGAAGCCCACAAGACTATGTAATCGATTCATCATGGCAGCACTAAAATGAATAGCGATCTAAAACCCTACTACTGGTGGCTGACAATGAAGTTCGATGTTGAAAAGTATGTGATCGAGTGTGTAACTTGTGCAAGAGTTAAGGCACAACATCAGAAACTGTATGGGAGTTTAGAACCTTTATTTGTACCCATGGGTAAATGGGAAGACAACACCATGGATTTTGTGACTACACTGTCCAGGACGAAGAATGTTCACGCGTGATTTGGGTGGTCATGGATCGTTTTACTAAGAGTGCACACTTCACACATGATAGCCACACAATTCAATGCTAATGTCAAAATTTTCAGATCCGACAATGCCAAAGAATTGCTTTTCACTAAATTGTTCCAAGCTAAAGTCATAATACATTAGTTTACATGTGTTGAGAGGCCACAACAAAACTCTATTGTAGAACGAAAACACCAACACATACTGAATGTTGCAAGGGCACTGTATTTCCAGTCGAATATACCAATTGAATATAGATCAGAATGTGTCTTAATTGCTGTATATCTGATCAATAGAACTCCTTCCAAGTTGCTTCAATATCTTACACCTTATCAAAAACTTTATAATGCAGAACCACAGTATAATCTACTTTCTACTTTTGGTTGCTTAGCCTTTGCTTCTACTTTAACAGCACACAGAAACAAGTTTAAACCACGTGCAAAATCTTGTGTCTTCATAGGTTACCCACCTGGCATGAAGGCATATAAGTTGCTTGACTTGTCCACAAGAGAAATTTTCATGTCAAGAGATGTTGTATTTCATGAAACTATTTTTCCATTCATAAATATAACTCATCCCTTTGTTGACGATCCTTTTTCCATGGTTGTATTACCAAAAGCTTTTGATTCAGATCATGAATCTTCATCTCAAATTTTACAACATGTTCCAAACCCCATTTCTATTCCTATGTCACCTAATTCCATTCCAATTTCTAATATTCCAAATATACCCTTACCCAATGATTCACATTTACCACAAGCACAACCTAACAGAACACAACAAGTTAGGACCAGACCATCATATTTACAGGATTATCATTGTAACCTCACAAAATTTCATACATGTTCTACAAATTCCAGTTCATCCTCTTGTAGA
Source organism: Lactuca saligna (assembly GCF_052625555.1). Taxonomy (NCBI): domain Eukaryota; kingdom Viridiplantae; phylum Streptophyta; class Magnoliopsida; order Asterales; family Asteraceae; genus Lactuca; species Lactuca saligna. Next base: position 149,725,142 of record NC_136418.1, read on the forward strand.
TATCCTTTATCTGAGGTTATTTCTTATGATAATCTTAGTAAAAACTGCAAAGCTTACACCATTTCTATATCTGCTCTAGAAGAACCCAAAAACAATAATGAAGCTGTCAAATCTGTTGAATGGCAACATGCTATGAATGATGAGTTACAAGCTTTGGAATTGAATAATACTTGGGTTGTTGTTCCTCTTCCAAAATACATAAATCCATTGGGTTTTCGATGGGTGTATAAGATCAAAAGAAGAGACGATGGAACAATAGAACGATTTAAAGCATGCCTTGTTGCAAAAGGGTTCAATCAACAAGAAGGAGTTGATTTCTTAGACACTTATTCTCCTGTAGCCAAGCTTGTTACAGTGACACTTCTTCTTGCCTTGGCTGCTAAAAAAAACTGGCCACTTATCCAATTAGATGTGAACAATGCTTTTCTAAATGGAGATTTAGAAGAAGAGGTGTACATGCAATTACCTCAACTGTATTCTGGTAATTTTTCTTCTTCAAGACATCAACAAATGGTATGTAAACTCCAAAAATCTCTTTATGGATTAAGGCAGGCTTCTAGACAATGGTATTCTAAATTTTCTAGTTTTTTAAATACTTTGGGTTTTACACAATCAAAATCAGATTATTCTCTGTTTTTTAAAGGTGTTGGTTCATCATATGTTGCTTTGCTAGTCTATGTTGATGACATAGTTATCACAGGACCTTCAACATCTGAAATACAGTTGGTTAAAAAGGCTTTAAGTGCTCGTTTCAAATTAAAAGATTTGGGGAATTTGAGACATTTTTTAGGCCTTGAGATTGCTAGATCAAAAACTGGAATTTTTCTTTCACAAAGATAATATACTTTAAAGCTTCTTGGGGATATCGGACTTTAAAGCCAAATGGATCCCAAGTACAAATTATCAGGTTTTGAAGGAGATTTTTTACAAGATGAGTTCCAATACATAAGACTTATCGGTCGTTTGCTATATTTGACCATCACAAGGCCCGATATCACTTATGTTGTTCATCGTTTGAGTCAATATCTCAATAAACCCAGAACTCATGCATCATATGCATGCTGCAACACATCTTCTTAGATACTTAAAGTCTAATCTAGGACAGGGGTTGTTTCTTTCAGCAACCCTTCTCTTCAATTAAGAGACTTTAGTGATGCTGATTGGGTAGGATGCAAAGCCACCAGAAGATCTGTCATAGGATATTGTGTTTTTATTGGTGTTTCTCTTATTTCTTGGCGATCTAAGAAACTAAACATTGTAGCTAGATCATCCACATAAGCAGAATATAGAGCCATTGTTGTTGTCACTTGTGAACTTATGTGGTTAAGACACTTGTTGAATGATTTTGGTGTAAAGCAAACTGAACCAAATCTCATCTTCTGTCATAATGAATCTGCCATCCAATTAGCGTCTAATCCCACTTTTCATGAGAGAACTAAACATGTGGAGATTGATTGTCACTTCATTCGGGACAAAATCATTGATCAAACCATTAAACTTCTTCCAATAAATACTCATTTTCAGCTTGCAAACGTATTCACCAAATCGTTGCCACGTGCTAAACTATTGCCTTTAATGTCCAAGATGGCCATGAAAACAATTTTTTCACGGTTATCTTGAGGGGGGATATTAGGGGTATTAATGTAATATTACAATATAGTTTGTTAATTGTTGTTAGTTAGAAGTAATTAGCAACTAAATGAGTATGTTAGCATTAAGGACGAATTGTAAGTTTGTATATAATCATCTTTGTAATTAGTATTGATCTAATGAGAAATGTATTGTTTCTTTTTCTCATTTCGTTTCTCTTTCATACAAGTTCATAGGAATGCAGATGGATTTCAGCTTTTAACTCCTTCCGACGGACAATCATGGACTACGAACAAATGTCCTTACTGATATATGTCACCTTTGCATGTTTCCGCAGGAATTAGTTAAAGTTTAGATTAACCACAACACTCGATCCCTCTTAAACCTTCTCATTATCATTACCATTTACTCCTTTGACAACATTAGCATAGGAACCACTATGAATGCTTGTCGATTCCACTGTATGCATCAAATATGACATCATCACCTCATTAGGTTTTGTTTTCCGCTCACTTATGACCCTAGAAAATAGAGGAATAGATGCAAACAATTTGTGAAACCCAAGTGATGTGTCAAAAAATTCTTTATCCAAGTCATGCACCCCAGTCTAACGAACAAAACCAAATTGTTTGCATATATATCCTTGACATCTTTTTTGCAATAAACATGTCAAATGTCTTTCCAATCCTACCACACACCATTCATTTGTCATTGGATTCAACTGAAATGGGAAATTTTAATATAAATCAAGTGAATTTTAGAACTTAAAGGAACATGTCCTGATGATCGTCCTTGAGGACCCAACTTTGATTCTCGAGTAACACTTTCCTTTCTCTTGTATCGTACATTTGTCTTATCTTCATCAGCCACACAACGTGAACCAGTCTATCAATTGCAGCCTTTAGTCTAGTTCATAGACATCAGATTAACCTCCATCCCGCCGGGGAAGAAGTTAGTCGGAATCAAAGATGTTGCCGACATATAGGGATTTGTGTAAAAAATACTAGCTTTTTATCATATTTGTCACTATGTCAAAAGTGTAAGGAGTGTTTAAATTGATAAACTAAAATCATGACTTTTTTTAAAAAAATCTAGAAATTTTCATCATGTTTAAAGGCCCGCTAACTCCATTTAAAAATAAAAAATAAAAATAGCTTTTACGTGATGAACTTTTGTTATCTACAGATGTATAACATATACTGAATATGACATAGAAATATACAATAACATTTAGATTATACAATTAAAATGTTTTTCTGAAAACATGATTATATATGCAATTAAAAACAACAATGCAAATTGTCGCATTACAATAAGGAAGTAATTCAGTAAACCATATGATTCATTTACAAATTTTGACGGTAAGAAACATAATTAAATATTGTCTATTTCCGTAGATCTTTGCATGATGTGTGATTAATTAGCTTATACGACGACAAAGAGTGATTCCATCACCCACAGGAAGCTGACAGATCTCTACTCTTGGATCAGCAGCGAGGGCTTTGTTGAGCTCTAACACGAAGTCTCTGTAATATCTAACATACTTCCGAAGTGGGGCATCTGCGGGTGCCACCAAAGACCCATTCCAAAGGGTGTTATCGTAGCCAATCACTCCCCCAATTTTAACAAGATCGATTAACCTTTTGTGGTAATTAAGATAGTTGTCTTTATCCGCATCCACGAAAATAAAATCGAATGATCCATGGAATTTTACATCTCCTACCATCTGGTCAAGAAGAGGAAGCGCAGGGCCTTCTCTAAAGTCAATCTTGTGAGCAACACCTGCTTTCTCAATGATCGGAAGGCCGATTTCGTAATTTTCACGGTTTATGTCCAAGGCCAATATCTTTCCATCTTCTGGTAGAGCAAGCGCAGTAGAAAGAAGGGAATAACCAGTGTAAACACCGATCTCCATCGTGTTCTTAGCATTTATGAGCTTAAGAAGTAAGTTCAAAAACTGTCCTTCGTCAGCAGATGTCGTCATAAGATTCCTGCATTTAGTAGTACAAGTAAAACAGATTAGACAACGAAAAGCACCCACAATGTTTTTATGGTAATCCTCTTACGTACTCATAATGTGTTGTAGCATTAGGAAATGCATGCACTTAATTATATGACTTACCAAGGATGTTTAGCAGTGACCTCACGTAGCTCTTTCATGGATTCTGGCTCTCTCGGGTAAACGCTGGTTTCAAGAATGTATTGGTAAAGTGCATCGCTTTGAAGGAGACTCTTGTGGCCAACTTCTTGGTGTTTTGCGGGCTGAGTTTCTCCGGTGACTGCCATTATGAGGAATCTCCGGTGTGTGAGTATGAAATGGTTAGTGATTATTATTTATTGGTGGGTTGAAGTGAAGTTGAAATGGAAGATGGAGCGTATGAGATTATATAGGGAGTGGGCATGGAGTATCGGAAGGTGGTGGAGTGGTGCGGTTGAGGTCTTGTTGGTGGGGTTGGTGAGACTTGAGCTTTCGTTGCTGATGTGGATGTCGCCAACCATTTTGGAAACCAAGAGTTGGTAAAACCCACTTGTTTTATTTTAATTTTATTTTTTGTAATAAAATAATTATATACCAGTTTAGCTGAATGGTTATATAAATATTGCCGTTCATCTTTTTTCCCCTACGCCATTTTCTTTTTTCTCTTGGAGATGGTGCATCAAAGTCTTTTTCATTGTGCATTAAAAGATAGATGAATAACATGAAGAGAGTGATTAATGTGGCGATGACGTAGATTAAAAACGAAGTAGAAGTATAATAGATACTCTAATTATGGAACCTATTTTTTCCTCAAACGTCTTTCAAAATACTAATTAATATAATACAAATTTAGTTTGAATTCATATTTTTAGTATTTATTTTTTAACTTTTTACTAATCTAAGTAATATAAGTGCCATCATAGAGAACACTTTAGTTATGAATACCATATTGATGTCACTGTTTATAGGAAAATGACTTTTTTAATATACAAGTAGTTTCCGCATAATATATTTGGTACTAATATAAGTAATATAAGTACCATATAGAGAACACTTTAGTTATGAATACCATATTGATATCACTGTTTATAGGAAAATGACTTTTTTAATATACAAGTAGTTTCGCATAGTATATTTGGTCCATGCATAGATGCATTGAAGACCTTTTTCTTATATAAAAGACTTTAGTGGTCATGTTTTTTTAATTTTGATTCAGATTATTTTGAACTACTACCCACCTTTTTTATTTCATTTTTAAGGGAAATAGTTCCCTATTATTTCCCTTAATTGACAAAAGCAAGCAAAACTCAAAGTTTGACCATCTCAACTCAAACAATGATTGAAGTGGGTAGAAGTTGTTTTTGTTTGTATTTCAGTTAATTATACTAATTGGGGTTTATCATTCATCATATTAATCTGAATTGTTTAATGGAATAGTTGGGATTTAGTTATTTGCTTCAAATATTTAGATTTTTAGAACAAACTATACACTATAAAGAAAATGGTCGAATTTCGATGGCCAAATAATGTGTTGAAAACGTTTATTACCGTCAAAATTCTAACATATATAAATATATATCTTACAGGTCCTTTAACAGCTTACCGATAGAAAATTTCATGAGTAAGTAATTTTCAAAGCAATTTCAACATAAACATTTATGTGACATTTTCCACGGAAACCGATGGATTTCAGTATTAACTGTTTACAATAAATTACCGGCATATATTTTTACCAATGTATGTCGCTTTCGAATCAGATGCTATCTAATTACTTTTGGGTGTTGGATAGGCATCGATGGGGACTTCATTTTTGCTAATGTATATGGGTCGCAATCCCCGGCTGATAAGAGAAGATTATGGGATGAACTGTTGAACATCAAAAGGAGTAACGAAGGGATATGGTACATGTTTGGAGATTTTAACACTGTTAGAAGACCGTATGAACGTTACAATTCCCAATTCTGCCCTTCGTCACCATTCAATTTTAATCAATTTATTGGGGAAGCTGGTCTATGTGATCTCAGTATGGGTGGTCATCGTTTTACTTACTTCTGCCAATCCGAAGTAAATTAAGTAAGCTCGATAGATACATCGTAAGTCATCACCAGATTAATGCTTTCCATTTAGTTTCTGTGGTTGTACTCTCACGAGTATTGTCTGATCACTCTCGAGTAATTTTACAATCCCATGCACCGAACTTTGGGAAGGCCCCTTTCCGATTCTTTAACTCGTGGATGAGGAGAGATGGATGTGATTTGGTGGTAAGTATGGCATGGGCAGGGCCAGTCCTAAAAATACAAATATAATAAAGATTAAAAAAAATATCATTTATTCTTTGGTATAGACGTGTTCAATTAACAATAACAAGCAAGCCAAATTGTTTATCTTTTGAGTTAATTTGAGTTTGAACCAACTAAAAATCATTTAGATAATGATTGTTTATATATATATATATATATATATATATATATATATATATATACACACACACTATATAGCCCATAAATTTTGGGTCCCCTGAGACGTGGGCCCTGGGCGGTCGCCCGGGTTACCCACCGTCTGGACCGGCCCTGGGCATGGGAAAATTTCAAGGGATACGGGACCCCGGATGGATATCTTGCTGCAAAACTAAGGTATCTTAAAAAGGAAATCAGGTCCTGGAGGGCTAATGAATTCCCAAAGGAATCACAAGAGTTGATTAAGGCAAAATCTAGGGTCCAGGAGTTGGATCTGCCAACTGAAGCTCGTCCCCTTGGTGATTATGAACTAGAAGATCGAAGAGCTAGTTTTAAAAAAAATAGTTGAATTGGAAAAGATGGCTTCCCTTGACCTAAAACAGAAGTCGAGAGTAAAGTGGGCGGTGGATGGGGACGAAAACACAAAATTTTTCCATGGATATGTTAATAACAAAAAACAAAGGAATAACATCTATCGCTTGATCATTAACGGTTCTTGGAGTACGGATGCTAATGCAATTAAGATGGAAGTGTACAAGTTCTTTAAGGCTAAGTTTCACGAAAAATGGCCTAGCAGACCTAAACTTATCAGCCAAAAATTCAGGGCTTTCGACTCGATTACTAGCACAAACTTAGAGACGCCATTCACTATTGACGAGATCAAATGTGCTGCTTGGGCGGAAAACTTGATTATGGTTGTAACTCCTCTTTCATTACCCTTGTACCAAAGGTAAAAGACCCCTTCAAGCTTGGTGATTACCGGCTGATTAGCCTCATTGGATGTGTATACAAGATACTATCCAAACTACTAGCCTCTCGGCATAAAGGAGTTATCGGTTATAACATTGGGGAAGTTCATTCGGCATTCATTGAAGGGTGAAATATACTTAACGGGTCGCTTGTCATCAATGAGTGATGCTCTTGGGCAAAGAAAATCAAGAAAATATCATATTATTCAAGGTTGACTTTAACAAAGTATTTGATTCTATTAATTGGGAATATCTTGATTCCACTCTTGAACAAATAGGGTACGGGATGAAGTGGAGGGGATGGATAAAGGGGTGCTTAAACTCGGCTAGGGTATCCATTCTTGTCAACGGTTCGGCTACTGACGAGTTCTCCATGGGAAGAGGTGTAATACAAGGTGACCCGGTCTCACCCTATCTATTCATTGTTGCAATGGAAGGTCTAAATGTGGCCATGACTTCGGCATGTGAGAAAGGTCTATTCTCCGGAATTAAGATACCAAATTGTGACCAAACGGTCTCACACTTGTTCTACGTGGATGATGCCCTTTTCGTTGGGGAATGGTCCAAAGTAAATATAAAACTCTTGGTAGGATCCTTTGATGCTTCCATGTGGTATCTAGGCTTAAGGTTAACTTTAGTAAGTCGAGGGTGTTTGGTGTAGGTGCTCATCTAAGTAAAGTATCTCGTTGGGCTACACCACTTGGATGTAAGCCTAAAGAGCTACCATTTACATATTTGGGGGGTCCTTGTGGGTGTGAATATGAAATTGTTAAAAAACTAGAAACCGATGATCGAGAAGCTCCAACAAAAGTTATCACTATGGAAAGGAAAAACCCTATCTTTTGATAGAAGATTAACACTATTAAAGGTTGTGATGGGGGAACCTACAAACTTACTACTTCTTCTTGTTTGTTGCTCCAATTGGAGTCATTGATATGCTTGAAAAAGTTAGGAGGAGATTTTTATGGGGTGGATGTGAAAATAAGACAAAGGTACATTGAGTCTCGTAGGAAAAAGTGACTAAGCCAAAAGAAGCAGGTGGGTTGGGGGTGGGTTCTTTGAGGGCACTTAATGTTGCTCTTATCGTTAAATGGTGGTGGAGGCTTAGGGTAAATAGAAGATAATCTCTGTAACGACCCAAAATTTAAGACCAAAAATTTTTTTTAATAAATCATTACTTAAAGTAAAGTCATCATTCCAAAACATAATATGAGTATAAGTTTTCAAAACACATGTTCATTATCAGAGTAAACATTCCCAGGTTGTCTAGTCTATGGTGTGTGTCATGCGATCACCCCGAGCTCTTCCCTCCGCTACCGGAAGTACCTGAAACCAAAACTGAAAACCGTAAGCACGAAGCTTAGTGAGTTCCCCACCCAACCACATACCATGCATAACCACATACTGCACATACTAGGCCACGCCCCCTATCTTGGACCTCGCCCCCTACCTCGGGCCTCGCCTGTCACAGGGCCTCGCCCGCCAACTAATAATAACACATAAACATTTCACAACACATAACTAACACATGCAACTGGTTCTGTCCTAAGGCCTCGCCTATCCTGGGCCTCGCCCATGTTCTGCTACTGATGAGTCATGGAACCCCGTCCACGCTACTAATGGTAGTGAGGTACGAGCCTAGCCCACTCTCACGCCTGTTCTAGTTCGGGCCTCGCCCCTATTCTGCTACTAATGAGATATGGAACCCCATCCACACTCTGCTATTGGTGAGATACGGGACCTCGCCCACACTCACCTCCCTACCAGGCACATACATGTATCACACAGATAACAAGTTTAACTATCATATAAACAATTCCCTGGGCACCCGCCCGCTATTACTGAACCTCGTCCTGAGAATAATACTAGCATACTATGCCTAGGGCTAACCCCCGGGTCTTCTATTCATAACTACATGGGCCGGCATTGTGGCTTTAGACCCATTCACACAAAGGGAAACTCACCTGCACTGGCTGAACTTGCTGATGATCTCACTAGTTGCTGCCTGGCAACTCACTGAACTCCTGCTCCCCTTGCTCCCCGAACTACCAATATTAATGCAACACTGAGTCTAACTGACCCCCGAAAGACAACCAAGTTCACCCTGGTCCAAAGTCAAAGTCCTGGTCAAAGTCAACCTTCCAGGTCAACCCTACTCGCCGAGTCACCCTACTGACTCGCCGAGTTCAAAATGATCAGATACCTTCCATTCGCGCCTCGACTCGCCGAGTCAGTCCATGACTCACCGAGTCTACTGATTTCTGAGTCCAGACCTGTCCAACTCACTGAGTCTCCACCCGACTCACTGATTCGAGTCACAACTCGAAGGGTTTGGGGTTTCGCGACCTGACTTGCCGAGTCCAAGAACAGACTCGCCGAGTCCAAGGCAATCTTCATACGACTCGACGAGTTGTTCATCCCACTCGTCGAGTTTCTCCACAACTTCATGCTACTCGCCGAGTCCACTCAAAGGACTCGCCGAGTCCCTTCAGTTCTCCTTACATGCAGAGGATTTTTGAGTCATGCATAGACTCCAAACTGTAGATCTACCCTTCCCAAGCCTATTCCCTACGTAAAGTTGCAATCTTTACGTGTAGAGAAGGAGATCTAGGTAAAACATGCCAAAAACTAGGGCTTAAGGCAAAAAGACTCCATGATCCACTCAAGGGCTGATACTTTACGGAATTCTAGACCAAAACAAGCATGGATCTGAGGTAGCAACCTCAGATCTGGACCTCAAGCTCGAGATTGATTTCAAACGTGGCTTAAAAGCCCCAAAACTCATAACCAAGGAAAATCTGGAGGAGAGAAATGACTTAATACCTTCAAATGCTCTGAAATGGTCCCCAAACTTCGGATCCAAAGCCACTCCTTGATGCTTCAAAGATTCCCACTTCTTCTTCTTCCTCTAAATCACTCAAAAATGGCCAAAAGCATGAATGAGCACAATGGGGGCTTAGGGTGCGGCGTTCTGGGTGTGAGAGACAGTAAAGGAGCACTAGGAAGAAGAATGAGGCGATTAAATAGGCTCTAAGTCCCGGATTTAGAGTTTTCCTCGCACAGACCAGACTCGTCGAGTCCACTTGGCCGACTCGCCAAGTTGGTCACTTACACCTTGACCCGGATCCCGCTCGGACTCATCGAGTCCCTCCTTGGACTCGCCGAGTCGACCCTTAAATTAGGGCTTTCCTTTCCTTTCTTGGCCTTTGAAACTTTGGGTGTTACAATCTCTTTGGGCGAAGGTAATTTCGGGGTGTCATAACCTCAACAAAAAAACGGCAAATTGCCTTTCAAAAAAACTCTTAATGGAGTTTGGAATAATATTGTTGGAGTAAAAAAGGATCTTCAAATATTCAGAATTAATCATGATGATATTTTGTGAAATTGGTGGATAAAGGCGACGACACCATGTTCTGGTTTGATAGATGGATTGGTCCGGCCCCTCTAAAAAATGTTTTCCCGGAGCTGTACTATCTGGAGAGGCGCAAACACTGCAAGGTTGAAGATAGATTGTCTGCAGTCGGGCTCTTATGGGATTGGTCTGTTGTTCTATCGACTAAGTCTCAGATCCAGGAACTGAGATCGCTCGTTGCACTTATTGGGGCTTTCCAACCATCTGACCGTCTTGATCGTTGGACGTGCCTACTGTCCAGTGATGGAGGCTTCCATGTAGATGTCCTGAGGTGAGGAGAAAGATGGAGGATTCGGGGAGCACAACATCAATTGGTGTTATTGACTGGATTAATGAAGTGCCAGTCAAGGTTAATTGTTTTGTCTGGAGGGCTAATTGGGGGTGGGGGGGGGGGGGGGATCCTGGTTTTGGCGAAGTTTGGAACAAGGGGACTGATCAATGGGTCTACTTTATGTGGGAAGTGTTTGACGGAGGTTGAATCAACAAACCATGTGCTGGTAAGGTGTCTATTTGCAAAGGAGATATGGAACATGGTGTTGACTTGGTGTGGTATATCCATACCACCATTAAACACGGTTAGTGATGTTATTAAGTTTCCTGCCCAATCATGTTGTTGTCCAAAGAAAATGAGGAATCTTATTAGTATTTGCCATGGCTCCCTCTAGTGGATTTGGAAATCCAGGTGCGACAGAATATTTAAGGGATCTAGGGTTTCAGCTGCAATGGTAGTATATAGTATAAAATTTGTTGTATTCACTTGGTTGAAGTATATAAGAGATAAGAGTTCATACGTCTAAGGTGAATGGTGTTATGGTCTGTTTTCATGTTTGTAAATTTTCTTATTTTGTTCCCCGTTGTCTAGCTACTTGTTAAACTTTAGTGGGTTTCTATTCATGATATTTATTTGCCGGTTCAAAAAAAATGTCACTTTCGAATGTTTCCAATAAAATCAAATAGTGACGGCTTGTAGTTGTTTTTCCTTTAATAAATGCAATTCAAAAACAAAAGAAAAATAAATAAATTTTTTCCCAGATTTTAGAAAAAATCCAATACAATAATCAAAAATTATTTTACAAGTTAGAACCACAATGATACTAAGATAGGTGCTAGAACTTAGAATCCACAAAATTTTAAATCATATTTGCACTTGTATGATTAAAAAGTAATATCAGCGAAAGAATCGAGCTTTAGACTTTTTTTAATTCATAAATAAACCAATATACACATGTGGAGAGGTACAAACCTTTTTTTTATATTTCTATCTATGTATATCCTCCTTTTCAAATCCTTCTCGTATCCTCCTTTTCACATACTCCCTATAAAAATAGTGTGTAACCCTCCAAATATATACATGTCCCTTTATTTGATTGTGGGCCCATGCTTATTTTTATTTCACTGCTGTGTGCGTATACGTAGACTTAAAATAATAATAATAATAATAATAATAATAATAATAATAATAATAAGATTTAAAAAAATCAGATTTGGGGCTTTAATTTTTTTATTAAATTACATGGGCTGTTACTTTGGGCCATCTAATTATCACTTTTGGGTTACTTTTTTTATTTTGGACAGATTTGTTGTATCTGTTTACGGGGACGAAAGAAGTGCACCAAAGTCCAAACACGTTATAAATCCGATATTCACCACCGTCTAGGTTATTGATCCATGAGTTAGGAACATACCACTAAATTTCAATTCAATCGGACCAAATGTACCCCTCCATGATGAATATTGCTTAGTGCTGCCGAAAATAAAAATAAAAACTCATATATATCACTTAGTTTTTCTGCTTTATCATTTATGTTCTCACGCCCTTTGTTTTTTTGAGACAAAAATACCTGAAATTTGTGGACCACCTCTACAACGTTGTGTAGCAGAAGATGGGATCAAACGGCTGCAACATGTAATAAAAAATTTGTTTGTTTTTTAACCTCTGCAGACTGCTGCAATATGTTAAAGTAAGGTGAAAATGTTTGAAACAGAGGGTCAAGTGTTGCGTCACGTAGCACACGCACAACAGTTTTTAAGTCAAAAACCTTCTGAAAAATAAAAAGTTGTGAATGGCCAAGCGTTGCACGTGTACTGTGCGGCAGAGCAATAAAAGATTAGAAATGGAATTTTAGGAAAAAAAAAAAAAAAAAAAAAAAAAAAAAACCTACATTACTTATATCTTCTCACAATATTTAAATAAGATCATATAGAATCTATATGACTTCGTCGCAGGTTAAAGATTTCGTTACCCATTTACATTAATATGTTTAAAGATTTCATTACCCATTTACATTAATATGTACAAACATGATTTGATTTAAAGGTGTGTTTGGCAAAAGTGGTTGTTAGCTGAAAGCGGGTAACAGTTAGCTGGTAACGGGTAGCGTGTAGCAGGTAGTTGGTAGCGGAAAACTGTAACTTTTATTTGTTATATGAATGTTTGGCAAAAGTAGCTGGAAGCTTTTGAAATATATAAAATTACAGAAAATGACAATATATTAAAAATCCTTCTTAATAAATGAAGGTTTTTTTACCACATATCAATCTCTCATGAGTTTTGACACTTGTCATTTTGTGGTATTTTTAAAATAAATAATATCCACGTGTCAATTTATGGTTTTTTTCAATTTTTAAATTAAATTAAAAAGTCACATAATTTTATACTTATATATGTAAAGTATCAAATGTAATAAATATTATAATAAATTGCAATTAATATGTTTTCTTCATTTATTATTTTAAAACAAAAATTAAAAATACTTATTATTTATATTTTAATATTTTATTTTCTTTAATTAACCCATGTAATACACAAGTTTTACACCTAGTAAATAAATATATAAATATATATATTTTAAGGGTAATTATGGAAATTGATTCCAAAAGCTCAGGAGCGTTTTGTTAAACGCTAGATGAAGTAGTTTTTAGAATCAGAGCGTTTTGTTAAAACTAAAAGCTAAACGCTCGTACTGCCAAACGAAGTTTTTTGTTTAAACTAGAGCGTTTTATCAAAAGCTAAAAGTTAGAAGCTCTCAAACATTTCCAAAAGCTTCGTGTCAAACACGCCTTTAAACCTGTAAAATTGTCCAGACTGATGATATTATAAAATTTATGAATACAAGATAAATATACAATATATATATATATATATATATATATATATATATATATATATATATATATATATATATATATATATATATATATATATATATATATATATATATATATATATATATATATATATAAAGGAACAATGAGAAGCTACTGACAATGGAAAATGTTTTATTGTGTGGTCAAGTTCAAACTTACAACTTTTCTTTTGTCAAGAAAATGACAATTTTATAGTCATTGTGTTCAAGAGTGGTTCATGCACAAATTAAGTCTACAGTCTTATCTCACCTTCTCTTTCGTCAATGGCAAGAAGAAGAAAGAAAAACTTTTTCATCCCGTGTATAACATGTTTGAAAGAAAAAATCAAGAAAGAAGCATCGTTCAACAAAAAACAAACAAACCAATAACATTTTCTATCATTTGCTGCTGCATAGTGGGATAATGTTTTAAGATATCTAAAGATATTGCAAAATAGGCACGTTTTAATAATCTTAAATCAACTCAAAAAGTTTTTAGTAATATATTGGATTACAATGTGACACCAATTGTTAGTTATTTTGATAACTAGATCTAAAACGCAGAAGCTTAAACTTATCTTGATCTCAAATCTAGTTAAAAGAAACTAAACAAAATAACAAAGATTACATATTTGCTTCCATTGAAATTTTCAGATTGATGAGCAGGTCAAAAAACTCTCTAAATCCCTGAGTAACAATATAAACATTAATTAGATCTAGTTTTTAAAACCAATCCATCAATAATTTCAAATAGTTTTTATTAATAATTTCAAATTTAATAATAACATAATATATACATTTATTAAGTTAATTTCTTTAATAATTTCAATTTTAATAATAACATAATATATGCATTTATTAACTGATTTTAAAAATTATCCCTAACATAAAGTCTTTTGTAAATATAATGATCATTTATTTGTAAATAATAACTACTTATTCTAACAAACCAAAAAATATAGATCTCTTTTATGACTATATCATTAAAAAAATGGTCAAATTTTCTCCCATTACAAGGAGAAGATATATGCAAAAGTGGTTGGTTGATATGAGTTTTCTCCGATTACAAGGAGAAGATACATGCAAAAGTGGTTGGTTGATATGAGTATTGGACTTCAATTTGTCTTCCTCCATGACCATGACTTTGAAATCATGCAACGTTTTTCCTTTTCTTTTGTGATTGTTAGACCGGAAAGAATGTGTATCACATGTATTACGGTGCTGTTTGTTTTCTTTAAAACAAAAATTTATAAAGTTTGCGGATCATGTCTGCAACCCTCTGCAGTAATAGAGGTGGATCAAACGGTTGCAGATTGTAATAAGAAGCATGTTTGTTTTTTTAACATTTGCATGCTGCTGCAGATATTTAAAAATTAAAATAAACTGATTTTATAATCTGAAAATAGTTTCTTAATACCGAAAATTTAATAATGTATGACTTTTCGGCAAAATTGTATGATATTTTAACAAAAAAATAAAGATATTTTAACATAAAATAATGATATTTCATCAACAAATAATTATTATTCAATATAAAAAAATTCAACAAGAATTAAAAACAAAAAAAAAAACAAACAAACAAATATGAAATAAGATTTAAGCAATATATAATCAATATTTTAGCAAGAAAAAAAAAGATGTTGGATGGGTAGGAAGAGACAAAACAAGTGTTGCGCCAATAAGAACACGCACAGATGTTTTTTAATCTGAAGACTTCTGAAAAACAAACAACTGTGAGATGAAAAGTGATATGTGTATGCTACGCCGCGCAGCAATAAAAGGTCACATATGAAGAGGTTTTTTCCAAAAAGAAACAGCACCTTAGTTTTTTCGTAGCCGCTTCATTGATACATCGTTTTTTCCACAAAACATGTATGACATGTCATTTTTGAGTGGGTCAAAAATGTAAAAGAAAAAAAAAAGAGAGAAAAAACAAAAAATAAATAAATAAATAAAATAAAAATAAAAATAAAAATAAAGAAATAGCCTAACTCTCACACTATTTCCTTTCTCTCACCTTGACACAACGATGTCGTTTGACTAGGGCTGTAAACGAACTGAACGTTCAGCGAACCGTTCGTGAACTGTTCGGCGGGAAGTTCGTTTATGTTCGTTTATTTAATAAACGAACGAACATGAACAAAAATTATCGTTCGTTTAGTTAAATGAACGAACACGAACAATGGTCTCGTTCGTTCATTTATGTTCGTGAACGTTCGTTTATGATGTTCATTTACGTTCGTTTATGTTCGTTCGTTTAAGTTTATTTATATTCATCTATATTCAATTATTTTTTATTCTATTGCTATATTATATGTTCGTTTATGTTCATATATGTTCAATTGTATTTTTTTTATCTTTGTTTGTTTATGTTTGTTCGTTTATGTTCGTTTAGCATGTTCACGATCGTAAATGAACGAACATGAACAAAGTAATTTGTTAAACGAACGAACATGAACAAGAAAATCCCATTCGTTTATCCGTTCGTGTTCGTTTGTTGTTCGGCTAACTTAAACGAACGAACATAAACAAGACCTTGTTCGTGTTCGTTTGGTTCGTTTACAGCCCTACGTTTGACAATGGTTTACTCAACATGTTACCTTTGGGGGATGGTGTATGTTGGAAAGTGTCAAACAAATGTCGAGCATATGCCATGACCACATCTCCTGTTCATAATAGATGTGTGAAAAAATATAGATTCAAATTAAAATGATTATTTCAATAAAATCAAAATAACTGCAATTTTATAGTATAAGTTTCAGTAATTTAATACTAAAATGGATTCAATTGGTTTTTGGATAACAAATTATATCCAATAAAATCAATTGAATCCAATTAATTTCTACGAGACTAAATCCGGTCCAACTAACATACAATTGCGTTGTTTTTCGATTAGATTTATCTAATTTGAAGCATACTTTTTCTAAATAACTATACCTAATATTTGATCATCTTGAGCCTTGCGGTGGAAAACTATTTTGCAAAATGGACCATAAAAGTATAAAAATAAAGTTTTGATACTATTTGTATGGAGAATGCAAAAATAAGGTTTGAAAAGGTATCTTAATTGGTACAATATACAAATGATAATTAATTAAAAAATATAACAATATAAAGTAATATTAATACAAATAAAAACTATAAAAACAAATTATATAAGGAACTAAAAACGTAATTTTAAATTATAGTAAATGATCAAAATTACAACTTACAAAATACCAATAATTTAATTTTAAATTTATGAATGACGAAAACTGTTAGATTAAAATTAGTTTAAGGGTAAAAAATATACAACCAAATAAAGTTTAGGAGTAAAAAATATAGAACCAAATGAACTCTGCCATGTGAGGGAGCACCTCGTTCATAAATAATATATAAAATATTAATCTTGGCTGTAATTAGATGTAAATTTGGATGGATATAATCAAATACATTGAATAACTAATAGTAACTGTGCTAGAAAATAGGTTAGAAACATAAATAGATAATCACTAGATTTTTAAAGGATCCTGTCGATTCACTTTCTTAATCGATATTTCTCTCATGTGCTTGGGTTACGAGCAATTCGACATTGGATAATCCTCAAATGAACAATCAATATTTTAGGTATAGAAAATTGATCAAGAAAGAGAGAAAATATGGTATAGGTAAAAAAAATTGTATGCTTCAGAACAGGTTCTTTCCTCATACAACTCATCAATTGGATAAGAAACTTATGAAACAGATAACCATACAAAGTTGCATTGGAACTGTTGAGAGAAGAACTTAAGCTTGAGATTATGGTGTGGAAATTAAAGTCAATCTCTTGGATCTTTTGATTAGCTCAACGATAAATAAGTACGAAATATCAAGAATGGTTTATATCATAAAATAATATTGTTATATTTGTACATATATTTTATACCATATTCTTAACATATTGTCATATTTGAGGTACATTCCAATGATGATGAATTAAATAGGTTTGATTCTTAGTATGAGAAGAAATCGAATTTAGTTGCTACACATAAAAACCGAGTTAGAGATGTATTTAGAACAACTTCTCTTTCCAATAAGCTAGTCATTTAATATTCTAAATTGATGGAAGTTAATAGTGTCAAGCATCCTACTTTAGCTAAGATTGCACGAGACATTTTAGTTGTTCCAACAACTAGTTTTGCATCCAAGGTTTCATTTAGTGTTGGAAGAAGAATAATTGATGAATGTTGTTCGCCCATGCTACTTGAAACTGTAAAGGCTTTGATGACTACACAAGATTAGCTACCAACAAGGAAACAAAAAAGTATTTAACTCGAGGTCTAAGTAAAATGTAATTTGCATTGTATTTTATTTTGAGTATTAAGTATTGTTTGTTGTATTGGATTTTGATTATTAAGTACTAGGTTAAAACCTGTGGACACCACGGATAAGAAAGAAAAAAAATATTGGTAAATCATAAGATTATAATTGAACAAAGATAAGATAAAATTTATTAATTTATAAGTATAGATGTTTCAAATATTATAAAAAAAAATTATCATTAAAGATTCGAGCTTGAAGTTTTGTTCCCAATCAAAATAATAAAAGTAAATTAGGTTGGACATTGAAATTATAATTATTATTAAAGTAAATTTGAAATTTTCCGATTATATGTATTACAAACTTGGAAAATCGGCATTGCTAACTTGGTAATTATCTCAAAATAAGGAAAATATATTTGTTGTTCCTCTACAAGAACGAAAATTTGTTGTGTTATCTTATTATCTTATCATTTATTACCTTCCAAATTACTTTTACATTTCAAATAATATGTGGAAATTGTTTCAAATAATATATGGAATTGATTATAGACTATTTTGAATTTAAATTTAGGACTTACACGTGGCGTAATACTGATTTAATAGTTTGACACATGGCGGAATTAGGTTAACCCTATTCATTTATTAGATAGGAAGATTGTTTGTTGTATAGGATTTTGAGTTTTAGTAAGTGTAACATCCCAAAATAGCAAGAGTTGTGTGGAAGGGCTAAAAGTGTAATTTGGGAAAGAGTGACTCGGCGAGTCCATGGATGGACTCGGCGAGTAGAGTCGCGGCGTGGTCGCGTGTTAAATAGCCGACTCGGCGAGTCAATGAGATGGACTCGGCGAGTAGGCGCTGAGTGGAGAAAACCCTAATTCTCGGGGTTGAGCCCTATATAAAGAGCATTATGTTTCCTCCCCAGCCTCTTTATCACCCCTTTGAGTCCCTAAAACCCAAAAATCGTGGAGAAGCACCATTGTTGAGTGGATTGGAGCTTGGAGAAGTAATTGTTGGAGAAAGTTTGGAAGTTTAAAGGTGTGGAGCAAGGGGTTTTGCTTGGATTCGAGTTTCCTTGCAGATTAGGGCATTCTTTGAAGGTAAAATCTCGTTCTTGAGCTGCTATTGTCTTGTCTCTTCATTTTGGGGTTTGGGGGGAAACTTATCTTGGGTTATTTTGGAGTCTAAAGGTTGGATCTGAGGTTGCTACCTCAGATCTGGAATGGAGGAGGGTTAGAATGCAGGAAAGTCCCTGTGTTGAGTGTTGGATGAAGCTATCTTGTCCCAAACCTTAGATCTAACGTTCAAAATGCATAGATCTCTTTGGATTCACGTAAAGATTGCCATTTTACGTGATGGATGAGTTGTAGGAGGCTATATCTATGTTTTGGACCAATTGCATGGCCTGGGATGCTTCTGTATGGATTCAAACCGGTGGTACTCGGCGAGTCACATGGGTGGACTCGACGAGTTGCGTGAAGACGAGCTGAGACTCGACGAGTTGGAAGAACAACTCGGCGAGTCGGTTGAAGATGGCCTGGAACTCGACGAGTTGGATGAACAACTCGGCGAGTAGGTTGAAGATAGCCTTAGACTCAGCGAGTCTGTTCTTGAACTCGGCGAGTCTTGTCGAAGAGTCCCAATATTTCCTGGTTGAGTCGAAGAATCGGTGAGTCAAGGGATGACTCGGTGAGATGTGTGCGGGTGGACTCGGAGTTGTTGGACTCGGCGAGCCTCGGGGTGACTCGGCGAGTTAGGTCGCGGATTGAGTAAAGTTTTGAGTATGGGAACTCGGCGAGTCATAGGGTTGACTCGGTGAGTAGGGTCAGTCAGGGACTGACTTTGACCTAGTAATGGACCAAGGGTTAACCAGTGGTTTCTAGGGGGCATTTTTGGTAATTGTTGATTATGGTTTTGAGTTCAGTGCATTGGTGCTGTCCAGTGGTGGAGATCGTATCAGGGATCGGAGCAGCTTGGGTTATTTGTTCAGACGGCAGTTTCGAGGTGAGTTATCCTCACTATATCTATAGGGTTTAAGGCACCAAGGCGACCCTTTTATCGGATGGAAATCCGGGTAATTGTCTGTTGTATGATATTGCGGGATATGGGCCGTAAGGCATTACATGTTGTGGGCCGGAAGGCAATGCAATGTGGACCGGAAGGTCATGGCTGGAAAGGCGTAGGTGCATAATTATTATGTTGGCTGAGTCGTAGGGTGATGTTATGCTAGTGATCGGCTAGGCTGGTATCTTGGTTAGGGTAATGATATGTTATGTGATCTGTTGGTCGATTTGCTAACTGTGAACTGTTATATGATTACATGTTATGCGCATGGTTGTCTGGTCTGGAGTGTAACCCGGTATGCATGATTGTTCTGTGTTCTGTCATGATATGTATGCTTTCTATGTTGCGGGCCGGAAGGCGATATGTTATGGGCCGGAAGGCAATATGTTATGGTCCGGAAGGCAATGTGTTATGGGCCGGAAGGCAATACGCGATGGGCCGGAAGGCAATATGTTTTGGACCAGAAGGTTGTGGCCTGGAAGGGCGTATATGTGGTTGGTATTTTGGGGGTATCTCACTAAGCTTTCGGGCTTACAGTTGTGGTTTAATGTTTTTCAGGTTCTTCAGGAGACTGTGGCAAGGCGAGGGCGCGATCGTACCGCTCCTCATGATTTTGTAGCAATGTGATTCTGGGAATACTCTACATGATTTGTATCGAAAACCTTTTTGTAAACAATTTAATGAAAATCGGGTTACTTTTGAAAAATTTAAATTGGTTGTATTTTTCGGTTGTTACAAGTTGGTATCAGAGCCTTGGTTTGAGTGAATTGGAGGAACACTTGTGTGACTCCAGTCTCAAATCGAGGAGGGTTTTCAAAAGAGAATTTAAAATGGTTTTCAAATTAAGTAAAGGAGGACGCGGAGGTACGATCAGCCGGAGCCAGTAAGTAACCCCAAAATACCATACATGACAATTGTTTTATTGAGCTTTGGTAGAACAGCATGCTAGAGTTAGGCTAGGGATCTTCAGGATTTCTTGATGAGTTGTCTGATTTATGATGCCTGCTAGCCTAGGGTTCCTTGTGAGAGATTTCTAGTGTTCCTCTAGTTGTGAGGATAGAGTGTTGTTATGTATGTCGCTAGGGTGTTGTGGGAGTACTTCATACAAATATGGGTCGGTGTGGAAGGTAGTATGGGCCCGTACTACCGAAAGCACGGACCCATACGCGTATCAGGGAAACCATGACCTCTGGGGTTGGGATGAGAGCTGGTTCCCGAGTTAGTGGAAAATGTTTGAGATTTTGGTGTTTTATTTTCAGTATGGAGATTTCAGGGCACGCTGGGAGCGGATCCGGGTCAGGATCGGGTGCAGGAGGAGGAGTTGGGGACGGGTCAGTACCGCCTAAGATTATTGGTCAGATGAGCTCGTGCGAGTTGGATGCGAGGATTCGAGAGATCCTGCATGATGAGGTTGCTGCATTGTTTCGGGCTGAGCTACCGGAGTTGTTTGGGTCGATCAAGACCGCCATGGTGGAGTATTTTGATGAGCGCTATGCGGCTCTCGCGAAGACGGCTGCTGCGGCGGCTACAGTGGCTGTAGCAGCGGCAGGGGGAGGAGGTCATAGGGATTTTCAATATCGGGACTTGGATAATACGGAGCCTCCCACCTTCGATGGAGTTCAGAACCCGATTGTTGCTATGAGATGGTTATCGGACGTGGAGGGGTGTTTCTTCATGTGTTCATGCCCTGCCGATTTGAGGGTGAGGTGTGCTCTGAACCTGTTGAGGCTCGGGGCAAAGGATTGGTGGAGGTTGACCACGGGGTCATATTCGGATGCGCAGAGGGCTGCGATTTCATGGGATCAGTTCAGAGAGATGTTCAGTACTCATTATGTTCCGCGGGTGGAGAGGGAGAGGTTGGCTCGGGAGTTCCTCGAGCTGAAGCAGGATACGGAGTCGGTGACGGAAATCACCAGGATGTTCACTGAGAGGGCGATGTTTTGCCCTGAGTTCGCTTCAGAGCAGGCTCAGATGTCCCGATATCTGAGTATGCTAAAGAGAGACATCAGGCAGTTTGTGTCCGCACAGAGGTGCGGGACATTGTTGGAGTTGCAGGAGGCCGCCAGGCGGCGTGAGTTAGAGATTGAGTTGCAGTTGCGTGAGCTGAGGCAAGCTCCGGTTCAGTCGGAGCCGGCAACGAAACGGTCTAAGACCGTTGATTCCAGGATGGGGGATCGGAGCAGCCACACTTGTAGGAAGTGTGGGAGGAGGCACACCGGAGTTTGTAGGTCCGGTGGTGCATGCCGCAAGTGCGGAAAGGAGGGGCACTATGCGAGGGATTGTCGGCGGTCAGTGTCGGTTCGGGATTGGAGGATTTGCTATCATTGTCGTCAGGTGGGACATATGAGGGTCAACTGTCCACAGCTTTCCGTGGGACCGGTGCAGGCTCCAGCACCGGCCACTTTGAGGATTTCAGGAGAAGGTCGGGGTGGAGCGGAGCCCCCAAGGGCTCAGGGTCATGCTTATTAGCTTGCGGCAGAGGAGGTCAGAGCAGTGCCGGATGCTGTTGCGGGTATGTTTCCTTCTGGATGTCATGTTATCTTGCGATTATTGTGGTGTATTGTTGTGTTGGTATCTTTGTGTGGTTTTGATGCGGTATTCGTCGTTTTGCGGGTTGAGGTTATGGTTATGAATTATGTTTTGGGTTTTCGTTTTGGTGTTCGTTGTTCCCTGAGGGTTTGGTATGGTTATAGTTTGGTGTTTTGTGCTTTCGTTGGTTATCATTCGTGGGGGTTATTAGTGGAGATGCAACATTGGGTTGAAGGTCGGGTAACATCGGTTTTCCGAGGAATGGTTACATGCAGTTAGAGTTTCTTTCGAACGGGTTAATCGGTGTTGATGTGAGATCTCGTTAAGGTTGTTTATGCTTGTGGGAAGCAGTCCGCGTGTAAGTGTTTCTTTATACAAGGTTGATTCTGGAAGGTTGGTGATGGCGACCGGTGGTTGTTAATCAGTGCTATAAGTGGGGGAGAATTGGAGAATTCTCTGGGAGATCGATGAGTATTTGAGGGTACTTAGCTATTGGGATCCAGCAGTGTTCTGTCAGCCCAGAGTATAGGTTGATAGGAGCGAGTTTCGGGCATGCGGGGCGGGATACAAACCTAGGGCATTTGATTGTGGAGGCCTGGGAGCAGGCCGGGACCGAGTATGCATGGTGGAATTAGAGTTCGGAACCCCCCCCCCCCCCCCCCCCCCCCGTGGAGGGCTAGAATGGTATGCATGGGAGGATTTATGGGAGTGATAGCCCGGAATGATGAATGCTAGTTGAGCGGTCCAGAATGGGCTGAAGGCCTGGTAAGACGGTCCAGTCATACTGAAGACTCTGCAGGTATTGTTGGATCAGTTTGAGGATATGGGTTGGGTATGTCGCAGTGTGTTTTCATTAGAAGGTCTGGCCCCGTGTAGTGATCTTGGTGAGTTGAGATAGTGCATGTGCTTGAGGGTCCCTGCGATGAGAGTCAGAACATGTGTGTTGGATGGATAGCGGATACGCTATGAAAGGAGTGGTGTAGCGTGGGGCGAGCACCATGGCAATTGTCGGGGTGACAATGTGGTCGAGTGGATTCCTTGGAAAGAGTGAGGTGTAACTCAGAGAGGGAGTGCAAGATTCACGGGAGTGAAAGCGGCAGAGCAGAGTTATGATCGGAGTGATTCGAGTATGGTTGTTGAGCAGCATGTTTGCGGCAGTGGAATAGGAGCTTATCCGGTTTGGTTGACTGTTGAGGTTGCGAAGGGAATTCCGCAGGTGTAAGAGCCAAGAGGCTCGGAAAGGATGCAGGGAGAGAGTCTTGAACTCTCAGTGTGATTTTGATCAGGGTATGGGGTATGTATTAGTGGCTTATCCGGGGGAATGTTTGAGGATATTATTGATGTATCAGGTTTTCCCAACCTGAGGGTGTTAGAGCTAGTTCAGCATGTGTATGCGGTTGCAAGGGGAGAACTCGTGAGAGTTGCTCTGAGATTTAGAATGGGTCTCTCAGTCGTCCCGGAATGGATAGAGTGGGTTTCGGATCGGGGATCCGATGGTTCATGGTTTTCTAACCCTTATGGGTCGAGTGATTATTGAGATTTGGGGCAGTAATGTATCTTAGGTAATTCTCGGTTATTGAGTGTGATTATCAGAGGGTACGGCCGGTGACTGGTTAGAGACGGTGGTCAGGACACCGTAAGGGAAGGGAAAGTGTGTTCGAGTTTTGGCGGGTATGCCTTGTGGGACCTGGTCTGGTTAAGGCCAGATGGCGTGTTGTGGGAATATCTTTGGAGTTGTATTGTTGTAGGCTTCGAGGATGAAGCCTAATTTAAGTGGGGAAGAATTGTAACATCCCAAAATAGCAAGAGTTGTGTGGAAGGGCTAAAAGTGTAATTTGGGAAAGAGTGACTCGGCGAGTCCATGGATGGACTCGGCGAGTAGATTCGCGGCGTGGTCGCGTGTTAAATAGCCGACTCGGCGAGTCAATGAGATGGACTCGACGAGTAGGAGCTGAGTGGAGAAAACCCTAATTCTCGGGGTTGAGCCCTATATAAAGAGCATTATGTTTCCTCCCCAGCCTCTTTATCACCCCTTTGAGTCCCTGAAACCCAAAAATCGTGGAGAAGCACCATTGTTGAGTGGATTGGAGCTTGGAGAAGTAATTGTTGGAGAAAGTTTGGAAGTTTGAAGGTGTGGAGCAAGGGGTTTTGCTTGGATTCGAGTTTCCTTGCAGATTAGGGCATTCTTTGAAGGTAAAATCTCGTTCTTGAGCTGCTATTGTCTTGTCTCTTCATTTTGGGGTTTGGGGGGAAACTTATCTTGGGTTATTTTGGAGTCTAAAGGTTGGATCTGAGGTTGCTACCTCAGATCTGGAATGGAGGAGGGTTAGAATGCAGGAAAGTCCCTGTGTTGAGTGTTGGATGAAGCTATCTTGTCCCAAACCTTAGATCTAACGTGCAAAATGCATAGATCTCTTTGGATTCACGTAAAGATTGCCATTTTACGTGATGGATGAGTTGTAGGAGGCTAGATCTATGTTTTGGACCAATTGCATGGCCTGGGATGCTTCTGTATGGATTCAAACCGGTGGTACTCGGCGAGTCACATGGGTGGACTCGACGAGTTGTGTGAAGACGAGCTGAGACTCGACGAGTTGGAAGAACAACTCGGCGAGTCGGTTGAAGATGGCCTGGAACTCGACGAGTTGGATGAACAACTCGGCGAGTAGGTTGAAGATAGCCTTAGACTCGGCGAGTCTTGTCGAAGAGTCCCAATATTTCCTGGTTGAGTCGAAGAATCGGTGAGTCAAGGGATGACTCGGTGAGATGTGTGCGGGTGGACTCGAAGTTGTTGGACTCGGTGAGTCTCAGGGTGACTCAGCGAGTTAGGTCGCGGATTGAGTAAAGTTTTGAGTATGGGAACTCGGCGATTCATAGGGTTGACTCGGCGAGTAGGGTCAGTCAGGGGCTGACTTTGACCTAGTAATGGACCAAGGGTTAACCAGTGGTTTCCAGGGGTCATTTTTGGTAATTGTTGATTATGGTTTTGAGTTCAGTGCATTGGTGGCTGTCCAGTGGTGGAGATCGTATCAGGGATCGGAGCAGCTTGGGTTATTTGTTCAGACGGCAGTTTCGAGGTGAGTTATCCTCACTATATCTATAGGGTTTAAGGCACCAAGGCCGGCCCTTTTATCGGATGGAAATCCGGGTAATTGTCTGTTGTATGATATTGCGGGATATGGGTCGTAAGGCATTACATGTTGTGGGCCGGAAGGCAATGCAATGTGGACCGGAAGGTCATGGCCTGGAAAGGCGTAGGTGCATAATTATTATGTTGGCTGAGTCATAGGGTGATGTTATGCTAGTGATCGGCTAGGCTGGTATCTTGGTTAGGGTAATGATATGTTATGTGATCTGTTGGTCGATTTGCTAACTGTGAACTGTTATATGATTACATGTTATGCGCATGGTTGTCTGGTCTGGAGTGTAACCCGGTATGCATGATTGTTCTGTGTTCTGTCATGATATGTATGCTTTCTATGTTGCGGGCCGGAAGGAAATATGTTATGGGCCGGAAGGCAATGTGTTATGGGCCGGAAGGCAATACGCGATGGGCCGGAAGGCAATATGTTTTGGACCGGAAGGTTGTGGCCTGGAAGAGCGTATATGTGGTTGGTATTTTGGGGGTATCTCACTAAGCTTTCGGGCTTACAGTTGTGGTTTAATGTTTTTCGGGTTCTTCAGGAGACTGTGGCAAGGCGAAGGCGCGATCGTACCGCTCCTCATGATTTTGTAGCAATGTGATTCTGGGAATACTCTACATGATTTGTATCGAAAACCTTTTTGTAAACAATTTAATGAAAATCGGGTGGCTTTTGAAAAATTTCAATTGGTTGTATTTTTCGGTTGTTACAGTAAGGCCGGACGGAGTGAGGATGAGGGAAAGGTGAAGGAACCGATCCCGCACCTGTGCACACCGCACCGTGGGTGCGGGAAGCAACCGGGGGGAGAGAGTCCCGCTCTCTCTGTCTCTTCCAACCATTGGCTGATGCATTTTTTTTCTTTTTTACTCAAACGGCTATATAGCCGTTAACATATATATATATATATATATATATATATATATATATATATATATATATATATATATATATATATATATATATATATATATGTATGTATATATATATATATATATATATATATATATATATATTTATTTATTTATTTATTTATTTATTTTTCCTTCCCTTTTCTTAATCTATAAATACTTAAACATTTTATCATTTTTTAAACCATAATCTATATTTCTTTATATTTCTCTCTAAAAAATATTACTCAAAATGTCATCATCTTCATCATCCGATTCGACGGCAGTAGAGGAGGTTAAGTTTATCGGTTCCGTCATGGCGAAAATGGTTGCATACTATCAAAACCGACTTGGTGAAATATCATGTGCACGACCTAACCTAAGAAAGCCGCCTTTACGTAGAAATCACGAAGTCGGACACGATCATCTTATAGAAGATTATTTTGCAGATGACGCCGTTTACGCTGTAAAGTTTCGACGTCGGTTCCGGATGAGGAAGAAACTATTTTTACGTATTGTTGGCGATTTGGAAGGCCATTTTCCATATTTTCAATGGAATGGATGCAATGGGAAAAAAAGGTTTCTTTCCCATTAAAAAATGCACGGCTTCAATTCGTCAGCTAGCATATGGCATGGGCACAGATAAATGGGACGAGTCTTTTAGAATGTCAGAGCGTACCGTAAGGGACTCTGTGTACAAGTTCTGCAAAGCGATCTGTTTGGTTTACGGGCAACGATATTTGCGCAAACCAACTATCAACGATATCCACCAATTGTATACGGTGCATGAAGGCAAACATGGATTCCCTGGAATACTAGGTAGTATCGATTGCATGCATTGGAGTTGGTCATTATGCCCCAACGCATGGCGTGGTCAGTACATGAGAGGCGACCACAAAGAGCCAACGATCATTCTAGAGGCTATCGCATCACATCATCTTTAGATATGGCTTGCATTCTTTGGTCCAACTGGTGCAAACAATGACATCAACGTGCTAGACCAGTCGCCTGTATTCAACGATATCTACCTTGGAAAGTCACACGATGTACCTTTTCAAGCGAATGGGGTAGCATATAAGCGTGGATACTATCCTACTGACGGTATATATCCTCCCTTGTCTGTTTTTGTGAAATCGTTTACATGTCCTAACGACCTGAAAAGGAAAAAGTTTAAAGAGGCGCAAGAGTCAGCTAGGAAGGATGTGGAGAGAGCATTTGGTGTACTTAAGAGACGTTGGCAAGTACTAACGGTCGGAGCAAAGTCATATGAGGTGAAAAGGGTACAACACGTAAGGTATACATGTATCACATTGCATAATATGATTCTTGAAGACGAAGGAAGAGCGATATGCCGATACAACGAAAATGAAGTTTTGTCAAATGCCGAAGGAGTAGCCGTTGGTACACAAGAGTATAGGGTGACTAGAAGAGAAGTACACAATCGCGACCTTCATCAGGCCCTTCGTGCTGATTTGGTGGAGCACATTTATAGGGCTCATATTCAACCCCCGCACGAGTTATCTGACGATGATGATTTGTTTGACGAATCAGACGAGGATTCTGATATGTTCGTCGAGAGTGAAGATTCCGACAACGAGAGTGGCGCTGGGGAGAATGATGGAGATGATCAAGGCGAGGACGAAGACGATGATTCTGAGTGACGTATCTAGGTTTAAATAAAATTATGATATTAATTAATAATTTTTACTATGTTGTAGTTTGTTTATTTTTTTTCAGTTTTTTTTCTACTTATTTAAATATTAGGGTTAATGTAATTTTTATTTTACTTAATGAAATGCTTTTTATTTTTAATTAAATTTTATGTTTGATATTAATTTGAAAATTATAAATAAAAAAATTATTTAAAATTAAAAATTAAAAAAAAAATTAGGGAAGGACTTCCCTCCCACTCCTTGGCTTTTAGGTGAGGGAAAGCAGAGTGAGAGAAAGAAGGGTATGACCCACTAAAAGTAAAGGAACTTTCCCTCCCACTCCTTCCAATCTATGTAATTCTTGTTTTAGTAGATATTTTATTTTTTTATTGAGAATTATTACTTTGTGAAACACATTAAAATTATGTAATTTTATTATTGTAAAAGGGTCGGGTTAATGGATCGTGTATTCGTTGATTTGATGGATATATGTATGGATTTGATTATTCAAAACCCTAAGGGTTAATAGATCAGGACAGATCATGTTTTCAAAATTTTAAAAGTGTTTGGAGCAGTGATGATTCGTTCCAAATCAACCCAATTGGCATGTCTATGTATAAATTCTCTCTCAATAGATTTCTTTAACATAAATATGAAATAAGAAAGTGAATAAAAAACAAATTGATTGATAAAATACGTGAGCAATTCAAAATTAATCAGATCGAAAATAATATAAGTTAATATATTCATATAAATAGGATGTGTATCCGTTTGGGAAAAAAATTAACATAACAAAGTTATATGTTTCAACAATTATATTAAGCTTAAACGTTTTTAGCAAACAATGCAACATTGTTGTCTTATCATCAGTTTATGTATTCATGCTACAAACTTTATCAAAAAAGTAATTAATTGTTGCATACATAAATTGGTAAAAAAAAATCCCCTTTATTATATAAAATTATAAAATGATTAAAAAAATTAATAACAACTTAAAACATAGCTGTAGATATTAATATATTATATCCACTTTGTTATATAAAGTTAATAAAAAAACAAGCAAGTTCGTTACAAAATAAAATATTGACCCTTAAAATTATAGCATCTAGTAAACTAGTAGTTCAATGAGGGCTTTTATATTAGTAACCAAATATATATAATTTTTTAGTAGTGTATGGACGTATTCATATAGGTTATACAAACTTTTTCCTTGTAGATGTAACCCATATATTAAGAAATTGTTTTTTTGTTTTTCTTGAAACATTGTTTTTTATTGCACACAACGTTAAAAACCATGTCAAGTGTTATTTAGCTTTCAAGATTATTAATATAATATTTACAAGTCTTTTAATATGATAAAATAGAAAACCTTAAAAACCCGAAGTCATACAACATAGAATTTATTGTTTGAAAATTGAGTCTTTTTATTTAAAATAATATTATTTCTTATTTGAATGCGATTAATAGAAATAAATAAGAGAAAATTTGAGATATAACCAAAAAAGAGGGTTGGTTTAAAGAAAATAATCAAGAAAAAAAAGATTTTGGAAAATGACCAAAATATCCGCAGAACACCTTCTGTGGATCTCTCTACAGTTCTGCGGAATGTGGGTTTTTTAATTTTTTTAATTTTTTTTTCGTTTTTTCGTTTTTTTACGTTCATTTTTGTTTATTAATATCAATTTTTAATTTATTTAAAATTCACTAATAACTTATGTGATTATTATGTAAAAAATTTGACAAAAAATGTTAAAAGTAATAAAATGTCCAAAGGATCCGTAGAGCACCCTTTGCGAATCCATTAAAGGTTCTGTGGATCCTCTACAGCTCTGCGAAATCTTTGTTTTTTGACTTTTTTTAATTTTTTTTTTCTTTTTTTTTTTTGCGTTCATTTTCGTTTATTAATATTAATTTTTTTAAATACATTAATACCTTATACGATTATGTAAAAAATTTGACAAAAAAATGTTAAAAATAATGAACTTAGGATCCGTAGAGCACCCTCTGCAGATCCATTAAAGGTTCGGATTTTCTACAGCTCTGTGAAATCTTTGATCTTTGATTTTTGATTTTTTTGATTTTTTTTTTGTTTTTTTAATTTTATTTTTTGCGTTCATTTTCGTTTATTAATATTAATTTTTTTATATACATTAATACCTTCTGTGATTATGTAAAAAAATTGACAAAAAAATCAAAAAACAAAGATTTCGCAGAGCTGTAGAAGATCCGCGAAGTCTTTAATGGATATGCAGAGGGTGCTCTGGGGATCCTAAGCTCCTTTTTTTTAACCTTTTTTTTGTCAAATTTTTTACATAATCACGTAAAGTATTAGTATATTTAAAAAAAAATAATATTAACAAACGAAAATGAACGCAAAATAATAATAATAATAAAATAACAAAAAAAAATTAATCAAAAAACAAAGATTCCGCAGAGCCTTTAATGGATCCGTAGGGTGCTCTGCGGATCCTTTAGATATTTCATTATTTTTAACATTTTTTGTCAAATTTTTTACATAATAATGATATAAAATATTAGTGTATTTTAAAAAAAATTAAAAATTAATATTAATAAACGAAAAAAAAAATTAAAGAATTCACATTCCGCAGAGTTGTAAAGAGATCCACAGAGCTATAGAGAGATCCGCAGAGACCTTTGATCATTTTCCGAAATCCTTTTTGTTATATCCCGAATTTTCTCAATAAATAACTATCAGCTATTAATTTCATTCAAATCTTTATAAGCTTTTTAGTTTCCAATTTTGGTTGAGAAATTTATATCTGCTTAAATAATACTTTATATATCTGTTTTGAATAAAATAAATAAAAAGTAATAATGTTATCATATAATATTTTCGTGTAAGTGTAAATTGGTAAAATAGAAAGTGTGGAAGGGAGTATATATCTTGCGATGCCCATTCTTCTTCTTCCTCGTGTAAAAACTCCATTCTCGTTGTTAATGCATATACAGTAGCACCATTCTCCCATTCGTATATCCGTCATACTCGGAATAAGATTAGGAAACCCTAGAGAAATTCTTTTGTTTTTCTTGTAATTGTGTTAGATATAATGGAAGCGAAACCAAAGGTTAACGGCGGCGTAAAAGATGGAAAACAGAACCGCCGTATGCCGGCAATCCATGGTCCTACCAATCCAATGGTTACGCCACTCCTTACAGATCTTTATCAGTTCACCATGGCTTATGCTTATTGGAAAGCCGGCAAGCATAAAGACCGCGCCGTGTTAGTTTCTCAATTCCTGTTTTTCATTTTTTAGAATCCTGCTTAATTTCTATGTTTTTTGTATAATTCGGTGTATGTGGTGTGAAATTCTTTGTCTTCAGATGCATTTCATTAACTCAGATAATATAATTCGTCTCCGAAGCGTATTAGTCACGAGAAACGTAAAAATTATAGATAAATAGAATTGACTTAAGTTGTAATTCGTGATTCCCAATTGTCATATACCAAAACTGTGGATTGTTTTCAGCTGTCATTGGAACAAATTAGGAAATTTTAGCCGTTTGGATATGGAATCATGAAGTTCCCTAGATACCGGCGTTTTTAAGGCTGAATAAGTTCTGATTCCTGTATTTATATAAAGTTATAAGAGGTAAATCATGCACAAATGCTATTCTGGAATCAGGTATAAGATTTATCAAGAATGATAGCGTTTAAATCCTTAAGATTAAGGAGACAGAGTACAAAGTGTAATAAATCAGCGTTTGCTTGATGTATTCTGTGCATCCATTCCAAATTTGATATACTTTTTGTGGCTTAACTGTTTGAGATAATTATGAATTGGAAGCATCTTTGTTGTCTATTGGTTTTAGTAATTCTTCATATTAATACTAGTTTAATCAAAGCCTTTGAGAATTTACAACTATATTAAAATCCATTTAGATTGCTTATGATCATGATTTTGTTTCAGGTTTGACTTATATTTCAGAAGGAACCCATTTGGTGGTGAATATACAGTTTTTGCAGGTCTAGAAGAATGCATAAGATTCATTGCAAACTTTAAGTTATCAAAAGAAGACATTGCCTTTATTCGAGAATGTTTATCTCCTACATGTGAGGTAATAAGTGTAACTAACTTTAAACTCAACAAGATTCACAAGTAATGATTCTGTCAAATACAGTTGTGAAGGGTAAAATGGTCATTTGCTAACCTTTTGATGATGGGTGTAGGATGGCTTCTTTGAGTATCTTGGAGGAATCGATTGTTCTGATGTTGAAGTATATGCTATTGCTGAGGGATCTGTCGTATTCCCTAAAGTACCCTTGATGAGGATTGAAGGCCCTGTGGCTGTAAGTTTCGTTTTCCGACTTGAAGGGCATTTTTGGAAACATTTAGACAAAAAGATCGAATCTTTGAATTTTGAAAATGGTATTTGTATTGTTGCTATTTCAGGTTGTTCAACTTTTGGAAACTCCTTTTGTGAATCTTATAAATTTTGCTTCTTTAGTCACTACAAATGCTGCAAGACACCGTTTTGTTGCTGGAAAAAATAAACTTCTTCTTGAATTTGGGCTTCGTCGGGCCCAGGTTTTATACACTTTTTTTTTAAATTATTAACGGATTTCATGAGCTATAATTTATTTAAAAAAAAAAAAAAAAAAAAAAAGAAAACTTTTGTTTGTTTCATGTGTAGGGCCCAGATGGTGGTGTAGGGGCATCAAGGTATTGCTACATGGGAGGATTTGATGCAACAAGGTGATCTGTTTCTTTTTTTACTTAATGAGCTTAATGGATTAAGCATTTAATTTGGACAAAATGACTTAATGAATTAAAATGGTCATTTACTTGTTATTTTTTGTGTGAATAGCAATTGTGCAGCTGGAAAGTTATTTGGAATACCACTCCGTGGGACCCATTCTCATGCTTTTGTCAGCTCCTTTACGGTTGGTGTCATATATAATATAAACTTTTGATTTTTTATTTTTAATATTTTTTTGTGACTTATTATAATAAATAATCGATTTGTTGATATTTAGGGACCTGATGAGATTACAGAAAAGTCTCTGAAAAGTCAAGATGGGTCAAAAGTATGCAAAGATTTTGTGAGTCTCACACAGACATGGTTAAGCAAATTAAAGGTATAGTTATTATAATAATTACATTTATATTCCCATAATTTATCGTTTGTAAAATTTTTTAAAAAATTATATATAAACAGAGATTAAGTTCATCAGAGGGCGTTTTTGGCGAAACCAATCAAAGTGAGCTGGCAGCTTTCATTTCATACGCCCTTGCATTTCCCAAAAACTTTCTTGCTCTTGTGGACACATATGATGTAAGTCAAAAAAAATTAAAAAATAAAAATTCAATAACTTCTTTTTCTCATTTAATATTTAAATATATTTAGGTGATGAGGAGTGGTGTCCCTAATTTTTGTGCTGTAGCTCTAGCACTAAATGATATGGGGTATGTTTTCTTTTTAACATTTTAATTTTCTATATAAATTTATTTTTAATTTAAATTGTTTGCAGATATAGAGCAAAGGGAATTAGATTAGACTCTGGTGACCTTGCTTACCTTTCATGTGAAACAAGAAAGTTTTTTCAAACCATTGAAAAGGAATTTCAGATTCCTGATTTTGGAAACACTGGAATCACTGCTAGCAATGATCTTAATGAGGAAACATTAGATGCTCTTAACAAACAGGTGAGACTTTTTTTATAAAATTCTTGACTAGTGAAATTCTTGTTATTAATTATTTTTATAAAAAAAAAAAATGGTTGATTAGGGGCATGAGGTGGATTCATTTGGGATTGGAACAAATTTGGTGACATGTTTTGCTCAGCCTGCTTTAGGCTGTGTGTTTAAGCTTGTTGAGATTAATAACCAGCCCCGTATAAAATTATCAGAAGATGTCTCAAAGGTTTGGAATTGGTATATTTTATAAAATTTGTTAAAAAAGAATATGGTGACTTTTTATTTTTTTGTTTTTAGGTATCGATTCCATGTAAAAAGAGGTCTTATAGATTGTATGGAAAGGAAGGTTATGCACTTGTAGATATCATGTCAGGGGAAAATGAACCACCTCCAAAGGTATGTACTATGTAGAGAAAATGACAAAAATACCCATATGATTTGTTGAAAAATAAAATAATAAATACACAGGCAGGGCAAAGGATTTTATGTAGACATCCGTTTAATGAGTCAAAGAGAGCTTATGTGGTACCACAACTCGTTGAGGATCTTATCAAGTGTTATTGGCCTGGAAGTGCAGGTGTGAGAATATATATATATTTTTTTTTAATGATTGTGGTACATGAAAATAAATAAATAAATAATATTTATATAATAAATATGTGAAGAGAAAGAGAGAGAAGAATTGCCAACGCTTGTGGAGATTAGAGATCATTGTATGAAGCAATTGGAGCAAATGAGGACAGATCACATGAGAAGATTGAATCCAACCCCCTACAAGGTATTTATTAAAACAAAAAATAAAATATATTATCTATCTCTTATCCCATATCTATTTCTATTCTATCTTTATTCATTAACTCACACAAATTAACGTATAAACCTTTTAATTCCTTGATACTTTTTTTATTTTTTATGGCTGAATGAAATTACTAGGTTAGTGTAAGCACAAAGCTGTATGAGTTCATTCATTTCTTATGGCTGAATGAAGCGCCTGTTGGGGAGTTACAGTAAGAGGAAGAGGATGGATGGAGATGCACATGCTACAACGCAAATAGTAAAATACATACTCATTCAAGATGTCTTTACTCAAAAACATAATGAAGTTTTTTTTTTTTTTTTTTTTTTGGTTTGTTATATATTTTGACATGCTTATATCATATTACATTAATAAATGTTTGTATCCGTTATGTTGATTGTAATTGTATGTGGCAACATTAATAAATGTTTGTATCCGTTATGTTGATTGTAATTGTATGTGGCAATTTTTTTGTATGATGCGTATCTATATTCTGACTTGGCACTAGATTGATTTTTACGAAATAAGCAAGCTTTCAGTTGATGTAACGTTCCATCATGATTAAGATTAATTGAGAAAATATAACCATTGATGTGATATTTGGTACATCGTTGGGTGTTTGTTTTGTTGGTGATGCAACAAGTGATGATAGATTGGATAACATATGGGATAGCAGTTACTTAGTTGAAAAGAAAAACTATTATACTAAAAACTTAAGGTTTCACCACATTCCGTACAGTCATTAAAATGGTATTGTCATCAAGCTTCCACTCCCAAGTTATGCGGTTTTGAGACTCGTTTGTAGAGGTGGTAAATGTATTGTGTCTTATCATGTTTGTGTCTGGATGATCTTTAATGAGTTAAGATAGTTTGATCTTAACCTTCCATTTAATTATTGTGTCGGGTTAATGGTTTAGAATTTAGAGCTTATAAATCTGACTATCGTGTTAGATTGAAACATTAAATTGGTTGAAAGAATGGGAGTTAAAGAGGTGGAAAAGAAAATGTGAAAAACATGGAGTAGTAATTGGAAGGCGAAGAAGTGAAAATTTGAAAAACAAAAAGTAAGCATCGATTGAGTGGCTAATTAATGGCTTATAGATTACAAAACAATTCAACATAAGGTTTACTTTTACATTTGATTTTGGTTTTGTACATGTCACTTAAAAGATTAAAAGAAGTTGCATATAAATGAACAAGTAATTTTCTTGTCATTTTCATGTTGAAAGTTTAGATCCCACCTTAGCCGTTTAATTTTGATGTCGTATTGTGTCAACTCGTTTAATTAAAAAGATTGAAATCTACAACTCAAATTCAAATTCGTTTATTTGCAGTTTATTTGCAATTCACGTTTTGTTTTATCCAAATTACTTGACTTCTCATTTAGTTTTAGTTGGCCATTAGAACTAGATGAACTCTAGTTTTTTTTTGTTCATTTTAATTGTTTTAAAGAATGACAACTAATAACAAACAACAAAATGGTTATGTGAAAGGATTTATTGTCATTGTTGATTGTTTACATGGATTGTACACTTTTACTCCGTAGGTTTATAAAAGGAGCAAAGTGTTGGAAGCATTTACATAAGAAAAATTAAATGTCCTATATTTTCTTCCTACTATCTTCCAATCCACATTAAATTGTAACAAATGGATTAAAATATTATCAATTTTAAAACCTAATTTAGATTAAGTTGGTAAAGTTGTGTCAAATTAAAGAAATTATTTTAATTAGGCATTTATGGTAAATGAAGAGTATTAGATCTTGTAAACTACTACTTGAAATAAACATGGATTTAGGATTAACTCACATGATAAAAGAATAGAACTTACTAGCACATTAAATCTTCCTTTTTAAAGTAAACTATAAACTAGAGTAGACATAACACCAATAAATACAAAATTGATCATGTCCATTATAACTAACAACTATTTCTGCATAAAATAACTAGGTACCACACATACATACATCATTGACTTACCAATCCCAATACTTGTTAACATCTTCATCCATCTTTCATCACAAAGCCACACAACTCTGTTAGCTTAGCTTCTTCACCATGATTTGAAAGCCAATTTGTATTTCTTTAAACGGGATATAAATTTAATCAACTCTAATCCCTTAATTTACTAAATTGAGGCGAAAAGATCATTAAGTTTGACCCAACCATAATCACACCTGTCCCTAACCTTCTGTGCTGTGGAAAAAGCTAATCCAACCAAACCTCTTATCCTACCAACCTCTTTCTCAACTGCAGCCCTCAACTTAGCATCAACCTGAAATACATTAACTAATTACAAAACAATTCATATCAATATCTGAATTTTTTAACTAACGACAAAAATAACCTTGTCAATGCAGCGATCCGCATCCAGGAGATAACAGAAGTAAGAGAGTTGTTTGTACACATCAGCCTCCGAATACTAATCAAAAATAAAGTTTCAGTAATTGTTGTTGACTGAAGGGTAATGACAAAAATATTGTTTTTTGACTTTTGACTTTTGAGAGTTGAAGAGATGAAAACCAACCAACCTGTCTCACAAGACGACCATTACAGCGAGGGTAATTTGGGCATACTGTTCCTCTTTCTGACTCACCAACAACACGCAAGTTTAAACTCCGTGTTGTATAGTTGCATGTTTCATCATCACACTGCAATTTTACATCGAATTTCAGTAATTAAAAAAAATTCAAAAATGAAAATCATAATAGCATTGTTTGCATACCGTCATAATTCCTTTGTAGTATGTGGATATGAACAATTCAGCTCGTCTTTTTACCTGATTCCATTCCACCAACAATTTACTCACTTTCTTTCTTTCCATTTGAAGCAAAAACAAACTAAATTTAGTTGAAAATAAAAACCTGATTGGATAATGATGCTGGAGGGAATTCCACTTGACATTTAGGGCAACAGAATTTCTGCCAAAAGGTAGTGGTGGTGGTGGTTGATTGATCTTGCAAGTCTTGTGGCTTTTCAAGGGCTACTGTTTGTATGTAACTCAGTACAGATGGACACTTAAAACTAACACAGCAATCAGGACATGATAAGTTTAAAGCCTCACACCCCCTGTATCTGCAATAATCAAACATCACAAAACTTTTTTAAAATGTATTTATATATATATATATATATATATATATATATATATCTATCAAGTATATGAAATAAAACCCAAACGGGTGAAAATTTCAGAAGAGAATTAATAACTACCTCTCTTCATCATCTGTAATGCAAATAACAGAGCCAGAATGATCATTGTTTGCAACTTCACTTGATTTGCTTTGAAACTGAAAACAAAATCATTATTAATTTTATTAGTTAACTCATCAATGTTATAAAATATGTTTGGAAATGATAGGTTATAGAATGTTAGAATATAGATAGATACCTTGGAAGGATCAAGCCCTAAACAATCAGCTAAAGTAGCTGGGCTTGTACCCTCGATTGATGCACATAGACGCGATACTACTGGATGAATCTGAATGTACCCAAAATAAATGATTTAAGTATTTAGATAATATAATTTTTTTTAAGTAGAAATAAATAAAAAATAGTACCTGTTGTGCTAGATAATAGTCGATGTCAATCATCAAATTCTCATTATCCTTTGTGAGTTCATCAGGATGTCTTGCACGTTGAGCAATCCCTACTGATGTACTTAAACCGTTCCCCTGTGAAATTTATTTAAAAAAATAATGCAAATCAGAGATGAATAAATGTGAAAAAGTAAAATTAGAAATGAAAATAAAAGGTTAATCACAAACCTTCTCACAGCAAATTATATAAGGAACTGTATCTCCAGCAGAACAACCACTGGTGTAACCTAGTTTCTTCAGCCTGAGTGCTACCTATAAGTAGATATGTTTTTGTATTAATAAAAATTATAAAAAAGAATAAAAAAAAAAAAATAGTCAGAATATTTACTTCAACATGAGGTTGACTTTTGGCATCCGGGTAGGCTTCAGGTGGTCTAGTCAACGTTTTTGTAATGATATATTTCTCCAAACCTATTTCTCCCTTCCTCATATCCTCTTGTACTTTTCTGAGTTTGTTGTGTATTGCTTCAACAACTTCTTCACATGACCTGTCATTATAATTTATAATAAAATTAAAATTACAATCTCAGAAAGTAATGATGATGATCATTAAGAGAAAAAGACATACAGCTCAGATAATATTTGTTCAAGACAGAAATCTCCAGTCTCCTTTGATAACAAACTCCAGTCACGTCTGACCATATCCAGACCTTTCCTCTCTATAACTTTATAAATTTTCCCATCTCTTATTTGCTCTTTCACAGCTGCATATTTCTTCTTTTTAAGCAACAGCATTCTCTTGTATACACCATCAAGATCAATTTCTAATCTCTTGTATCTCTTGTTCACCTACCATTAAATCAAAATTAAAACCAACTTTTCACTTTTATAATCTCAAAACTATTTTTACAAAACTGTAAAAAAACTACCTCTTTGATGATATTTCCTGCGATTGATTTGGCTTTATTCATATCATCAAGTCCAGTGTATATCATGATTGAATCAGTGTCACCATAAATCACATCAAAGTTTAGATTGTTGCGAACAAGATCAACAGTGCTTTGTAAAATCTCTCTCCCCTGTAAGTAAATAAATAAGTTGTAATACTTTTCCATATATATAGATATTTTTTTTATTAGAATCTTTCTTACTTGAAGTGTGATAAGTTCTGCAAGTGGCTTTGCATAGAATCTTGAACTGGAAAAACCAAGGCATCCATACATACTGTTGGCTGTTAGTTTCAATGCTTGTTGTTGTATATCAAATTGTTGATACTTGAGGCCTGATGCTGTCTTTAATAATCTTTTTACATGTTTCCTTCTTTCAACCAGATTTTTCAGTAACTACAAAAGGAAAGTAACACCATATGAAAGACTTATACAGACATTAAACCGGTGTAATCAATTTAACTATGGTTAAAATCTAACCTCAGGTAAAACTCCAGTTGCTGTTGCAGATGGTAATCGAGGGACTAAACCATCTTCAGATCTCTCTACTGTTGTAAAGCAGATATTGTACTCCTGATTAAAGAAAATAATAAACACAGAAAAAAGATTAGAGACAAGGGTAGAAAGTGTTGAAATTTAAAAAGTATGGTGGAGAGATGACAAACCTGGATAATGGAAGGGTAGAGACTGTTGAAATCCAGAAGTAAAATGTATTTATCATATAAACCTTTTTTAGGTTCCAACACTAGTCCACCTGCATATGAAGCTGCTTTTTTGGATTTTACAGGCTCATTTCCTGGAGGGGCGATTTCGTCATTTTCACCAAAATCATTGTTTACTTTGTTGTCTGGGCCATCTGATTTACGTTTTACTGTTTTGTTTTCTTTTGGAGTATAAAACTTATCAGGCACCATAAATTTTTTAGCATGGAATGCATGCAACAAGAGATATTCCACTCTTTGAGCTCTAGCACCCTGAAAACATGCACATAATAAGTTATTTCATAAAAAAACTTTAAAAAAAAAACACACATTTAGTGGATATTTTTTTAGCTTCTCATTAGTTTACCTGAAGAGTTTTTCCCCATAGATTACCACTAATATTAGTCAGTTGTCGTGTGAGAGGAAGAACACTCAAATGAAACATGAGTTCCATTGACAACCACGCATCTGTCTCCCCAATTTCAATCTGCAAATCCGTAGTGTTAACAAATATCAAGAAAATAAAAATTAACAAAGTTGAGAAGTAGAGCATACAAGTTCCATTAAGGATTGAGAACTTTGAAACATTCCAGGAATATCATGTGGAGCAATCTCCTTTCGATTCTTACTCAACTGAGTCTTTGCAAGTTCTGTCAATGAATAACTAACCTGAAACCAAAAAAAATGTTAGAAATCAAATATAAACACTAACTTGTTATTATACTATATTAATATTAATATTAATATTACCTCCTTTAAAAGATCACGAGAGCACAAAAAGGTATCACATAAAAGCCTGCCAGCAATGCAAGACATAATTCCCGGACTTGCCCCTGACCCAAAAACTGTATTTCCTTTATTAAGTCTAGGCATCTCAGACCTCTTAAGTCTTCCTATTTTAGACCACATGCTATTAGGAACTTTGCAAGCCTGCAAAATGTTATAACATATCATTATTATTAAATAAATGGTAATACAAATACAAATGTTCACATTAAATCAATGAGTTTGTTAGTATTGTAAAAACCTTGACTCTGTTGAGAAGAACATCAAGGTCAAATCCAGATATGTTGTGGCCAACAAGAATGTCACTATCTAATTTGTGTAATTCAATCATTAACCGATTTAGTAAAGCTCTTTCACTGCTTTCCATGCTAATGATGTTTGATCCAGCTTTTATGTTTTTATCTGCTGCTTCTTTGTTAAATCCCATTGGAAATAAACCATCTTCAAGCTTACGTACAACTGTGAAATGACTTAACATTCCAGGTCTTGTCCATTCTGAAGCCAACATTGGTGTATCAATCTGAAATTTTAAAAAAAAAATGTAAAGTATTTAGATTTAATGTTATCAGTAATGTTACAAACAAGATTTCAAGAAAGAATGTGAAAGTACCTTGGCCTTATGACAGCAGATGACAGATGCAGAAGCAATTTCGTTTATGTTTTGTTTTTGGTTTATTACAGTTTTCAGATTGATTGCAGTAACAACTACAGGAGGGATTTCTCCGGTGTTTTTTGAAGAGGTTGCAATTTTAATGTCCTTAGGGGAATCCACTGTAACCTCAAACTTACACCAGCTTACCTGATCAA
This sequence comes from Lactuca saligna, assembly GCF_052625555.1. Lineage (NCBI taxonomy): Eukaryota > Viridiplantae > Streptophyta > Magnoliopsida > Asterales > Asteraceae > Lactuca > Lactuca saligna. The sequence goes on from NC_136418.1 coordinate 149,766,236, forward strand.
AGGGTAAGAAAGTAATTTGAGAATTTTGTGAAGATCTTAACTGTAAATGTAAAATTTAAAGGCTTACACGTTGAGCAGTGGAAGAGGTGGTAAATTTTGAAAGTGATAGCCATGAAGGTCCCTTTATCTTTCTTTTGATAAGAAAAAGCTCCAAAGCACTAAATGAAACAAGATATTAAATTTCAGATTCTTGTGAAATTAATAAAAATTTATCAGCAAGTTTTATACCTGCTATGTGTTCCAAGCAAAGCACGGAAGGTTTCTCCTTTAAGATCTGAAGGAAGTGGTGGATCCTGCAATTACAATATATATATACAACATTAGTAAACACTTAATGAATCTTCTTTGTGAAATGTAGCATGATTAATCTTCTTTGTTGAAGGTGTGAAATACCTTGAATGGATAGCTGATTTTGAGTACATAATTCTCTTTGCGCTCTATGTCGGATCTCTCAAATGCATAATTCCTCTGAAAATAAATAAATAAATCAGTTTAAGCACAAAAAATATATACAAATTCATTGATTTTTGAAGCTGATTAGACTAAGAACCGGACCTTGACAGGCTTCATGCTAAAGTTTGAAACACTTCGATCAAGCAATTGTTTCTTTATGTTGGCCTTCAATCCAGATGCCATCTCCTAATAAAATAAAATAATTAAACAGTGATTGTCAACAATGTGATGATTGTAAATTAAAAGAGACCAAAGGCAAGAGGTGTATTACATGAAGCTTGGTGTGAAAAGCTGTAGGTGATATTTTTGACTCTTCAACATCTTTCTCAAGATTCATAATGACAGAATCTTCAAAAACAGGACCATTTGGGATAGCATACATGCATCTTTGCATATTCTTCACCACCACACAACAGCTGTGATAAGTACTTCCTGCTTTCACCTTGATTCAAATGAAAGTTTTTAAAGATCAAGATCAATCTTTATCTTGGTAATAACGCTAAAACAGTGAGTCTTATATAATTAATCAAGCGTTAGAATGCAAATGAACAGGGTAAATTGACGTGTGACTGAATTAGATAAAATACCTTCCCAAATAGATAGATATTGCCAGCATTAGAACCAGAAAACTCCTCATATGCATCGAGTATGTAGAAAGGAAGAGATCCATCAAGCTCCACCACAAATGGTGGTTTTTCATCAGAATATACGCCAGAACCGATCTCAGCATTCAAATCAGAGCTTATGTTGGTCTGCAATCCTGCTGTTGCACTGAAAGTTGGATCCTTTTCCACTTTAATTTTAGCATTTAAAGTCCAACCATCGGCCTCCTTCATCATTGGCTCAACTTTCAGTTCGCTAGCATCCTTAGATGCTTCGACTTCACTTGTCACAACCGGTGGCTCCTCCACAACACACAAATCTGTTTCATTTTTCGGAAATTCTAGCACTTCCTTCCCTTCTTCTATAACGTCGTGTTTATGCAAATTATTTGACGATGGAGTATTCACAGCCACCACACTTGCAGGTGTATTTTCAGTCTTAATCGAGGTAATCATAGCAGCTGGTGCTAAAACTGTGCCATTCTGGGATGGTCTTTTGTTTCCTCGTCTCCTTTTCTCTTTATCATTCTCATCCGGTGCAAATTCAGCAAGCACATCATCAAGAACACTATCGGAAGACGCCACCGAAGGCTTACTCTTATTGAAAACGGCAGAAGTAAACAAGTTAGATATCCTTTGTTTACCCATTAAAGCAGCTGCAGCTTCAAAAGAGGGCTTCTTATGTTCCTTCTTTTCCGTTTTCTTCTTAGGTTTCTTTTTCTCCAATTCACCTTCCGATTCCTCTTCTGATGACGGAATTACGCCGGATTTAGTCCAATCAACTTCTTCGCCTTCGTCCCCGTAACCAAGGCCGTCGTCGTCCACGATAAACCCTTTAAAATCTTCACGTCGTTGAGCCACGAGGTTCTCGTACTCATCGTCATCGACGGTATCGTAGATTGGCTCATCGATCTTTATCTTGTAACGTTCTTCGCCAATGTCGGCGCCGCCGCCTTGTCTGCGGATTTTGAGCTTGCGGAGTGCTTCAGCGCGCTCCTCAGACTGCATTCCTCTGGTTTTTCTCCTTTGTCTCCGCTGATCGTCTTCCATTTCGATCTCGCACGGACTTGGCTTGCTTATTCTTTGATTTTGTTGGATCGATCTATGGAGGGTGTGGTCGATAGGGTTGATACTAGAAAGGGGGAGAAAGAGATGTATGAAATAGCGGGAATAACGTTTTGGCGCCAAAAAAAAAATTGGCGAAATCCTTATTACGCGATCCGGGGTAATATTTTACTAATAACATTTAATAATATAAATATATTATGATCCACAATAGAATACTTAAAATTAAAACATATAAAATTATAAATTTAGCCAACTATATTAATTATTTTGTATAAAATAGTAAAAAAAAAATACAAAATTAGCCACAAAAATCACAAATGGGTATAAATCATCTGCGATTTCGCAATACCATCTGCGAACATACAAATGGCCAAAGCACATACGTGTTTTAGCCACTTGTACGTTTGCATGTGGTTTTTATCTTTTTCCCGTTGTATATATAACGATTTTCCACCCTAAAATCGACTATGTCCATCTACGATTTGCTCTGTGATTCATCTGCAATTTTTCAAAAAAATTTTGGTTTTTTTTTTACTACGAGATTGATAGGGTTTGACTACAAAACAATCTTATTATATATAAACTTTTTCAATAAATTATCATTTTTGTTGTTATTTATTTGGATTTTTTGTTGAAAACCTCTCTAAAAAATGTATGATTATTTGGTTTGCGTTGTAACTAGTGGGAGGTGGAAAGTTATTGCAACAAATATTAAATGCGTGTGTCCACAATGAGGTATTTTTGAAATTGTTAGATATTTTCTGAGTATATTATTGTTGGATTATGTGTCTAAGCTCATAACTATAATTTGTATAAACTTGAATTGATAGTAGCAATGTCCTTTTGGGTTGTCTTCAAACCTGACAATGGAATAAGATAAATGTTGGAGAGAGAATAATGATTTATTAATTTATTACTTGGTTGATAAATTAATTTGAAATCAAAATAAATGATTTAATTAATGTATTATGTGAATAATATATTAATTAGTAATCATATAGTTTAATTAATATTTAATCAAAAATTAACTTGGAATTAATTTTGGAATTAAATAAATTAATTCAAACTGCAGTGACTAAAGGTGACAATGTTTAATAGTTGAGGATTGAGCATTCTAGAACCTCCCTTATATGAGGGGAGCGAAACCTAGTTGTTCCTAGCGATTCATTGGGATCTAAGAGTGTCTTGGAAGCCTTAAGGAGGAAGTTAAAGGAGTAGGGTTATTTAATATACATCTACCTTATTCCAAACCTTCCTTATCACCTATATAAACCCCTGTAGGGTTAGACTTCGTCTCATGCACTCTAAGAAAGGCTTAGAGCCAAATCTTCCACTTCCCTTCCTTATCTCTCTCTCTCTCTATCTATCTATCTATATATCTATCTATCTATCTATCTATCTATCTATCTATCTATCTCTCTCTCTCTCTCTCTCTCTCTCTCTCTATCCATAGTAATCCTTGGTTACTATGTTTATTTGTGAGCCATTAGAGGCGCGACACTTGTGGCGCTTGCTACCAAAGATCTTTCAAGCAAGGTTTTTAGATTGTTATTACAATATAATGATCGAGGTATGTATTTTAATCCCTATTGTGTGAATTTGATTATAATACATAGAACCTAGGGTTTATTATTTTCTGTTCGAGTTGTATGTTAAGTTGGAGAGAACCTATATTCAATTCAATTAGGGTTGCATGCACACATAGGATTGTATGTTTTACTCAAAACCCATCAATTAGTTATAGTGAGTTTGTATCTTTGGTGATAACGAAAATCGATTTGTTAGCCAAATATAAAATCAGTCTTCATTTTCATAATCCTTAATTGAATTATTATATAGTCATGGTTGAAGACATGGATGTTAGAATGTTGATCAATGTAATCAAATCAAGTGGAGGAAGGGTTGTGAAAGTGTTTATGGTGGTTGATGAAGGTGATGCGGTTACGAAGGGTGGTGAGAGTGGAAATGAGACGGTTGGTAATTTATGCAGCAATAAAGGGAGCAACAATCCAATATGTATTTTCATGACTCCTAATTTACTTTCATGACTCCTAGTGTACCTCAATTTAATAGTGTTGCTAAAAATGTTAATGTGAGGTATTCACCTATTCATTATGTGGAACCTAAGAATTACATGTATGTTGGTACATATCTTAATGATGTGGGTGGTTGTTGTGTCGATGTTCCCGAACAATAAGTTAAAGTTATAATAGATGTGTAGTCGATAAAAGTAAAAAGAAAAAAGTTATGATTCAGAAAGATCAAAATGTGCATGCTTACAGGGATTATGTTGGTGTTGTTGATGTAGCTTTAGATATAACCGACTTAGAAAATAATTCCGAAGGAGATGAGTTGGGTGATGAAGTCAAACCTAAGTTTCCCGATATCCTTTTTTATGGCATGCCCCATGTACCAGCATGTCCAGTTGATGTCAATAAAGATATCCCAACACAGATGGTAGATATCAATGTTCAAGATATTGAATGTCGCACTATATTTAAGAGCAAAGAGCTTCTAAAATGGGTGACTGGGAAAAAAATGTCCTCGAGAAGGTTTCCAGACGAATACAAGTAGATCGACCAAATCAATGTATGAGGTTGTGTGTGTTGGGAAAAATTGTTATTGATTGCTGAGAGCAAATGGAATTAAAAATTTCGACGAACTTTTCCAAGTGAATTTTTTTGTTGACATATGCACATGTTCTTCAACAATTTTGCAACTTAATCATCGACAAACAAACAAAAATGTTTTGGGTAAATATCTTGCTGATGTTTTGGCTGAAAATTATAGTAGAGTATATCGGGTACAATATATTATTAATGATACGAATGCTCAATTGAATATCAATATCTCACACAACAAGTCTTAGCGTCCGAAACAATATGCACTGTTGTTGTTAATGGTTACGAAAGGTGATTCTTTTACCAAATTTCCGGCTTATTTCTACAATTTGGTCAAACATAATTCAAGTATTGTGACACATATTCAAACAGATGCTGATGATCGTTTTGAGTTCTTGAACGTCGCACTTGGTTGTTCGGTTAGTACTACAATATTTTATTATTATTTGTTTTATTTTGTGAATAGATATATAATGTATTGTAGGTATGCACTTTTGTTAATTTTTGTAAGCCGACCATAGTAGATGGAGCCCACCTAAAGGGCGAGTTCAAAGGTACCATGTTACTTGCAGTTACTAAGGACGGACAAAACAAAATATTATCGTTACATATACTATATGTAAAAACGAGTGTACAAATTATTAGACATTGTTTTTTCAAAAACTACGTGATTATATAGGCAATATGGAGGAGCTTACAATTATATCGGATAGGTCTCCATCTATTGCGACATCTGTTGCCAACATTTTTTGTCACGCTCATCACGTAATATGTGATGTCTATTTGTATTCCAACATAGTAGTTAGATACATGAAGAGCAATACAATTAAATGAATTTTTTGGGAGGCTTGTATAGCGTATACAGTTGAAAGTTTTGATGTTGTCATTGACCTAATAAAAAAGACAAAATAACCGGTATGGGAATACTTAAAAAGTATACATCCCGGAACTTGGTACATGACACATTTTAGAGGGAACATACACAATCTTATGTCGCCCAATAGTGTAGAGTCTATAAACGTATTATCTAGACACGCATGTAAGGTGTCGATACTAATGTTGATCGACTTTTTTTGTACAACAATGCAACAATGGTGATTTTAAATACATAAAATACGAAAAACTATTAAGTTATAGTTATAAAAAAAATTGTTAATCAGTATAAAATTTATGTTTTATAAATAAAATGTTATTACATATTTAATATAAATAATTAATTAATGAAGAAATAACAAAATTTTAAAATCAAAATATAAATAAAATTGAAAATTAAAATATAATTAAATAATGAATGCTTAATTGCACTAAGCATGAGGGTAATCAATGCATATACGTTGAGTTATCAATAAAACAAATAAACTATAAGTTTCAATGAATTTACATTATCAATAAAAAAAGTTAAAGAAAAAACTCATTGATCTTATATTTTTTTTTTTACTTTTAATAAAATTAATATATAAAATTAATATTTTAATTTTTTATTAAACTATATAACATGATCTTGATATTTATTATTATTATTAATTTTTTCTATAATTTTAGAAATTTCTATTTATTATTTATATTTTATTCGAATATATTATTGAATATTATTTTTTATCTTTTATTTGCATTATTTAATATTATAAATAAATATTTTATAAGAAAATTATACTTTTAAAATATTCAGGGGAATCTCTAAATATTATTAAAAGAGAAACCTTCTGACATTATCTTAAACAATCTGGGTCGTTGATTGTATTTTAATCTTATGTTTTTTTACCCTTAGATCAAATTGCTGACATCATCTCCCCCAAATGGAATATATTTAATTCCAATAAAAGTTTTTCAATTGTCAAACAAAATAAACTTACGTCCGTTTAAATAGAACGCGTATAATTCCAATAAAATCTTCCCATATTTTAAAATATTGAATTTCCGATTATAAAGGTTTTAACATGGTCAACTTTAAAAACATATTAGTAACAAATCATTTCAATTAAGGCAAACATATCAACCATTAATAGAAATCTGTTTATATTAGTAAAGCATTAATATAAAAATCCATTTTATTAGGAAACCATTAATACCAATAAATTAGATTCAAATTATCACATATATATATATATATATATATATATATATATATATATATATATATATGATTCATCATTGAATCTGCGGCTCACACTTATTTTCAATCGTTGTTTTTTCTTCAAATCTTCTTCTACAATATCATTCTTATTGTTTATAACTTTCATCGTCATTCTTTTCTTCAAACCTTCGTTGTTGTGCAGTAGAAGGTTAGTACATTATTTCATTTTTTATATTTTTTTGTTCCTATATATATATATATATATATATATATATATATATATATATATATATATATGTCGATTTTCTTTATCACAAATTATATGAAATCGATTAACTATTTTTTTGAAAATCTTCAAATGAATAGGAAAACATAATGTACCTTTAACAAAACAAAAATTAACTATATTTGGAATTGACATTAATAAGGAAAATGTTATTTTTATATATTATAAATGATTATGATTTTTTTTAATTATTATGTCATAAAAATCCGGCTAATTTTGGTATAATTTTAAATATTTTGGTATGATCCTATTACACTTTTAGGTTGATTTAATAGGAAATAGTATATAATATATTTATACATCCTTTAAAAATTAAGTATGGAAACAAGTTTGTTGACGGCTATAATAGCTTTCATACCTCTTTATGAATCATGCATCTTTATAGATAAATAAATTGTATATGTCTCTTTTATTTCATATAAAAGTTCTTTCTAATTATAATTGTTTTCTCTTTTATTTTACACCCATGACACAAAACATGATCATAATGAGATTGTCTTTTAAAAGGTTGCTGACATCAATGCATTTAAGGAAACCCGAAACATTCGTGTTCAAGTAATCTTGCTTTGGAAGCAAACTTAAAAAAACAATCCAAACATGTTCAAAAACTTGGACGTGATTTTAATTAACGAGTAGGTACAAGTTTTTCTTTTTATTATTATATTGCTTTTAATTTATAAAATTTTAAGCTTAACCAATTTTTTTTCACTTACATGACACTAAAATACAAGCACCAATAAAAAAATCTCATTAGTTTGTTTGAAGCGCTCTTTGCTGAAGAATTTGCAAGGGAAATTAGTAGTTTTAGTATGGCCAGAAATAAATGAGATTACATGCTGGTTGATCATAAGCATAAGAAGAATTTTTACAAAACAACCAAAGTTCGTGTATCAAATGATTTTATTGTTATGGTGGATCCTTATAATTTTGATACTTTCTAGGATTTGATAGTCAGGAATCTCGACACTCGTGTTGCATTTGATAAGATTTGATTTTAACATTCTACCTTATCTACATATAAATACTTATTGTATCACACATCTATAATACAACAACCATTTATTTTTTTGTTATAGAATTTATTGGTCAGGTTGTGTCGACTAAATCCATAAAAGTGATTATTGAGAATTCAAGAGAGAAATGGTTGATGAACCTGATTGATCAGTATCTAAGTCAAATATATGTGTTTAAAACATTTTATTTTCTAAAGTATTTTTCTACATGATACCATAAAACATGTTGTATTCATGAAATTTACATGTTTATCTACATTTCAATATACATGAAAATTAAATGTATAATATACATGTTTGTTTTAGCATTATTTAAAATATTTCGAATCCACTAATTATAGAATTTACATTTTGTCATATAGAAAATAATTCGTTGATCATTATCAGAAGGTCCACTTATGATCTTCTCACTAACAAAATTGGTCAACTATATTTAGAGCTCTTTCACACATTTTTTTTATCACATTTCTTCATACTTTTAAGTTTTAATTTTTCATCTGCAAATTCCATTTTTTAGTTACATACGTTCATTAAAATTATTTTTTTGTTTAACATACCAGCCTATTTTGTTTTATCTTTATGTAGTAACAATAAAATTTTTAAAGTTACACAACAATATATATTTCAAATTTTATCATAGTATTGTACTATACAAAATACAATTCCCTCCAAAATAATTTTCGTCAGTATTTTCATCCATAATTAATTTCACCCAATTTAAATTTGTATTTTCTTTATATATATATATATATATATATATATATATATATATATATATATATATATATATATATATATATATATATATATATATATTTTTTAATAATCCTAATATTTTCCCTCCAAAAGTATATCAAATATTTATGTCTTAGATAATGTTGCCCTATTATATTATTACTTTCCAAAATATATCCGTTTAATGAAAAATTTAATTTAGTGAAGGAAGTAAATCTTAATTCAAACAAGATATATATTCCATAGTTATTACATGAATTTATTAAAAAAATATCAAGATGTAAATATTCAACATTTTTAAATGAATTTTAAGAATACATATGAACGATAATGTTGTACAATGAAATATAAAATTGAATAGACTGAAAAAAAAACTGTTAAGACAGTCAATCTTAATAATAGTATAGTTATGAAAAATTATAAAGTAAGATAAAAATTATAAGCTATTATTTTTTTTAATTACAATTAGTAAAAGCGTTACGGTTATTAGAAAAAAATATGATCGTTAAGATTACTAAAAATGCAATATACAAATTAAATTATCACAATAGTAATGAAATGTCATTATTTGATATTTCATATTATTGAAAGATATACCTGAAACAACCCGGAATTCCCAGGTATTTATTATTGGTGCATTTTGAGAATTGAGAGTGGACTCGGCGAGTTGGAGCTCGAACTCGCCGAGTAGGATCGTGATTTTGGACGCGGGTTCGCGTCTGGACTCGGCGAGTCCACGCTGTGTAATGAAACCCTAATTCCCAGGGTTTGAGACCTATTTAAAGGGCCTTATGGCCGTCATTTGTGCTCACCAATCCATAGAGAGAAACCCTAGAGTGCTTGAACGTTTTGAGAGAGAAAGGAAGCCATTTTTGACCTTTGTGGTGTTGTTTAGCAAGAAGAAGGAGGTCCTAGCCAAGAGGAAGCAAAGGAGGTTGCTATACTGTGGATTTGAAGCTTAGATCATTGAACTTGAGGTATTATTTCAGCTCATCTCCTGTTTTATGAAGTATATTTGGATTTAAGGTTTCTTGTGGCCTTTGTTGGGTTGATTTGATGCCCAAATAGTCCCTTTCTTGTGATAAGGCTTTGGATCTGGATCCATAGAGGTCCAGAGAGCCTCACTCATCAAGCTTTATGAAGAGCAATGGAGGTTATGACCTCGATTTGTGGTAATTGTGGCTAAATCATCATAAATGGTCATATAGATGTTGTGTGTGCATCAAGATAGCAACTTTACGTGATAAATAAGCTTGGAAGGACTGGATCTATGAGTTAGTGGATTAGATCTGACCTTAGGAGTGAGTTTGAGTCGTTGCATGGCATGGACTCGCCGAGTCCGAAGAGCAGACTCGGCGAGTAGCATGAAGATTGCCCAGCACCACTCAGCGAGTGGTCTTGCCGAGTTGAGGGATTGACTAAGTGAGTTAGGGAGAGTCAGAGTGGGTTGATAGGTGGACTGAGTCAAGCTGGGACTCGCCAAGTTGTTCTTGAGACTCAACGAGTTGAGTCGTGGAGGCCCCACAACTCATGCCAGGTGGAACTCGTCGAGTGAGGAGAATACTCGATGTGTCAAAAATGAGGATCCCAGGGAAATCAGTGTATGCGCTTAAACTCGCCGAGTCCGGTCAAAGTTGACCGTTGACCATTGACCAGTGTTGACCTATGTTGACTTGTTAAGGGATAGTCAACCTTAGTTGGGAAAGTGTTAATTAGAGATGTATTGTGTTATAGGAGGACTATAGCTCGGGAGATCGAGCACTAGTGATTTCAGGGATTTACGAATTACCAAGACACGCGAGGTGAGTCTTCTCACTATACTTTACCTTGAGTAGGTAAATAGAGTTATGTGATACAATGCTTGTATGCTATATTTATATGTTATGTGTTGCGCTGCATTATTCTTTGTGATTTATGCTGTGCATGTTTACAGAGTTAGAACCTGAGGGTTCATAGAGTTTGGGTGCACGGACCCACAGAGTTATAGCCTCGAGTGGCTAATATGTGTTATATGTGGTATTTTGGGAAACTCACTAAGCTTTGTGCTTACAGTGTTTGGTGTTATTTGTTTCAGGTACTAGTGATGACCGTGGGAAGGCGCCGACTTGATCAGTACACACGCATGAGATTTATGATTTTGAGATCTTTGGATTTTTGTATTACTTGGATTGAATGTTCAAATATGGTTGTTTTATGAATATTAAGTGAATTATGTTTTATAAAATTTGAAAATTTTGTTTTGAAATTTACGGTGTTACAATACCAAATTATATTGATGATATACTAAAATTATTCAAAGTGACGCCAAGACTAATGCAAAGTTCTTGCGAACACCAAATAAGTAAGAACAAACATAAAAGCTAGCATGTATATTCATAATCAATTTAAAATAAACCATTCATGATTTAGAAAAGAATTTCCATTGATGATAAACTAAAATTAAATTCATATAAAATTTAACATTCCATAAGTTATACTCTATGACTTTAATTGAATAAATGAAATAGTTATCAATATTTAATGCAGTGAAAAAAAACGGTATACTGATTGTCAATATATGCTTACATTAAGTAACCTTATTATGGAAGGAATGTCTAATTAGAATACTTACACTTATATAACAATATCGTACCCATATGTGACGATAAAAATTATTCAATTAATAAAACAAAAAATATTGTAGACAAAGAGGTTATTCAACAATTATAAATATTTATCGATTTCAATATATCTTCTACACATTTCAATATTACTAATAAGCATAATTTTTTTTATAATTATTATGCAACATCTATAGACAATTGTATGTTTTTTATGCGCTCCACGCGTTTAACGCGGGTTATAATCTAGTTAATTGATTATTTGAGAAAATAATATGTCGTTTAACTAAGATTATCTATATACGTTACTACTATATATATTTTTATGATTAAAACGTAACTTCAACAACAAAAGAAAAAAGTTAGTTACAAGTTTTCATATATTCTTATGTTAAAATTGTTAGATATTAAGATGTGAATTAGAAGTCAAAATATGAAAATACTTAAAATACACATAATTGTTAAATAAAGTATGTGGTGTTCAGGTTGTTGTACTTAATTATATTCTTATTTTACCAAAACTTACTTATATATTTAAGTATGGATGATTTTAATACTCTAAATATTTTATGTGTTTATAACAACTTTAAATTTTTATTGAACAACAATTATTATTGTTGAGATAAATAATAGTTAAATATAAATAGTTACAAAATAATATTAAAATAGTGACTATTTATTATTATGATTATTTAGTAAACTTATTATATATTTTAAATTAATTATGTCCAAATTAAATCAAATTTGTTTTACATTATATATATAAAAAAATACAAATATATTTTAAACTAGATGCATCCAAACATTTGTAATATCATTTGTTACTTAACTTGCCAAAAATATATCATATATAATATTATAACCAGGGTTCTAAAAAGTTCGTCATGACGCGCCATGATTCCAAGGCTTGCAGCTGCCGCTAAGCTTTACCAAAACGCCGTTTTAACTCATATATGTGTATAAAAATGAAAAATAGTTGAAAATACATATAAAAATATTAATTATATACAAAATTTCCGCCTTAAGTCACGTTTTACAGACGTCATGACTCGCCAAGGCTCGGAAAAGCTTGAGGCTTGACATTGCCGCCAAGTCACGCATTACGTTATTTAGAACATTAATTATCACATTGTTTATTATCCAGCGGTATGTGGTGTTATCCTTCATCCTTGACGTTGAGGGTTCAAGTATCTTCGTGAACATATGTTGATTTAATGTATAGTTTAGAAGTATCTTAGATTTGTCGTTTAAAAAAATATATATCAAACAATGTTAAATATTTAATACAATTGAAAATATCAACTAATTTTTATCACACATTATTTTTATCAAACAACTTATCAATACCAACCGTTTCAAATAGTATATTAACCATAACGGAACCACTTGGGTTGTGGTGACTTGGTAAGGCATGTGGAAGATATGGTGGATAACCTATTGACTCATGTTCAAATCCTGACACCACTCAGCCCTTGTGGCCATGGAGGTTCGCCTGCAGTGACTCCAGGGCATGAGGCAAAGCTTTATGTTTGCAGCGGGGGATTAGTCGGTGCGCGAAAGCTGGCCCGGAAACCCTCGTTAGGGAAGTTCCCTTTCCAAAAAAAACCATAACGGTATAATTCAAATATGATAGTGATAGGAATGATATAATCGATGTGGGTTATAAAAATTTTCATAAAGGCTCGATTGATTCAACAATTAGATTATCAGTTGTGTTTGGTATAGAAAAATTAAATTGAAGCAATAAATGGAAATGCATAAAAAAATTAATAAGTTCAAGAAAGAGAAATGAATCGTTGTTTGGTATAATAGAGTATCCATTGAATAAATGATAATGAAAATTAATTCTCTTGTTTGGTTGAACTAAATAATCAAATCAAATAGAAATGAACTTTGTTTATAATATTTATCACTTTCAAATAACATTATTTTATAATAATATAATTACATATTTTCTACATTTTTAATTAATTATTTTGTCATTTCTTTTTTCCAAGTTATTGTTTATAACTATCAATCAACATTTTTATATATGTAACTTTAATTTTATAAGAAATATATTGTATTGAAAAACATGATTCTCATATAAAAAAGATAATTTACAAAAAAAAAAAAATCAAATATAAATAATTCTCAACATTATATTTTTAAAGAAATGTTTCATATTCCTACTTCTCTTATTCGATATTGAGACTCTCAAGTAGAGTTGACAATGGATCGATCTAGGTTGGGTTTGTGTTCAACCTATTTATTAATTGGGTTGAAAATTTCAATTCAGTATAACCTGTTTATTTAAATGAGTTGATATTTCCAACCCGATCCAACATTTCAAATAAATGGGTTGTCAACGGGTTGACCCGTTTATGTAGTTTCTAACCTAACCTATTAAATAAATTGGTTAAATTTAGATTGACATATTTAAAATAAAAATAAATAAATTAATTAACTAAAGATTACACAACTTAAAATAGTTAGAAACTTAAATAAAATTTCAAAGTATGACAAAAACACAATTTTAATTCTAATATACAAATACAATTATCAAATAACATTAAAGTTATGTAATTTCTAAATGATTTTTTAGAGTGATTGACTGTGTTAAGAAAAAAGTTAGGAATTAGTGTTCAATATTTTTAAAACATAAATAATAATACGAACTTTGTAATTTGTAAAATAATACTTAGATCAATACAATGATAATATTTAAATAATTATTAGATTAAATATAAATTAAAGTTAAATGGAATGGTGGGTTGAAAACAGGTTGATACTTTTTACTTGTCCAGTCTATTTATTTAAATGGGTTAGACAGGTTGATCCGTTTAACTTAAATGTGTTGAAAATCTCAAACCAACCTGATAATTTTGGGTTGGGTTCAGATTGAATTGATGGGTTAGATCGATTATTGTCAGCTCTACTGGCAAATTAGTATATAAAAAAGTTAAAAACAACCAAAAAGTTCGAAATAAAATGGACAAAAATGACATAGCCATGCTAGGTTCACACATAAAACCATTATTTGGTTGTTCATGATCCCAAAAATTTATTGTCTTTTCAAGTAAAGCAAGTATAAATGGATTAGATCAATAAACAATTAAGTAAAACAATTATACATCATCATTCAATTCCAGAAGATTTCAATGACATTTCATCAAACACCTTATAGGCTATAAAACTCTATAAAAAACAGACGAGGAACCAATTTAAAACAACAAATCTCTCCCTAAACTACTTCTTATTATCTTCCATCATATACTTCAAATTTTTATTTATCATCGAAAGATTCAAGTACATCAAATCCCACACTATATTATCGCAAAACTAATGATCTTTTGTTCACGAATCTTGTTGGCTGCCAAATCCTATAAGAATATGTAAAAAACAATGGCAACTAATGAGTGTTTCAATTGGTATGTGTTATTGTTGTATCAATGAGTAAAAATCAATTTTGATCGATGAATAAAAAACAATTTCACTAAATGAGTGTTTACCTTTTGAGAGGAAAGAGTTGTATGCGAATCGATAGTGTAATCTGACTCGATTAATGTTCCTAAATCGATTTTCTCTTTCAAAATCAACTGAGTAATCGCCAAAATCGTAGGAGCACTGAAGTGAAATCCGATGAGAGATGGAGTAAAGAGAAAGGTTCGAACTTGGAAGGTGAATGTGCAACCTTCAATTTACTTATCCATTTTTTTCCTAATTTATGGGTGCTAATAATTATCATTTCTCCTCGTTTCTTCACAAAATTTAAAGAATAAAATAGGTGGAAAGGGAATAACTTTTTTCTTTCTCATTTATCTTTTTTTAGTTGTAAACCAAACTATTTATTTTTAACTATAAGTATTCTTTGAAGACGAGCATGGGCTAATGAAACATGAGTATCAAATTGTAGTTGAAATTTGTCAAAGTAAATAGGAATAAAAAGTAGATGTGGGTAAGAAAGTATATAGGAATAAAAAGTAGGAGTATTTAATTTCTCTAGGTTTATCTATAGACAAAATTGCAAATTTGGTCCCTGTGGTATGTCCAAACTAGCATGTTTGGTCGAAAATGGGTTTGGCTTGCAAAGATGGTCCAATAGTTTCTATTTGTTGCGAGTTTAGTCCAATGACTTAACAGCCGTTACCAAGCTCCCGTTAATTTACCCATGCCCCTCTCACTTAAGGGTATTTTAGTCCATTCATCTAGCCCCTTTATTATTTTATTATTATTTAGTCCATAAAGAGACTACAACGTCTCTATTCTCGTCTCCAGCAACAAGCCCTAACTATCACTCCCTCTCTGATTTCATCTTCTCCATCGATCACCCCCCTGTGATTTCATCTTCTCCATCGACAATGGTGATGTGCGTCTGCAGAAAGTGGGCGATAGTTTGGACATCGTGGACAGATAACAACCCAGGGCGCCGATTTTGGGGATGTCCTAACCCGGTAAGTGTGTTAAACTTTATTTTGAAGACTACTCCATGATGATCTAATGTTTCTTTCTTCTTTTTTTCAAGAATTCACCATGTGGGTTTATTGGGTGGTATGATGAACCCATGTGTGCTCGTTCCAAAGTTATAATACCAGGGCTGCTTAGGACAATCAATAAGCTACGAAAAGCAATGGATGATATAAAAGAACAAGCAAGCAAGCATGAAAAAGCAATGGAGAAGATCAAAGAACAAGCAACTATGTTGAAGTATTACCTAGTCTATAGTTGGATTTTTTTTGTTGTTGTGTTGCTGTTCTTGTTGTAAGTCCACAGGTTGATTGTGGTTATCTTTTGTAATAGGATAGGGGTATATGTGTCTGGTTTAAGTATTTTTTTGCTAATGTGGAACATTGTTGTAATGCAAAGTAATGGTTAATGAAAATTTGGTATCTATTGACCAATTATGGATTTGTTCTATTGTTCATACATAACCTTCTAAAGATAACATATAATGCATCCATATATAGTTAACACAAAATCATACTAAAGACATAATACCTATTACCATCTTCAAAATACATGTCATAAGTTAATTGAAAACAAAGTTATTGCAACAAAAGACATCCTGCATCTAGGAATCAAACCAAAGTTGTTCAATACAGTCAAACCAAAAGATAAAACCAACATAGACCATCAAGTCCCTCCCTGACCTTTGCATGTCCTGGAGTTGTGCCCTTTGTTTCCACACTTATTACAAGTCACACTAACAAACTTTCTTGTTAGTTTCCCACTACCATATGGACCATGACCATGAATCTCACTGGGACCAACATCTGACCTTTAACTCTGACTTTGACTCTTGCTTTGACTTTTCTCCTCCATGGATTGCCTTCTCTTCCTCTTGGGTCTCCCAGGTTGATTACGGCGTGGGGGAGGTGTGATCTGCATTGGACACTCACTTCTAGGCCACAGTGCCCGACCTTTAATTGGTTCCACCTTGTACCCATATGCAGTTTTCCAAGTTTGTAGCCAGTGCACCTTGTGGACATAAGTATGGAGCTCCTGTACACACTCACCATGATCTGCTTTGTTATACAACACAGAAATCACATGTCTGCAAGGGATACCTGTTAATTCCCATTTCCTGCAGATGCATACCCTTTCATGCATATCAACAACATGTTGATCATTCCATAGGCCTTTGACTTGGTATTTTTCATCACCACACCATTCTGCAATGTACTGAGTAGCAGCTGCTTCATTCTTCTCCATGATCTTTGTTGCTATTGAGGTGAGTGGGCCTAAACACTTTTGTTGCACCTTGAGGACATTGCATATCCTCTTCATCATATATTCCCTAATAAACTCCAAGCAGCTAATAATTGGTTTGTCTCTCCCATCAACTAGCTTGCCATTAAACACCTCACAAAGGTTGTTTAACAACATGTCTGTGGTTGCTCTCCCTGTATAGAAAAGGGTAAAAGTGTCATAATGTTATGTGAAGGGTAAAATGGTAAAAGGGTAAAAGGGTCATAATAGCTTACCTGTGAAATGGCTTCTTGCCCAATGTTGTGGTGGTATTGACTTCAACCATTCATATGCTGATTTATCATATAAACTGAACTAGATTAAAACCCGCGTTAAACGCGGGAACATATTTAAAAACATTGAATTGTAAACTTATATTACATCATAGGAAGCATGACAATTAAAAGTAGTTTACCATAGCTATTTTAAATTCATTAACATACATTATAATAGCTATTTTAATTTCATAACAATTAAAACAATAAATAAAAAAAAAGTAATAAATCATAGAATAATATAAAATCTTAAAATAGTTCATTACAATAAAAACAACTATGTTCGAATGCAAATTAAAATATATATAATCAGTAATATCGACCTGGCATAGTCACTGTATCAAAATCAGAACGGATTGAAAAAACTTGTTGAGAATGATGTGCCGGAGTACCATTATCATTTATATATGAGACAGTTACCAACCTTATTTGAGACAGTTACCAACCTTATTTGGCTTGTTAACAGGAGTACCATTATCATTTATATGATCATGTTGATGATTTGATGACCTTTTTGTCACCTCATCAAGAACCCTTTCATCATCGGTTAACTTATGCACAGTGTAAGCACGATAGTTGTTCTGCAGATTGAACATGGAAATCTGAACTTTGAAGACAAACTTCTTATTTAGAAGAATTTTGAACTCATCAGGTATCTGTTGTCAGCCTTGATCCTAATTTACATTATAAAATGTTTGGAAAAGTTAAAGAATAAAAATCATATATGTCAATCATTTAAATAACGGAGATACTTTATGAAACCTTAGCTATTTTGTCCATCAACCATTGGTTTCCATGATGAATAAGATCTTTTACATGACGCTCAAACAATACAAACGAAGAAGAGCCACTTTCATCTTGCACACAAACTACTATCCTAATCCTAGAAGTTATAACATAGTACTTATATTTAGCTTGACATACACAATGAAATATATGAAAATTGTAAAATACATGCATAGTCTTCGAGATAATAATTACTTACTTTCCAAATACATCCGAGACAAATCCACAACCATCACAGTGAAAATGGCCAGCATCAACATCATCATGATTTTTAGTAACTTTTTTAGAACAATCACGACAATAAAATGAATACCAACCATCATCCATATCAAAACCAATAATAGTAGCGATAATGGTTAAACCAACTTCCTGTTTCATATATAGGAGAAAAAAGGAATCATATTAAAATATTATTTCATATAAATTGTAGATATAAAATCAAAACAATAATAGAATGCGGAAACTGTTATATAAAAATGTTAAGTAAACCTCATTAAAATCAGGAATTTCATCAATGTTTTTTATCTGAAAACGGAGGTAGTAATCCTCTGGATTAGCCACAACGGTATCTGAGTTGAGCTGGGATGTACGGCTAGAAGACTCAACATTTGTATCCAAAGCATTAATTCTACATAAACAAATAGTGAAGTTATTCAACAAAAGTAATGATTTAGTAAGATAAATGTGTTAAAAATGTTAAATAACATACTTTGATTTGAACTCCAAAATCTGAGGCATATCAGCATTTATATGCAATCTAGACCCAAACAAACAATTACCAACTTGAGGCTGACCTGCAAGAAAAAAGAAAATTAATATTGTCAGTAATTACTTTGAAGTTGAAATGATAATTTGTTGTAAAAAACACTTACCACCCCAAATTTTGAGTTTGGCCAAACGTAGCAGGATAATAATAGGAGCAGTGTCATTATTATGTTGTGAAATGTAAGTATTCAACTTCATTGCAAAACTGCCCCACAAAGCGACTGCAATTCTCGTACCACTAAATATGCATGGTGGTTATTAATGAAAGATAAATATAAACGGGGGAATGTGTAATAATAATACGAATGTGTACCTTAAATCCTGAGCAACCAGATTCATTAACCTTTTCTCTCTTCCATACTCAACAATGACTCGCATGGGATCACTTGACACAACTTCACCTAGAAAATCTATGTGAAAAAATTTAATAAATTAGTAATAATAACCCAAATGTGTATTACATTAAAAATTGAAGTATAGAAATAAGTTAAACTAACAACATAACATACCAAATGCAACATGAGTGTCAAAGTTCCTGGCTAGCAAATATGGGAAAGAGATAAAATGATAAGGATCTACTGTATCAACAAAATCATTGGATACACGAACTTTCGTGGTTTTGTAGAAATTGATTTTATGTTTATGAGGTACAAGCATGTATTCGCTTTGATTGCTAGCCATAGCGAAGTTACTGATCTCCCGGACAGCTCCTTCATCGAATAGGGATTCAAATACTGGAATAAGATTTTTTTTTATTGTAGCTTGAATTCTACTTCCCTGTAGGTGACAATGAAAGATAAAAAAGTGCAAAAAATGTATTAAAAAACGGAACAATAACAGATTTCATTACATAGACTAAACTTTATTATTAAAAATAATAAAGTTGTTTATTAAAATTGTATGAATAGAAGTAAAAAAGTATAACATCTCTCGAATTTCAACTTTTTTTTGAATAGAGATAACATAAGAAATTGATAATTTTAAAAAACAAATGGTGTAAAAACAGTACCTCCTGGTCGATTAAAATCATGTCCAGGCTTGTGACCATATTAGGATTGTTTACATAGGCCGGCTTCCAAAGCATGACGACTTTAACACGTATGTTCCAAGACTCTTTAGATGCGTTGATTTCAACAACCTTATCAAAGACGACCTGATCTGCATTGTTATATGCCATGGAATACTATTATCTGCAATGGAAGGGGATAATTGTTTAGAGAGAATTTTGATTTGTAATGAAAAATCGTAGACAGTATATTTATAGGGAAAAAAATTGGTTAATGCTGATATCACATAAACATTTTAGAATGTAATATCACTTCCATACTTAAGATATGTTTTAATTATGGTATGATATCCAAAATGATATCAGTATATCATGTCAAATATAAATATAAAAATAATAAATTCATACCAGATTTAAGATAATATTTACCATATAAAAAACTGTAAATTTGAAAAGTTTGAAGAATAAGGAAATTATATAATAAATATACAATATTTTCATAAATATGGTATGATATCGAAAATAAACTCAATATAAGATGTTTAATATATTTAGAAAATATAGGAAAATATATATTTGGTTAATGCTGATATGAAATAAAGATTATGGAATGTAATATCATGTCCATACTTAAAAGATGTTTTATATACGGTATGATATCCTAAATAATATCAGTATACCATCTCAAATATAAGTAGACAAATAGATAAAATCATAGTATCATTTAAAATAGAATAATTACTATATAAAAAACTGTAAATTTGAAAAGTTTGTAGAATAAGGAAAAAATATAATAAATATATACCATATTTAAGATAATATTTTTACCATATAAAAAACTATAAATTTGAAAAGGTTGTAGTATAAGGAAATTATATAACAAAATCATACTATCATGTACTATATAATAATTACCATACGAATATCTCTTTGAAAACATTTTAGAAAGAGGCATAGTTAATTAATTACATCATACAAGTTGAGGTTGTAGCCTCTTGCCCTTCTTTATGGTAAGAATATGTCATCACCTTATAAACATCTCTTTGGATTGCTTTCGACAAATAATTCAGAAAGAAAAACATATTTTATTTAAAGGAACACTCATACTATTATTGATCGGTGTTGCGACAACGAATAGTACTATCATGGTGACATTGAGACTTTGGTTAGGAAAGACCCTTCTTTCCAAAAAAACAACAACACGATAAGATATATGTTTATTTATATAAAATTAATTCACTTGTTTGAGATTGGATGAAACGGGTTAAGTAAACTTAAAACCAAAACTACTATTATTTTGTTTAGCGTTCAAATGTATCATTTGGTAGGTTAAGTACTATTAAAAATTAGTTACATATAACAAACAAAAATTTAAAAAAAATGTAAGGTGACAAAACAACGTATGCGTATATTTCTTGGATAATTACATTTTGTGTGAAGTTAAAAAGGTATTCAAATTATTAGCATTACCTCCAATTTAGCTTTAAAAAGGTCAAGTGCAGGTCCAGTCCTACTAAGATGTGGGATCATGTCCACACCAAACATACCCTCTAATTGTCATGCCTTATGCAGCTGCACCTTTTCTGACAGCATCCACAACCACAGCAAGTGAAATGTACAAGAAAGTGACATGTAGATTGGGTTGGTAAACCTGAAGGTAACAGTGGTCACTGTAGGGTTTTGCATTTTCTTGAGACTCAAGAGGGCAATACTGCCTTTCGGTCTGTTTAAGATGCAAATGAAAGCACATTACATAAGTGCAGGATGCAGTAAACCCACCATGAAAGTGCAATGGTTGTGAGAGCACAAATGCTTACAGGAATAATAACAGACTAAGAGTAGCCATGAAGACGACAATCAAATACCTGTCACATAAATAAGCAGAAATGAGCATACCATTGACCCAATCTAACCAACAGTAACCAAAAAGCACCCAGAAGTACCAAACATCGCCGAAAAAAGAGATTATCAAGAGAATCTAAGGAAGCACTAAGGCTTTTGTCCAAAGATATGTTCCTATGATGCTCATGGTCTGTATAAGTACACACATCTCGGTTTACTTTCTCTTCTTCTTCTTTTGTCTTCGGCATGATATATGCCTCCTACATCACAGAAGAAGCACGGAAAGAGAATATTATTAGAACCAAGTATATGGAAGAGTATTAGATTTCTGAAGTATTGGAATTTGATAAAGGTGGGATTGGAAAGAACCTAAAAAATCTATGTCAAAATTACAAAAAATGTCAATGAAAGAGTTCGAATCAATTAAATTCCGAGAAATTCGCAGACCAATTGAAGATAACTTACCTTAATGAAGTCGCAGATGCTTGAACGGATTGAACACTATTCTTCGAAATCCCTGAATTGGGTATCTGCAAGTTCCAGTTCTTCCACATTGGAGGACGAAACAGAGTGATCGGTCTACAAGATTTAGACAAAGAAGTAGAAGCGAACGGATTGACTGTTTCTTAAGATAGGAAGAAGAGACAGAGTAAACGACAAACGAAAGGGAACATTACACAACGGGGTATTGGGTGGAAGGAAGATGACGTGAGCAAATGATCCAAAGGTCTAGAATATAAGATTGAAATGCATTGAATGGCCCTGATAAGATATATGTTTATTTATATAAAATTAATTCACTTGTTTGAGATTGGAAGAAGCGCTTGAAGTTCCTGTAATCAATGAAAGATATTTGCAGATCGATACATTAATAAACCTGTGTAAGTGATAAAGAGAGGCCTGAGAAAAGGAGATCGCTTACACGGCGGAGGAGGTGTCCGGCGAATTCAAGAGAAAATAATTGAGAAGTGGAGAATCTGATGGAGAAATAAGAGAAGAAGGTGAGGAAATGGAGGAGATAATAGGGCTCCGACACCATGGCGAACAGTATGTTCATTGTTATATCGTAATACTGAGTGCGATCAACATCGGATTCACCATTATTGGTGTTCTTCCCTTTCTTCCCCATGATTCCTAGGGTTTTCCTATAGCCGGAAGTGGGGGTTTCTGCTAAATCAGCCGCTGTAAATCTCTGATTTGATTTGGAAGGTTAATAAGCAGCATCTTTTACCTTTATTTAGCCATGGCTGAGAGATAATTTATAACATAATCACAGATTCGATTGACGCAATCAAGCCTTCAAGAATCGACTATGTTGATGCCTGCACCGATATTCTTGTTGAGAAAATCGATTCCATGTATTAGGAATGAATCGTTAGAAAGTATTTTTATTTGTAGGCTTGTGAATTTATTTTTGGGTGAGGATGATGTCAACAAAATGATCCTAAGGTGGAGATTAAAGGAGGAAAATGCAATCAAGGGTTGATGTTTCTTCATTGAAGAATTTAAGGTTTTGTTTTAGTAATATTTAGAGATTGGTGCATGAAATGGTTAAACTCTGGCACTGTTGTAGCTGTGGCACAATCCCAAAGGTGATCTTTATATTCCTTAGTTCTCCATTGTTTCTTCATGTTCTCATGTATATGTCTGAGACAGAACCTATGCTCAGCACATGGGAACAGTTGACTAACTGCTTGTAGCAAACCCTGGCAACAAATTACACATGATTAACAAAATAAACATTAAAAATAATAAATAAACAACCATTACCTTTTGTCTGTCACTAACAAAAGTGAAATTAGACATAGCATGTAGATCCAAGTCATCACCAAGACATTCAAGGAACCACTTCCAAGATTCGCAGTTTTCAATCTCTACGATGACATATGCAAGTGGGTATATGCCATTGTTGGAATCTAATCCAACTGCAGTTAAGATCTGGCCTGGATAAGGGCCTTTCATATGAGCCCCATCTAGCCCCAAGAAATCTCTTAAACAAGCTTTGAATCCCTTCTTCATCCCCCCTAGACAAACATAAATTCTTTTGAAACATCTTGAAGTGCAATTCACCAAATTAGATTCTGAAACATCTCCAAGTTCTAATTTGACTGTGGTATCAGGATTGGTTGACTGCAACTCAAGGATATAGTCTCTCAGAACTTCATACTGTTTTTTGTAATCACCCACTACAATCTTTTTTGCATCTGCTTTAGCTTTAAAAACTTTATGGATTGAGAAGTCCACTCCATACTTCTTCTGTAATTGTTCTTGGAGAGCTTTAACTGGGATAGTAGGGTTGGATTCTACTTGATCCATGATTTGTTTGGACATAAACTTCGCTGTTGCAGCTCTCACCTTCCTTGTATTCATACAAGTGTGTTTGTCTTCATATGTTTTAATGTACCAACTGCTTGCATCTGTAGACCTCGAGGCATGTAACATCCAAGGACAAGAAGAATCTGCTTTTTCCTGACTTGTACCACCTTGTTTGTCCTTTTCTTTACTTTTCCATTTACTTTTCCCTTTAATTTTCCCTTTACTTTTTTTAGCTTGGGTAGGTCCACCAACTCCATCATTAGTAAATGCCACAACTCCATTACATATGGCCCTCAATCTGGATTTGTCATTTTTTTTAAATGCAATATTCTTTTTTGTTTCCAATGCATGTATTTTGATTTTCTCTCTCAACTCCTGCTTACTGTTATACTTTTGACCTATTTTAAAATGACACTTATGAACCTCACCTAAAGAACAACTTTTTTCCTTACTTAGTTGTTTCAAAACTGCTCTTCTCTTCCTGTCCTGGTCAGAATCCTCATCCATGGAATCAAAAGCATCATTGTCAATGACATCTAACTCATCTGCTTCTTCATCACTCTCATGTTGTCTAGGATTCCTAGCCCTTTTATCTAAGAACTCTACTTCTGTATCAATGCTCATGTTAAAATCCCTCATATCAACTTCAATATCTTCAATTACATTATCTTCATCCACCCAATAATCACTATCATCACTATCATCTTCCTGCTCTGTTTCACTTCTTTCTTTACTTTCAACCTCACTTACATTTTCTTTTCCACTACTATCCATGTTAGACTGAGGTTGGTTTTCACTTCCATCTTGGACAAAAGCATCAGTTTGATAGTCAAAATCCCAAAAGTCATTCATTTGAGGTTGGTTTTCTTCATCCATCTGAGCTTGGTTTTCTTCATCCATTTGAGGTTGGATTTCTTCATCCATCTGAGGTTCATTGACATCATGCATGTCAGTGCCATTGACTCCATCAACATTGCTTTGTAGTATTTGTTGGTAGAGTCCAATATCAAAATCAGTAGCTGCCTCAACAAAGTCTTTGGCTATCTGTTCAGTCTCACCAATATCATCAAAGTATATTTTCTTACTGCAAGATGCCATCACTCCATCCTTGCTCATACCCCTTCTCCTATTATATCCAGGTGATAAGGATACGACTTGAACTATTTCATTAACTTGGATTTCAGGTTGGTTTGCTTGAGTGGGCACCACATCAACTAAATTATCAGTAGGTGTAGTCATCACAGGTGTTTCCTTTGATTGGTCATCAGGAGCTTCATCAATGTGTTGCACATCCTCATGTGGTTCATCTAACTGTACAAGGGTAACCTTGGTAACAGGCTTAGGATTCAAGAAATAGGTGAGTAGTCTTGTTTCACCATGCTCTGTGTATACCTTCATCACTTTGTGCTCACTGACATATTGAGAAAAGTTTGCAACATCTTGATCATTTCCTAAAGGGCGAAGACCAAAGTGGAAGTCTCCACTAGGCACAAGAAAATGGTAGTATATAACAGGAGGAACCCCATATCTAAAACCCTTCATGATTGCATCGAGCTCATGAACTGAAAACTCATCTATGTCTACCATGTCAACATAGTTTACAGTTCCATCAATGTAACGAACATCAGGGTACTTGGTGAACTCACCTCCATGGTACAACTTAATGGTAAACAATGTTGGGTGTCCATCTTCAAAACAAGAAAAAAAAAACACCTCATTTGGACTTACTTAAAAAAAATCAAGAAATCAAAAGATGAAAAAGGGCAAATTACGTACCATAAACAACCTTGGGGTTGAAGGGTGTGTTTAACAACCTTACGTGCCACATTGTTATGTTCATCCACCGATAATCTCTACAAATCGCAGCTTAACTAACAGAACTGATTTTGTGTCTAGGGCTTTTATTGATCTTGGTAAAGAACGACGATCTACTTTATTGAGGAGGAGACGAACTGCTTTTATTGAGCTTTAGCGGGAACAGTTACAGGGATTAATGGACTAAAATACCCTTAAGTGAGAGGGGCATGGGTAAATTAAGGGGAGCTTGGTAACGGCTGTTAAGCCATTGGACTAAACTCGCAACAAATAGAAACTATTGGACCATCTTTGCAAGCCAAACTCATTTTGGACCAAACATGCTAGTTTGGACATACCACAGGGACCAAATTTGCAATTTTGTAATATTTATAATAAATGCAAAATAAAATATTGATTAAATTACATCATTAAAATGTCGAGATGTTATAAAAGAGACGAATATAACCATCACCAGATAGGAAGTGAATATATGTACACAACTCGCTACAAAGAAAAAAGAAGCCATGAATGAATCATCAAATATTTAAGTCATTGGTGGTGCATAAACTTACAACGCCAATAACAACAACAATGCAGACAAAAATACTCCGTAGAACCACCGTGGCTGAACCGCTGCACTTATTAAGAAACCATCGCCAAAACCTCCTATTGGTTCGTCCGGCGGCAGCTGTGCTGGTGGCGGCGGTGAAAGTACCGGAATATCACAACTCCCAAACGTCGCATTCACCCTGCAATACGCAATGTTCGGACATCCACACGTCATATGACCATTCGCTTGATCAACGGCTTCCGCTGCTCCTCCGCCGTCACTCCTCTGGTAAAAGTCAACCGCGATATAATTCGGCCACCGTCCGCCTGCTGCTTGTTGGCATGTGTTCATCATCGAGATCAGTGGAGCGGAGTTATCGATACAAGCTCCGGTTACATTAGGGTTAGTGGAAAAGTAGTTTTGAAGAACCAACGCTCGGGATGTTGTGTTCATTGCAGAAGATTCAGATCGATTAGGGCATGAACCAGCAATCTGACCCTCGTTTCCATCTAACACCCAATTAGGGTTTGAAAAACTTCGATCAATCTTCTATGAAAAAAACAGATACCAAGCACAATAACAATGATATTGATCTAAACTTACATTGGTTTTCTACGACGTATGTCCATTCATATGCGAAACCTTCAGATGCTTCTTTTGTAGATTTGGAGGTGAAGACAATCAGGCGCTGATTCCGGGAGATCATATCGGTGATTATTGGCCATTCGCCACCTTCTTTGGGCATTCGATTAAAAGGAAACATGTATTTACTAAGCCCGGATGCATTAAACACCTTCGTCAATCCATCTTCTGATGTCACATAATCCTCGATGAAAATGGTGATGATTTCACTTGGATTTTCCTCTAAAAACTTTTGAATCTCTCTTAGCACATTGATGGCTGGTTGCTAACAGTAAAAGAACAACGATGAAGAAGCTGAAGCTAGCTACTACGTACATGATTCATGAATCATACAAACGCTAGAAAGAGGAAGATTTGCTTACATATGCTGTGATATTGTAGCACTTTCCCCCAAAGGAATGGCACATCCAGATATCTTCGTTGAAGTCATACATATCCAACATTAATCCTCGAACTCCATTCTACGTAGACGAATAGCACATCGAAATGAATGAAGAAGATAAGTTTTATACGGAATTCGCTTTAAAATCTTACTCACGTGTAACTGAGAGGCGACATCATCTTCCTGATTGGCGGGACCAAGAACAGGGGAACCGGTAGGTGATGTTGAACCGGAAAGCGCAAATGAATTATGAGTCGTCAGCCATGAATACCGATTAAACGGAAGCCCATTCACCTGTTCCAAAATTAAAAAAGTCACGCAAAAACCCTAGAAAAACAATCGGATTTGAAACTCTGCTCATCTTCATTCTTCACCAAATACGGATTTAACAAACAGAGAAATTAGCTTCCAGACCTTCGAAGTAGGATTGATTGGATGGATTCGAGTGCATCTAGGGCGGGTATTGCCACTAGCAGGGCACGTTCCACACCGCAACCCGTCGTCGCATTTGTCGTCGTCCATGGAACATGTTTCTCCGATCTGGTTCCCAATTGTGGAGGGATTAGCGCCATAAATGAATTCGGGAAATTAAAAAATGAAGAGAAGAATCGAAACAGACCTTTAGAGACGTTGAGAATTGGAATATACAAAGTATGGTGATGACGAGGATAATATTGTGATGATCGAATTGCGGCATTTGGAGCCTTCTTCTTCGGCAAGAATCTTGATTACAGACGGAGAGAGAGAAGCGGGGCGGTTATATAGTTTGGAATTAGTTTTGAAAAATTCATATTTCGGCATCTTGACTTTTACGTGAGTTTGGTTTGACTCTTGTTGGATTCTTTAACGAGGAAAATTGATATGTAAAATAAAAGGACCTCCATCTTTTAAATAGTTCCAACTTCCAAATTTAGTCTCTTCTATATTATAAGAAGTTTATTTTAGGGTGTTTGATATAGTTGATTGAATTAAATATAATTAACGGGTTGATTCGGTCCGATATAACTTTAAATATGATTTAGTTAGACGTAACCGTTAGACGTGTAAAACCCAACAAATAATAGGGGTACAATGAACTCCAAATACATTGCTTTAAAGCACTAAAAAGTAGTACAAGACAAACAAGGTTGAACCACAGAGACACGAGATAAAAATTTATACTTCTTTGCGCAAGGTACTTTGGTCTCAAAGGGGGTTTTGTTTGCAAATATAAAATAATTAAATAACAATCTATTTTAAAAGTATGCACAAAATCAAACAAACTTTTAAATAATTTGATTGAATGGTTCTAGTTCTAGTTCACAACGTTGTTCAACTTAATTATGACTTGATGTAATTCATGGTTCCTATTCTAAGTTGGTACTGAAAGATATTAACACGTTCAAATAACTCTCGTTTGCCAAATTATCTAACCAAAACACGCTCTTTTACTAAACCTAGCTTTATTAATTTAACCTAAACACGCTCTTAGATTGTATTAAGAAAACTGCATTAAGTTTTGTACAAGCTTCCCAACAATGTTGCCTTACCTCTTTGAGATTGAGGATTCAAGTCATGTTGTGAACATATAGGTGGATTTAAAGTGTAGTTTAGGAGTAGGTTATATTTGTCATTTCAAAAAAAAAATCCCAACAATTTTCATTTCTTCTCATATGCTCGAAAGTGTGAAAACATGTGATATATGTTTTACAATAAGAAAACTTATTGTTTGTTACCAATTATTAACTTTGTAAAACGATTAGGTTCCCTAAAAGTTAGTTAACTACACAAAAATTCAATTCATGAAAGTGGTCAATCAAACACAAATCAAATTCAAGAGATTCTAGTTTAAACAAAAACATAATCACTAGAATAAAATCACAAATCAAACATCAAATCATATGCTTCAAGTCAAGCAAACAACATATTTTGAACAAGAACTCAAAATTAGGGTTTCTTAGCCACACATGGCTAAGAAAAACTTAATAAAAAAGAAAGATGAAATTGGAAATGTTTAATGCTTACAAAATGAAGTCAAAAGTGTTTGCAATGATTAGTAACCTTCAAGAATTCCAAAAAATTCTCCCAAAATCGCCAGAGAAAGCTCCAAAAACCAATTCTCTATAAAAATGACGTCTTCCCTTATTTTATTAAGTGCTTACGTGCTTGCCATAAGACCATGTGTTTTTAGCATGGTCATGCCTTTTGCCCATGTGTTTTTGGTATTGCCATTTGTCTTGACCATTTGTTTTTGGCATGACCCATGCTTTTTGCTAAAAGTCCAATAAGTCTTCACTGTTGGCTCCATCTTTAGTCTAGCTTCACCATGAGTAATGTTGCTCAAATATAAGATAAGAAAGGACAAACATGCCCGTGTCGGTGTGACATGAACCGTGTTTCAAACGTAGTCCTTTATTATGATGATAATGCAACAAAGACCCGGGTTATGTCTTCATGTTTTCTTCCATGGCATGACCGATCCATCTTCTCTTCATGTTCCAAAGCTCCAAGCTCCATGTTCCATGCTCCAAGATCCAAGTTACAAGTTCTAAGTTCCAAGTTCCATGCTCCATGCTCCAAGCTCCATAATGCCTGCAAAATAAATCAAAAATAGTGAAGTACCAGACATTCTTAATGAAATATGCAACTGACCATATGATTAACTAAATTGTAATGCTTGTTCCAAGTATCATTTTTTTTAAAAGTTGTTAGGGTTTTGCATTGGGACTCGACGAGTTGGGGAACCCAACTCAAATCGATATTGGATGCGGGACTTAGCGTCTACTCGACGAGTTGGAAGGCCCCAACTCGACGAGTAGGCACTGTAAAGGAAAACCCTAATTTTCTGGGTTTCGTACCCTATTTAAAGAACTTAACCATTAAGCTTTGCCTCCTAATCAACCTCCTTACTCAGAGAAACCATATAACCGCTTCCCCTCTTGTTCATTGAAGTTTTAAGTGTTGTGGTGTGATTTTTGAAGGAAGTATTGAATAGAGAAGTAGCAATTTTGGATGAGTGATCTTGGATCCAGAAACTCTACATCAAGGGCTTCATTCTGAAGGTATAAAGCCATAACCTTGCCATGTAGTGTTTTAGATCTCATCTTTTGGTAGTTTAGGGTTTGTTTTGGAACTTTGGGTTGGATGTCCCAAGATAAGAGGCTTCAGAGGTAAGGAGTGTAGATTTGACCTCTATAAGACCTCTAGAGGATTAAAGTTGCAATCTTTAATAGCCTGCATGTCCCATTCATGCATTATGTCCACAATTAAGGCTAAAATGGATATTGGGGAGTATTTCACGCATGCATGGATGTAAATTTAGAAGCTTTACGTGATTTGTCCACCCTTGGATATCAGATCTGTGTTTTGGGTCGATGGGATGAGAGTTTAAAGGCTTAATGGGTCAATACCTTCCTCAAAGGAGTTAGGGTTTGAGTTTAAGGCTTATTAGATGGTCTTTAGGGGTAAAGTTGGAAACTTTACTCTTATAGACGTCTCTAGGGTTATGTATTTGTGGTATGGAGTTTTGGATTCGACTAAAAGGACCGATTATGTTAAGACAAGGGAAGACTCAACGAGTTACCCTGACAACTCGGCGAGTTGCATTGGGTTTTCCCATTTTCGGTCTGTAGAGTAAACTTGGGCGAGTTGGTAAGATAACTCGACGAGTTAGATCAGATTTTCCCGCTTTCGGTCTAACGAGTAACTCGGCGAGTTGATGAGATAACTCGACGAGTTGGTTAGGGTTTTCCCTGGTTATTCTGAACACCGAAGGGACTCGACGAGTTGCTAGATGCACTTGATAAGTTAGGTTAACATGGATTGTTAACCTTGATTGTTGACCATGATTGACTAAGTTTGACTTTGAGTGTATATTTGGTATTTCGGAACTTTGACAAAACTAGTCACATGATGATTGTAGGAGGTTAAGTTGGAGCTGCACGTTGGGACTTATTTAATCTTATCTTATCAGTTCAACATTCTTGAGAGGTGAGTCTCTTTACCATACCAATGGGTCGAAGGCACCAAGGCCGACCCATTAATTTTTATGTGATATATTTGTTGATTATGTGGCACATGGTATGCTAATTGTATTTGTGATACATGCATGGAAGACCTTAGGGGTTCCCAAGGCACTTAGGTGTAAAACCTTGGAGGGTTTCCATGACATCCTAGGTAAAGACCTCGGGGGGGGGGGGGGGGGGTCCCAAGGTACTGGGGTATAAGAACCTAGAGGGTTTCTAGGGAATCCTCAGTTAAGACCTCAGAGGTTCCCGAGGCAATGGGCTAAGACCATGTGGGGGTTCCCATGGTACCCGGAGTAAGACACTGGAGGGTTTCCAGGGAATCCTTATATGTTTGTGTGCATAACTTATGTATCTTATAAAGCTAATATGGATTATGTGATTGTGTGGAGTGTGTGGGGTATGCTCTGGGAGATCACTAAGCATTAGCTTAAAGTTTGATTGATTTGTTTCAGGTACATCTGAGCCTAACGTCAAGAGCAAGGCTTGATGGCACGACATGTAATCTTCGACATTTGATTTGGTGGGACACTCTGATATTTGAAATAAAATGTTGATGTCATGTATTTCGAAAACAATTATCATGGTTATTTCATACTTTATGGGAATGTTTGGCTAATTAAAAATGAAAAATTTTATTTGAAAATTTGGGTCGTTACATAAATGTAAGAATTATGAAGTAGAATGCTATGAAAGGACAAAAATAAACATGCAAAATAGGTGCATAAAATACACCGATCAGTAACTTTGAATTCAATTTGATTAAATGGTAGCTTGATTGAATCAGACGTAACCTTAGATATGATCACGACAAAGTCAAATGCTTCTAAATATGATTATAACAGTCTTGAATTAATCGAATTAAAGCCAACTTATTACTTAGGGTGGCAACCGTGTTGTGTTCGGTCTAAAAAAACTCAACCCAAACACAACTCATATAAATATTTGTGTCAACTTGCACAACACTAGCCCATATTATCCATAAATGGTTCAACCTGTGTACCTTGTTTAATTATACGAGTTTGTGAGTTAGTGGGTCGAATTCAAGGTTGTAGGTTAGATTTGGGTTCATGGGTCACATGAAAAAAATTAAATATCAGATATTTACTTTTTTTTTGAACAACTACAATTTCATATACGTGAAAACAATTCTAGCAAAGAGCTAGAAAAGAAAAAAGCACAAATTACAAAGGGTTTAAAAGTCAAGCATTCCAAACTACACTGGAGTTGGAAGCTCAGTTATGCAACCAAGAAAAAGAACTTAAAATGATATAATTAAAAATATAAATCTTTTTCAGTGGATTTTCTGTAAACACCACAAAATTCCTGAACCGCCAAATAGTCCAACATGTCGAAATGACAACCACTTCCAAACACCTTTTCATTAAGTTGTGGAGATTATTGTCATCAATCCAAAACATCTATTCCTTTATAGACGAAGAAGTAGAAAATGTCAGCCCACACCATCTCGTGATTACCCCCTACGTTGCAACAACCACTTTGCAATGAAAAAATATATGTTGAATAGACTCTACACCAATAGCACAAACCAGACAACTTTTTAGTCCTTAATCTTATATATATATATATATATATATATATATATATATATATATATATATATATATATATATATATAATTAAGGACTAATAAGTTGTCTGGTTTATGCTTTTGGTGTAGAGTCTATTCTATATATATATATATATATATATATATATATATATATATATATATATATATAGAGAGAGAGAGAGAGAGAGAGAGAGAGAGAGAGAGAGTCAAGATCTTTTGCAAACCCATATTTTTATGTGAATCACTCTTAAAATGCATTCTTTTTGTGTGATAATTTTTTTTTTTCAAAAAAAGTGACATAAAACACCTAATCGGTAGAAACATATTCACAAATTTCCGATATTTGTGCACATATTCGCATATACAACAGGTGCATATGTACAAATTTCGGACGTTTGTGCACATATGCACCTATCGTATACGCATTTTTTTTCTTGATTTTTTTTGCAAATATGTTTTTATAGGACCAATTTGGTCCTTCATGTCACCTTTTTTTTTTTTTGAAAAACAATCAAACAAAAAAAAATCGCATTTTAAGAGTGGTTCGTGGGAAAATATGTGTTATATATATATATATATATATATATATATATATATATATATATATATATATATATATATATATATATATATATATATATATATATATATATATAGTAAAAGAAACAGGTACACGGTCAATGCGTGAAATTATTTGAAAATCCCAAAACGATTCATATAATAAAAAAATTGACAGGTCAGAAAACTCAGCTCATACATATTTATTTTCGTATAGTGTCACAAAAATTTCACCCATAAATATTACGAGACTTATTAAGAAACATATCATACAACCTATTAAAGTTTCTTAATTCGACCTTTTACTTTTAATCTATAAATGTTGGTTTGATAATAGGTTAATCAGTTATGAGATTCTAAATTATCAATTTTGTTGACATATAATTTGTTCATTTACATGCGATTGAAACCATCGAAATCGTTGCTAACTAAGTTTGCTTGCATTATTCGAACCTTTTTAAATATGATTCTTCATATGTGAGGTAAATTGACGAAGATATATAAATTATTTGACCTTTAAAAATATTTAATTTCAAAGTTTGGAAACAATAAAATCGTTTGATTCTAGAAGCCTTGAATTTTATAATTTGTTTAATATTGACCATGGCAATTGGCAGGAATAGTTGAGGCATAACATGTTCCTTACTCTTGCCTTTGATAAAGCAAATGAAACCAAATAGTGTAAATATGAAATTTATAATCGTCTCTCATGACTTTTGTCAATTTGCTACTTTTTCAATATTATTTAAATAAAACATAACGATTAAACTTTTCTTTAACATGTTGATGTTGTTAGACTACTCGGAATGGACAATGAGAATGCCTCTTAATATGACGTAAACGTCCCATAATGCCGGTGTACACGCAAAACATCGCCCCCTTGGCCTTTATTAAGCGTTATTGAACCGTTTTTGTGATAATGGAAAGAAACGGAGAAATTGGTATCGTTT
Source organism: Lactuca saligna (assembly GCF_052625555.1). Taxonomy (NCBI): domain Eukaryota; kingdom Viridiplantae; phylum Streptophyta; class Magnoliopsida; order Asterales; family Asteraceae; genus Lactuca; species Lactuca saligna. The sequence goes on from NC_136418.1 coordinate 149,800,861, forward strand.
TTTTTTCAACGGTCATAAAATGGACTATTATTGAACGGTCAAAATGATAAAAAACTATTTTTTTTCCAATTTTCAATCTCTCTCTCTCTCTCTCTCTCTATATATATATATATATATATATATATATATATATATATATATATATATATATATATATATATATTGTAATGATGTAAATTTTCGAAATAGTTTTTCACATTTAAAACACACTTTCATTCATAATAGTTATAAAAATATCATTATTATCACATATCAATCCATAATATTACATCCCAAGATCAAAACATATCCAAATCCATCGGTGTGCGTACGAGTCAAGTCGGCGCCTTCCCGCGATCGTCACTAGTACCTGAAACACATAATACAACACTGTAAGCATAAATGCTTAGTGAGTTCCCCAAAATACCACATACGCCTTTCCAGGCCATACTCTATGGGATCTTCCGATCCAGGTGTCTCAGGGGACTTTTGTCCCGCACTTCGGTAGACCTTCCGGTCCTACCCGTATCGACCTTCCGGTCCGTATCCTCTTGACCTTCCGGTCCGTATACTATTAACCTTCCGGTCCTTAGCATACATAACATACATAACACATAAGTGTCATCTTAACCTTTCGGTCCTTATCATACACAACATACATAGCACATACATATCACATAACCGCATATAGCACATACATCATATCATACAAGACCTTCTAGTCACACATAGGTACCCTACCAGGTACAGTATAGTGAGAAGACTCACCTTGGTATCTCGGATAATCTCGAACTCTGTAAATCAGGTCTAGCCTCCGCCTAATCATAACAAACACTTCACATTATTACATTTCCCCAAGGCTAGACTCCTTCCTTTCCTATCATTCTCAGGAGGGTAAAAGACCATTTTACCCCTCTCATGGCTTAAATACCCTAAAGTTGAGCAAACCCTAAAAGTCAACAAAAGTCAACCCTCTGGGTTACGCTACGCGTACCAAACATGTATGCTGGGTGTACCCGATGCCTTCACAGAATCGGGGTGCGCGACCCCTTACACTGCGCGTACTAGGATTACGCCCAACGTAAGTCCCAGTTCAGCTACTTTATGGATTTTGGTCTTAAACGGTTAAGCCACTCCTCCAACTTCCAGATCTGACTCCCTCAAAACCTCTTATTCCATAAAATCGGAACCTTTAAGCCTTTGCATGGCTGTAAAGGCCCTTACACCCTCAAAACACCTTTCCTATTTCCATATTAAGTCTATATCTCATGCATGACTCAATATCCACGACCAAGATTGGATTTTTATGAACTTTCATCACATAATACACTGGGAAAGGCCAGATCTAAGATTATGGAGACCCTTTGCACAAAAAGTCTCCACCTTTGAACCAAAAACCCTAAAAACGGGTCCATAAACAAAACTCATGAAATGCAAGGAAAGCTTTGAGCTTTTTACCTCAAAAAGGAGCTCTAACCTCTATAGAACTCGGATCTACTCTTGCTCTCCAACTTCTAGCTCTAACAATGGCTTCATCTTCTCCTTCTTCACCTTAAGAAGGCACCTTCAAGCTTAAGAACACACACACAAGCTCAAAACTGGTTTTCTGCTCTCTTAGGGCTCACTCAATGAAGTATGGTGGCTGGGGGTAGAGGACTTAACGTTCCTTTTATAGTGCACAAGCCATAATTAGGGTTTGCATCTGGGCACATTACGCCCAACGTACCCAAGTGAGTCCGCGTCCAAAATAAGCGCGCGAGTACGCGCGTCGTACACCTGATTACGCCCAACGTACTCATAAGTGCAATGTTCAACTTAAGGGACTTATCTTGACAACTTGCAAAAGTAGAAGGGTTATAAAGCTTACCTGAGTTTCGGGATGTTATATATATATATATATATATATATATATATATATATATATATATATATATATATATATTCACTTCAATTATCACTCTACATTTCTCGCTTCAATTTTTTACATACCCCAATTCATTTTTTACACAAAAATCATATAAATCAAAACCCTAACACTCCTCCTCCAAACACAAATACACATCCACCTCTCGGTTTTTCACGATACAAATTGTACGTGAACATCCTCAACACTCAAGACAACCTTTTCAATCCCGCCTCACCTCTACCATAATTCTCTACAATACGAATTGTTACTTGTGATGACGCGTGCTCAACGACACGCGGAGGAAGGCGAAAGCAGACGTCAAGAGCAAGCCGAAATGAAACAAAAATTTGACGATCACAACGAAATTGAAAGTAAAAGATATGAGTTGTAACAGGAGCATTTGGAGTTCCTTCATCGTAAAGTCGAGGAACATCGCATTGCGAAGGATTTGACAATTCTTCAAACTAGCGACGAGAATATGCCACCGAGACGGTTGGAGGTGCTCCGAAAAATAAAGGCGAAAATCGAACGGAAATATTTAGACGATGATTAGTGTTTTTTTTTTTTTTTTATTTTATTTTATTTGTAATGTTTTTTTATTTGTAATGTCGTTTTTATTTTTTTCGTTGTAATGTCGTTTAATTAAGTATTTATTTTAATTATGTTTTATTTAATTTATATGTTTTAAAAAATTATTATGACATAAATTAAAAAATAAAACAAAATAGAAAAATAGAAATTAAAAACATAAAAAAAACGATAGGTGTTATCAAATGTTATTTGGTGATGCTCATTTCCATATTGGGTGTTATAACGCCAAAAATATGATTAGAACGATGAGTTAGACACTTTAGGTGTGCTAAGATTTAATAACATATTGCCTACACTCAAAAGATTTATAATTCACGCAAATATAAACCCTAACCGGTTTTTATTGTTAAAATTTCATGGAACCATAACCACCACTAATCCGAGCACAAATTTTGTATAAAAATGATGGGAATAATTATTCTTCTACAATTCTATATTATTTTTTTGATATATATATATATATATATATATATATATATATATATATATATATATATATATATATATATATATATATATATATATATGAAGAGCCATCCTTAGGAACAATATACTTCTTAAGGATTTGGCAAAACTGGTTCTTTATTTATGGTTGGGTGTTCTCTTTTGTCTAATATTGTTGTCGGTTTTTGTGTGGACATTTTATGTCATTTTGTATATTATTTATGGACAGGTGTACCTCATTGTTGTGTTCACCAGTTTTTTGGTCAATCAGCTTTTGATTTCTATTGTTCTAGTCTAGAACCCACCATTTCATCCGTGTAACACTCGTAGATCTGCGCTAGTTAATTTAGAGATAATAGGGGTCGAAAATGACTTTTCGATAAAATATTATTTAGAATAAATAATCTTAACCAAGTTGTAGAATATGTCTCAAGGGTTCCGTACATATAAAGAACATCGAAATCCGAGTTATAATGAAGAAGTTATGGTCTATCGAAGTTTTATGGCAAAACTAGCACGACACCGGAAGACGTAAATAGTGAATTTAATATGGAGGATTTTTTAGCCTTAGAAATCTAAACAAAAGTTGTAGTATTCGTTAAACCGATAACATACAAAAAAAGAACGCCCAAATATGACTTCGTATGAGGAGATTATGAATTTTCTAAGATTTGGCTTAGCAGTGCACAGTCCGAAACTCGAATTTTAGATCGATTGGTTTTTGGCCTACGTGACCTAAATGAGAATTGAATATCTCAATAATAGAAACTCAATGGTAAAATGACAGACGAATACAGAGTCCGTATGAAGAAGTTATGAATTTTACGCCAATATTTAACAGTATAATCCCCTCGTACTGTTAAATTTAAGATGGGTCGAGTATTAGCCAACGGGGTCAAAATGAAAGTTGTAGATCTTATTTTTACCTACGCGTGGATATAAAGAACGTAAAAAACGGAGCACGTATGTGAAAGTTACGTATTTTAGAAGTCGGAAGTGTGCTGTGCGGAAATGGGTGACATGACACAATCTTGGCCATTGCTTTCTCCCCAAGTCTTACCACCAGATAGGCCTGTCAAATCGGGCCGTCGTGTCGTGTTTTTGTCTGACACGACACGACACGACAATTTTTTTTGTAACACGAACACGACACGACACGATGTCGTGTTTTTTCTCACTAACACGAAAACGAACCAATTAAAAAAACGACAACACGACACGACACGACAAAGATAATATTACATAACTATTATTTTATTTAATTCATATTTAATCATATATAACACGATAAAAACGACAAACACGAAAACACGACAAATACATGCTCAATCGTGTCAATTTCGTGTGGATTTGTAAACACGAACACGACACGACACGACATCGTGTTTTTTAAACTTGACACGAACACGACACGAAAACGAATTCGAATTTTGATTTCGTCCCGATTTCGTTTCGTGTCGTGTATTTTTGTCGTGTCGTGTCATAAATTGACACCCCTACCACCAGATGGTGACATGTGGCACTGTCACACCCCAAAACTGGAATGACAAAAAACATTATGTTGGTGAAGGACGTCATGTTTAGTATCACAACACAAAATAATAGTAAACAAGCAAACAACATCATCCGTTGCATTAATAATATAATTTAATACAAGTGTGTTCTGTATAGTTTATTTGACACCATAAATGTAAATCAAAATATAAGATGAGTCTTGAATGTGTTCCATCTTCTCAAAAGCTGGCATCGGTACCTGTTTACTGATGACCTGAGAATACAAGTTATTTTGAAAGAGTTATCAGCTTTAAAGCTGGTGGGTTCATAAGCATTTTAGTATCATTGTTTGCATCAAAATGGTTGTAACGGTGTTTAAAGTATGAGTTTGTAAACATTTGTAGTAAAAGTATGTGAATGTTTGTAACTCTTAGAAAATCCTATATTTTCTACTAAAAGTAGTCTTCTACCAAGGCCCAACTGTTTTGTATGTTCGTTTCTTGTAAAAGTGTATAATTTTCCCAAGTGTAACTATCATTAACAAAATATATTTTATACATTATCGTTTATGTGAAATTATCACAAAGTGAATGCAAAGGGGAAATTAATGTAGTACTGTAGTGTTGTAGTATAGTAACTACTGTTGTACTAACTACCTTAAACCGAATTTTTATCAAGATATAATGTGATTTGATTGTACCATACTATCAACTATAAACACGACGATGAAAGACGTCGGAAGTAATGATATTTGACACCCGTAGACCTGCAGGTCCCACTGTAGCTAGTAGCAAAGGTGTAGTATAGTCAATCCAGTATAGATCTATATGCAAATTCATGCTCTCCCTCCAGGAGACTCTGGCTACAAATCGGGCCATGACAATGATGACATGCCCCAAAACAGTGGTTCGCATTTATGTTATAGTATACTTGTATGTGTATTGTATGTACTAGAAGTATTGAATGTATTGTTTCTCGTTATAGTATTCTCTATCTGTTTCTCTTCATAGTATAGTTGTACAGTTTCTCAAAATAGTATCGTTGTATAGTTTCTTATAATAGTATCATTATATAGTTTCTCATAATAGTATCATTGTATATTTTCTCATAATAGTATCGTTGACTTATGAATGAACTGACTCTTTGTATGCTTCATTGATCTAGAAGTAATGAGTAGTATTATCCTAAACTATACCTATTATAGTTTACTAGTAGTATTGTTTGTACGACTGAATGTATTGAATTGAGATAAAAGTCTTTATATATATATATATATATATATATATACACACACACACACATACATACATACATACATACATAATATATAACTAAGGATCTAACGACACTCAGACAAATAACATGATACTCTAAGTCCACAACCAAACAAGGAACATGAAATAAAGTGAGTTGTCAGTCCTAAGCCCTTTAAACCTTACTTATATAACTATATATGTATTAGACATTGTTTTAACAATATTTAAGTTTGAAAAGTGCAATAGAAAAGGTTTGGTACATAAAAGTGAGTTTAGTAAAGAGTTTAACATGTAAAAGAGTTTGATAAGCAGTTTGAAGTAGTTTGTTTGATAAAACAGTTAAAAGCATAGTAAATCCATGTGTTTGATAGTTATTAATCACATGTGATTGACATAATAACTATGATATTCAACCTGTATCCCCCCCACCCACCCCCCCCCCCCCCCATAAAAATATTTAAAAAACATTTAAAAGGTTGATTAAGGGGTATGAAATCACTTATAGTGAGTGGTTTAGATGAAAGTGTTGGATAAGGTGCTAGGTGTCAAGTGAAGACTTGGACACACACAAACAGAGATCCTATTTAACATATAAAGACACATATATGTATCTAAATAGTGATTATAACACTAATTAAGCAAGTAAAGACACCCTAGAACATGGAAACACTTTGATTCAAGTTTTATAAGATCATAGGGTTGCTTCTAAGGGTTGTTTGGCTTTGCTTTAGAGTTTACGGCCCAAGGACCAACTCTCCAAAAGTTTACAGCCTAGCGTTTGCGGCCCTTATGGGTTTACGGCCGTAAACCCATGGTGACTTGTACCATTTGATGTTTAAGGTCCTTAGCTCAAGGGGAAGGTGTTCTAGACCATTATCTAAGCCTTAGGAAGGAGTTTAGGGCAACTTTTCACCCTTTATTGGAGTTTACGGCCAAGGGATATTGCCTTGGCCGTAAACTCCCTTGGTTGTTTGATTTTTGGTGATTTCAAGTCCCTAACTCATTATACTAACTTATAAACATATAAAGGATGTAAGGACTTACAATTTGAAGGCTAAAGAGGGGAGTTTTCGGCCCAAAACACACAAGTGTTCTTGGTGTTCTTGAGGATCTTGAAGATCTAAAACAAAAGATGTAGTTTGTGGATGGATTCAAAGATGAATCAAGGAGAAATGATGTATAACACAAAGATGGAAGGATCTTACTTACTTTTGTGAAGTTTTGAAAGAAAACTTAAAGATCCTTGGGAGAGAAATCCGATCTCTCTAGCTTAGAATGTGAAGAATGGTTGAAAAATGACCAAATGTCTTTTATATACTAGGGGTTCATGGCCACTTGGAGTTTACGACCGTAATCCCAAGTGTCTTTTCCGTGAACTCTTTTGAGGGTTTAAGGCTTGTTTGATAGGTTACGAGTTCAACTGACACTCTCATTCACTTATTCCTTTGATGTATTAAAGCTCAGAATGCTCAAACGGACCCCAAAAGTGCTAAAAGTTAGCAGAATCAAGTTTGGCTAGATTGAAATGTAGGGTTTGTATAAGATAGAAATTTTGAGTTGTCATAGGCACCAAGTTCAACCATATTTCACCCTATAAATAAAACCTCTCACACCCTCATTTTCTTCACACATTTCTCATTCTTTCTTCTCTTTACTCTCTCTATCTCTCTCTAGAACCTCTATCTAGCCTCGAAACCCCCCAAAAAGCCTAAGGAACCCCCCTAACACGAGACGGAATCCCCGGAGTGCTCGACATCTCCGAGAAGAAGAGCTTTTCGGCTCGGGAACGCTGCTCCAAGAAAAGCCTGATTTTCTATAAAACTCGTTGTAAGTGAGCTACGCCTACGCTATCTTTAATATAACTTTTATTAAATTATAGTAATGTTATTAGGAACTTATAATAAGTACTTGGGATATTAATATGGGTTATATAAGTATTGTTTAACACTTATACAATAGTAATAATATCTAGACTATTAATTAGTTTCGGCGAATAATAGACTAAACTCTAGTGGTAATAATATTAGGTTTCGTCGAAGGAAATTATTTTTATGAAGTGAAGCGTTGTCTGAGTTCGGAATCACCACCTTTTCAAGTAAGTGCATGGTCCCTTTCATCTTACACATAAATATAAAGTATTTAATATAAATTACGTGCTATGTGTGCATATTGTCTGAATACTTGTTGTCTATGTTGGGTGAAATATTTTTATACACGTTTTAAATGATTTAAACTTTGTATGTATTTTATATCTACAAAATATGTTGGGTAAACATGGGTAGATGTAGTAGTTGATGTGTGACCAAATAAAATAATGAGAGGCTCGATATAGATGTTATTGATGATCCAGTTATCTAGCGGAGTACAGATGACAACAACGAACTATTCTAGACAGTCTAGTGGAACGCTAGCAGGCTCGCAACATGTAGGTGTTTATTTGAACTGTGTTCTCACCAGCAGTACTTCATCCCCACATGGTTGCCTTATTTGACATGGATTGCCGAGGAACCCTCCAAACATTTGTTGTCACATCGATGGACGTCCTTAAACTAGGAATAGAAATTGACCGACATACCTACTAGGATAACTACTTCCCCTAAATCTGCCAACCACTGCCTTTTAACTGACGCACTTCAGATGTCATTTGATTTATGTTTATTTGGCTTTTCAGTGACTTTTACATAGGGCTACGGTTCCTTGCTGCAAATGTGATTTCCATGTAAGGAATTGCAGGTATTTATCAAGATTTTTAATAGTTTTATTGCAAATGTTTTTAATAGATTTATTGCAAATTCCTATTATATTAGTAATACTGTTCGTCAGAATCTCTTCAGACATGGCGATCTGTGGAGCTGTCAAAGGACAAACAAGGAACGCAACTGTCAAAAGAGAAGCAACGAACATCCAACTTTAAGATTGAAAAACAATGGATTAACAGGTTTATTTTATGATGATGGAAAAAAAAAATTTAATCTCATCCAACTCTAAACAGGTACATATTGAACTAGTTATATCGATTTCCCTTTGATTGTTTAGTATTAAATGTATGAGATTGTTCTCATGTGTTAGGTTGTTTCTTGGAAAACTTCCCTTTATACCCCTCAAGTTGCTTCAACAACTGATACAATAAGTGAAGGGTCGGTTCTTCTATTTGATATTCCTTACATTTAAAGCTAATAGTTGTTCAAAGATCAAACAATGAGGTTCAGTTCTCGGTCAAAGAAACTGGATAAACTTTTAGTCAAAAGTCAAAATCGGAGTATGATACTATTTTATGGCTATTTCAGATGGATTGTACAGTTTGTGACATTGTATTTGTCAAAACCGGGTACATTTTAAGAAGTAATTTATCAAGTGAATTAGTATAAAGATTTTAAGTGTTCAATTACAGTGGATTGGATCTTTATACTCATGTGCCATAGTTGATATCACTTGAATTGGTTGACACAAAGAAGGAATGGAATCATTTTTTTTTTTGTCCAGCTTTCATCAAGGAATTGCCAAGTTTTTTTTTCCCTTTTTGGTGAAAAAATCCATTTCGACCAACTATTGCGACTCACCAACAAATCCGTTATCTAGGCTTGCCCTCACCAACAAAACCGCAACCCAAGAGTGGTTTTAGGTTCCGGTTGCTAGGATGGTGAAAGGGTTTGACACCCGTATTAAGGTGTCGTTGAAATCATAGGAAAGCAAAATATGAAAGAGTTCAATTAACAGATTAAGTTCTTTTTTTGCTGACTACATATATCATATAAGGACCATTTTAACCTTGATTTGCAAGGGTTTTTCTAGAGCAAACACTATATCAAACTGGATAAAGTGATAGCTGTTGTGAAGTTTATGAAACAAAATTGCTTCTGCAAGGTGTTTGATGTTATGCCCGAATGTGATAATTTAGATCAACATGTGTCATGGACATATGGGGAAGAAATTGTAGTTGTTTATCTTAGAGTCCCTATTAATCAACAGGAAAGTACAACTTAGGGATATTATAGTAATATTTTTTGTTTATATAACTATTAAGCTGATTAGTTGATTCATTATTTTATAGTTGAGAGAGCTTTAGAAAGGAGTTGATGTACTTGTGGGTACTGTGTTGAGAGTGATCGTAGCAGGAAAGGGCATTACATCAAGCGGGTTCCTGCGATTAAGGGCATTTTAGCCCTTTTTTATTTATTTTAAATATAATTGATTTCACTTTAGAAAAAATGATTATAAACTATTAAAAAAACTTTAAAAAAAATGATTTTGATATATGTTGATTAAGCAGAGATTACACTAATTAAATCTAGAATTACAAGTTTGGCTACTTAACTCTACTAAAATATTATACGTATATTTTTTTTTTATCTATTCACAAACCCCTATAAAGAATGGACCTGTTGTACATTTAAAAACTAACAATGTTGAGCATTCTAAATTTGTTTAAATTATTCATAAATTATAATCACTAATTGACCTGATGGTTGATAGTTGCAACAATTAATTGCAGGAAGGAAAAAAAACCCACTCACAGGTTAATGATTGTGTGCTCATCCTTTCAACTATTTCCTACCGTTTTAAGTTGCAAATATGCATATTGATGTAGACTAACAACATATCATAAATACTTAAATATAATAGTTTGCATTCTACAGTTAACTGATATCTTTTATAAAATTCATAGCAAAGCCATGACGTACCAAAAACAAATTGTTCATGAATTACTATATAATCATTGGTATTCATAAGAAGCGCCAAATTCGATCTTATTTGTTTAGTTCTATCCCCACAACGTGCGGGGCTCCTCATCTAGTTTTTATAACAAAAGATCATTTCAAGTATATATATATATATATATATATATATATATATATATATATATATATATATATATATATATATATATATATATATATATATATATATATATATATATATATATAACTTATTTAGATTTTATAAAATATTTTTCTATTTAATATTTTTTTACAAAATTTTCTTACATCTTATGTTACACTAACTTTAAAAGTTATATTATTAAATAAATACTATAATTAAACAAACATTTCATATATAATTAATTATATTTTAGTAATAATACCATTCTTTAATTAAACAAAAGTGTTACATTAAAAAACATTTAAATATATTTGAAATTGTATTTAAAATATAATTATACAATTAAATTACTTAAAATTTATAAATTAAAACTTGAACTAAAAAAGGAATAAAACTTTAACATCAAATTTGGAGTTAATAAAAATTATTACACGCTATTCATCCTACCAAATTTAGTGTATAAAATAATAAGTTAATGAATATTTATAGTATCGTTACTATCTATTTAGTGTAGAAAACAATAAGTTAATGGATATTTATATTATTTGAATGTTGGGTTGAAAATACACTTATCTACTTCAATCTAAGTAACACTATAATCTACACATCCATTATTGAATTTAGAAGGACCAAAATGCAGTGAATTTTTTCATAGAGGATTAAAAAAATTAGAAAAAATAAAAGAACAAACAAACGAGCATTATTTAATGCCGATGTTATATTGATGGTAGAACAGTCGGTTAAAAATATAAAATTATCAAGGCTAAACATGATTCTACAAAGTGTAGGCCTAGGGATGAACATTTGGACTGGAGAATCGACCGGAACCAAGATGATATTTTTGTGGATTTTTAGAACCGGAAACCGGTAGAACCGACAAAAACTGGTAAAACCGTATATTGCTATTTCTCAAGGACAGATTCCAAGATACAACAAGAACCGGTAGAAACCGAAACCGGTAAAACTGACGGTCCGGTTCGGTCCTATTTTTCACCAAGTTCAGTTTTCGGGCCAGTTCCGATGGTCATCCCTATGTAGGCACATGTTGTAAAAGTTTCTAGAAAGTATAATTTATGCTCCTGCCAAATAATAACATTTTAACAACTTTAAGGGCCAGTTGTAACTCCAATTACTTAAAAATTAAAATCTCCACAAAACAAACTGGGACAAATTGCTTAGACAAAAATCCCACCTGGTTTATGACCCCAATAAAGCCCCGGTCTGCTATCATAAAATGTGGAGCCATAAATAAGAAACCGAGTATTTTCTTCTCTGCCCATAATCCGGCCCATGTCCCACCAAATATATGGAAATCAAAAAAATCATTCACTTTGTCTACCTATTTGGATTTGGAGTAGATATCCTATAAGTTCATACAAATATATGGAAATCAAAAATAACATTCACTCTCTCTACCTATTTGGATTTGGAGTAGATATCATACAAGTTCATACAAATTACATGATCATAGGGTGAAAGGTTCATGTTGGTGGTAGCGCGATTGTGAAAAAAGAAAACTCATGTTATGGTGAGAACTTAAAAGACGTTTTCTAAAAATAAAAGTTAATATTTTGTCTTCTAAAAACATCACGCATAAATTTTTATGTTTTCGATCTTCTAAAAAACAAATGACTTTTTTGATTTATTGTCTACTCGACCTCAAACATAAGAGGTGTCGTAGACATGTTTATAAAAAAGCAACACCTAATAGGTTTGAAATGCTTGTAATTTAATTTTTAGAAAATGAATATTTGTCAAAACAGATTTCTTGTAATTTGGTTAGATGGAGAATAAGTTCGGTTTCTACTTGTTTCTCTTTGACTGTAGCCACGAGGTTGGATAAGAAGAAGTGCAACTGTGCAAGCTGGGATGTACCTTACTTTATGTTATTTTTTAGAGTAATTGGAAGGCAAAGAACTCAATGCTCTTCAAGAATTCAAAGTATTCTTCTATGCAAAACCAAAACGACTAATGAGATTCCACTTATCTCTTTTAATTGAGTTAAGCTTAGATCCAAGTTTTATTCTTTATGTTGACATGACCGGTGTATTTCTCCGATTATTACTTGTACATGGTAATTTCTAGCGTATTCGCTATTCAAAAAAATATAGTTACTTTTTTTTTTATGAATTTAACCCCAATCACTAACGGCATGGGGCGTTTCTTAACGTATTACTATATTTCTCAACAATTATTATAATCACATTTATTTATTTTTTCTATAAAAACCAATATCATTTGAATATGCACTTTAATAAAATAATATTTGATCCATAATGAAACCTAAAAATAATACCCTTAAAACCATATATAGTATACTCATGTAAAAAAATATCAAAACATTTTGTAGGAATAAATTTATTAGATAATATCCGAGCAAAATATACGGAAAAACTTTGTGGAATTTCTTTGACATGTATAGTAGAAATATTTGATTATGTATGTGTGATATATCTTACAGAGATAACTCATAAAAATATACAAAACATTTTTGTATCCCGATTTTGGACAATATGGAAGATAAATGTTTATAACACGTCTACCCAATATTTATAACACGTCCAAATAATTTATAACACGTCTACCCAATATTTAACATGATATTTGGGTAAACCATGTGAATCCATAAACAATGATATACATAAAATCAACCCAAACAAAAACTTAGTACATCTAAACTTTTACACACAAACGGCATGGGGCGTTTCTTAACTTACTACACATTACTCCACTTCTATAATGGCCTACATGTATCATTTATATATTTCGGTCATCATGTATATCGGTAAAGTCTTGTGTGACTTCTAACATTCTAAAATAGTCAATTCAATGCTAAGGAAAAATGTACACAAGGTAGACACAGTAAAAAAACAATATTTTAGACATAAAGTATTGTGAGATACATAAGTTTTAGACACAAAACTTTATATTACAATATTTTAAATAAATCATCTTCCTTAAATCACTTTTTTCTAATTTTAACATTTACAGTCATATTCAAGCAAAATAGACAATGTTACGAAATTCGTGACCCATACACTCACAAGGTTTGGGGACTTCATACCCTTTCTACTTAACACACCAACTCCTATTTGTTGGGGCGTTCATGCCCCTTGACACTTTGATTCCTTATCATGCACAGAGAACTAATCAATCTATAACGACAATGTGGGACATACTGCTACATATACATTTTTTTTGTTAAACCTAGTGCAATATAACAAATAATGAAACATAAAAGATGATATTTAACTCTTCTGAAGACGGTGCTTGGTTCTCTTCATACTTATTATATGTATGTCTATAAAGTTCCTATGGGTATTCTCTTTAATTTTGAGTCCCTTAGGAGTAAGTTCTTTTTGTTTTTGGGTGCTAACACGAAAGAAAAGAAGATGACTTGGGTTAGTTGGGAGAAAGTTTTGTATTCTAAACAAGATGATGGCCTTGGTGTTAATAATTATTTGTTGCTTTTAATATGACTTCTTTTTTAAATGGATTTGTTGCTTTTAATATGCTCTTCGTGTTTGGGTGGTCAAATCCATTAATGGTTGCCATGGTTTTGTAGATCGCGAACCTCCTTAGGATAGGACTTCGGTTTGGTTAGACATCATCAATTTCACAGTGAGTCTTGCTAAAAAGATGTGGATTTAATGTCTAAATGTAAGAGGGTGTCGGGGGAATGGCTCGTGTTTTTTTTTTTTGGTAGGAGTCGTGACTAGGGGATATTTCTTTCGACGTGCCTTTCCCCATATTGTTCATTTTAGAGTTAAATAAGGATGTGTCTGTTGCAACAAAAGCTTAGACATATATCATGGAGCTAGACTTTTAGAGGAACCCCATTGGGAGAGGGCGAGAGTAAGCAAAGAGAGGCTCTCGGTTCTATGTTTCTCTCATGTTATGTGTCTTCTATTATGGATAAATGGGTTTGGAATCATGAACATTCTGGATATTTTTTTGTTGAATCTACCCAACAATTTGTGGATTCAATTCTTCTTCATTCCACTTCACTGCATACTAGACGGGTTAAGATTGTTCCTATCAAAGTGAATGTCTTTGTTTGGAGACTGATGCAACTTGATAGACTCCCTACCCGGTTTAATATTTCTAGGAGGGGTATGAACATTACTTCTTTGAACTATGTTACTTGTGATGATGGTGTAGAGTCGGTAATCATTTATTTTTTTCGTGGACAAAATTGCAAAAATGATCTCTGTGGTTGACAAATTTATGTGTTTTTGGTCCAAAACGAAATGTTGGTGCACCACTAGTCCAAAATTAGATCTTTCTATTGTTTTTGGTCCATATACACTTGAAATGACGATCTTGCCATTATAACTTATATTTTTAATTTTCTTTAATTGATGAAACACATATGTGTATTTTTTTAACTTAAAAAATAAAATAAAAGGGGGTCTACCCACCATTTCTCTTTCCCTCTCTCTCAACAAAAACGCACACACTCACTCAAGAAAGAACATATCACCACTATTGGCCGCCATCATCACCACCGATTGCTACCACTGTTCGCCACCATCACCATTGACTGCCACCATTATCCACCATAAACATCCAATCGCACCCTCACCCCCATCTTTCCTTCCCCATGCCCGATATGACTTTCCCATCAACACTACACTTCTAATCGATTGGATATGTCCTTACCTAAATGTCGTCACCACCATCTTTCAACGATTAGGGTTTTTAGCCGCCATCACCATCTCCTTAGCATTGTTCGACAGAGGAGCTCCGCTTTTCATCGCACCACCCAAATCCCCCATCGTGTAACCCTAAATTTTTTCCAACATTACCCCTGTAAACCACTGTTCTTGTCGGTGATGAAGGTTAGATCGACATCCCCTGGAGCAGATACTAACGACAATGATGGAAGATAGATCGATTTGGAAATGACGATAATGGTATGAGGGAACTTTAACTTTATCAGTGGTTTATGGTTCTCAAGATCCACACATATAAATGGGGAAATGAGAAGAAAATCATGTGGGTGGGTCTAGCTGGTGACGGAGGAGAGATAAAGCAAGCAGGGGTGGTCGGAGCTAGAGTTTGGTCTCATTTTCAGCAAGGAGGAAGGTCGTCTGATAATGGTGGCGATGTCTAAAATCTGAAATTAAAAACAATGGGAGGAAAAGACAGTGGTATAGAGAAATAATGTTTAAGCTTGAGAAACCAAAGTGAAAACGATTTTCAGATTCGATTTTAGTGGAAATTTCGATGTGGACTTCGATTTTCAGATTGAAGTTCACCAGGAAGCACCGTTGTGGTCAATTGACTCAGTCATCAACAACTCCATCGAACTGGTTGGAGGTCGATGCAGGTGGAGAAGGAAATGGGCGAAGATGGAGGTTTGGGATGAAAACCGTCTTGAAGGCCGATGAAGATGCAGACACTGGAAAAATCTCCATCGGAAAAGCTTGCTCCAGCAAAGTCGACGTCGGTAAAGCCAAGGTTCAAGCAAAAGATTTGGTGGTGGTGATGTGAGTTTGAATTTGTTTTTGGTGCTGATGGTTCCAATTGGGAAGATAACATCAGAGAGAGAGAGAGAGAGAGAGAGAGAGAGAGAGAGAGAGAGAGAGAGAGAGAGAGAGAGAGAGGTTTATTTTGTTTTTGTTTTTCATTTTATTATAAGAATAAGAAAATAAATAAAAGAAATTAAACTATAATTATTTAAGGGGCATATTAGTCATTTTAGGTGGGATGTGTACCAAAAACACAAGAAATACAACCATAGGGATCAAAACCACATAAAATATCTAAATTTTGACCAATGATACACCAACATTTCGTTTTGGACCAAAACTACAAAATTTTACCAACCACAGGGACCATTTTGCAATTTTGTCTTTTTTCGTGCCTTGTTAACCCTGTTAGAAATGATTCTTAGTTGGTTGGGGTAGGCGTGCCTCTACTTTATCTTTCATCGACCGAAGTTCTTGGTTTGACGATCTTTGGTTAAGGAAGGTGTGCAAAGATATCTCAGAACGAGGTTTTTTTTGTATCTGGCCGCATATCTCGTTGTTTTAGAATAAATCATTGTTTGGGAGTAACAAACCCAATAAGTGTCATCTTTTTGATGATATCGTCTCACCTTCGTTTCATTGGTGTTACAATAGATCTAAGCAAAGTTTAGTTGGGTGTTGTGGCTCCAAAATCTTTTGTTAGCCATTATGTAAGTTGTTTGTTTTTGTTCTTTCGGATATTTTTGCCTAGCTCTTTACGAGTGCTTTTTTATTTATATATCTCTTATGCCGTAAAAAATTATATATATGATATTTTAAAGTAGAAGTATTATAAGCGAGATATTGCGGACTTTGAAATCCAATGAACATTGCCAATATCCATAAGTAAAATTATCAAAACTCAAAAAGTTATAAGATATAAGATCATAATGTTGTCATTTTGTCTAGAACACAGAGAATTTAGACATATTTGATGTTGGGATCAAGAGATTTTTTAAATAGTAAGGTGCAAATAGGAAATAAATTAACATTATATAGCGTCCGGTTTTAGGTCCGGAATCTAAAACGTCCTTATTTCGGTGTTAATGATCGTTGCGGTAAATGAAAAAAAATATGATCAAATATATGAGAAATTAAATTGATTCCTACCTTTTATGCCTACAAATGTTCCTACCCAATAAAATTATGACAAATGTCATCATTCCATATTTTTTTAACTAACTCATTAAGGCTATATTAGGAATATATCAATTACAATTAAATTGAATAATTATTTGTCATAATTTTAGTGGGTAGGAATAATTGTAGGCATAAAAGGTAGGAGGTAATTTAATTTCTCCAAATATATTTATTCTATAACATCATAACATCATGTGATAATTTTGTGAGTATTCTTAAATTAAATTATAGCGTAATACATACAATTTCATATATGTTTCGAATTTAATTTAATTTAATGTTTTGTTTAAATTAAAAACAACAAAGATCAAATTGTTGATTTATAAATATTAAGTTACTAACGTGGGGCAATGGTTATTGTATATCGTCATATATCAATTATCACATGATTATTTATAAGTAAATTGCCCACTAGCATTTGGTAAATGATATGCCCAACCACCTCTTTCCAATCACTGCTAAATCATTTTAAGTTTATAAAATTGATTTGGTGATCAAATTTAGCACTCTGTTTTAATACATTTCAAGATTTATATACGTTAGTAATTTAAAGATCATGTATACGTATAGTCTCATACTCTCATGGTTCATAGTTAGTCTAATCATATTACGTATAATTTACTAAAATAAAAAGTGAGATCGCATAAATTTAGTATACGTATAATTCATAAAGAAATGTCAAAACTACATGTTATTAATGGAAATGTTGCACATCCAATGAATATTGGATTTTTTCCCCAACTTTGTCGGTGGTCAATAAAATTGCATCCGAACGGGCAGTAAAGTTTTCTCTAAAACAAAATATAAATGAATATTGTATTGTTATGGGAAGTATATGAAGTTTTTAATTTTTTTGGGAAAAAGAATTTAGTAAGTTTCAATTTTCTTTAAAATTGAAAATTCTCGATTATTTAATTTTATATAATAATTTATTATTTTGTATTAAAATAAAAACAATAATTTTTTTTCATTAATT
Organism: Lactuca saligna; assembly: GCF_052625555.1. Lineage (NCBI taxonomy): Eukaryota > Viridiplantae > Streptophyta > Magnoliopsida > Asterales > Asteraceae > Lactuca > Lactuca saligna. The sequence continues at coordinate 149,818,981 of NC_136418.1, forward strand.
TGGATAAAATATTAAATAATCGAAACTTTTTTACTAAATTTTTTTAAGACTTTATTAGAGTATACGCTGTGGGTCACAACGAGAAACGAATTGACTGAGTTGGCACACGAAAACAACGTCATGGCACGGGGAACACCGCCCCCCAACTTGTTGAAGCTCGTTATGGCACGTGCTCGTTACCACATATTGAAACAAGAATAGTAACCAATCAAAATCATTTTCCTACCTCTTTTTCTCTTTCTCTTTCTATCTTTTTCTACCTCTTAACAAGTTATAACATTAGAATACCATTTCCTGCATAGTGTTATGGTGGTGTTAAAGTTGATGTGGCATGTAAAATGACGTTATAACACCAGCTCATACCCGATGTTCTTAAAAAAAATCTCAGAAATAATAAATATTTCCCATATTGTTATTATCAAAATATGTATATATATTTCGTATTAATATAAGACTAACAAACTATCGTTTTTTATAGATAAAGTATCAACAAAGATATTGAACTTAATAGTTTCAACTTCTTAATGACTACAAGAAAGCAAAATTATTTAACCATTTAGAAACGACTCCAAAATTTTTATTTTGTTTAAATGCGGTGCCAAACATACGGGATATTAACGTCTAATGGTTCCATTAATGAGTTACCAAACAAATCTCGAAAAAAGATTTGGTGTGACTTTCTTTTACAAATTTTTGTGCTTTATTTATTATTATTATTATTATTATTTTATTTTTTTTAATTTTTTTTTGACTAAAAGGTAATATATAGTTATTATGTTATGGGCTATTTTCATAAAAGACCAAGTATTCATAGTTTTTATTCCAATAAAAAACATCAATAAAAAAGTTCATTTTCAAAACATCAAATCCATACACTATTTGTTCCAAAATAAATCATGATAAAGTGTATCTCAAACATCATAATGGAAAAGTAATAACAATGCGGAAAAATCACTGGGGATATTGTGCAGTCAAGCCGGACCCTTTCCTTTGGAACTAGAAATACCTGGAAATGTTTAAATCACAAAACCATAAGCACAAAGCTTAGTAAGTTCCCCCAAAATACCACATATCATACATATCAATTGGCCCAACCCTAGGGGTGTATTTCAACCCTCTATGAATGCTATGATCCAACCATAGTCTTATAGTCACTTCAAGATTACAGCCCATCCATAACCTTCCTGCCATGATCCAACCATGGTCTTTCATGCAAGCACAAAGACAAACAAGTGTTGTGATCCAACCACAATATTTCATACAAATGTTGTGATCCAACCACAGTCTTTCATACAGGTGTAGTGATCCACCCACAAACTATCAAGCAGGAGTCATAGAGACAATCTAACAACCTACATATTATAGTGAGAAGACTTGTCTCAATCTGCAGACAAAATAATCTCACACCCGAGTTGATGATACTGGAACTCTCCACACTAAACATATCCACAATAAACCTAATTAACAATTAAGGTAATAACCTCCACTCAAAGAGTCTTGATTTATAGTTAATCCCCCTTGGGGAAAAAGACCATTTTGCCATTTCAAGACTAAACCCAACATAGCTGACCAAAAGTCAATTCAACCTCCTGGTGCTACACTCAACATAACACACTGCTTTACGCTCAACGTAAAGCTTCAGATGAAAAACAGGGAAAAACCAAGCTGTGCTAAGCGTGGAGCAAGCTACGCCTAGTGTAGCTCATGATACACAAACTTTCTATTAAGCTTTTAATACATAAGGAACAACCATCCAATTCTTATATCTGAACCCAAATAATGTCCTAATGGGTAAAGTCTATGAGTTACCTTTTTGCATTGCTAAAAAGAGCACAGGACCAAACCCTAAGTCCTTAAAACCACTTTTTTCTTAATAACTCATGCATGGATGGATATGAGTGGCCAAACTCTCATTTTTTAACTCACCAACTCCAAAAACATCAAGAAATGACATTCAAATGGTATGGAGTAACTACTCTTAAAGGCCAAGATTAAGGGACAAAAAGCATATAAATCCATGACCAAACTAGATATAACATGAAAGAACACCAAGATGGAAACTTTATACCTTATGGATGTGGATTATGGGGTGAAAAGTCTGGATCCACAAAGCTTGAAGCTCATAAGCGCTTCTCCAATTAACTCCTCTTTCAAAGATGCACACTAGAAGACTCTAAGGCCTCAAATCTCTCACAAGGTGGCTAAAGTTTCGAGATGACTGAATAAAGGGGGGGGGGGGGGGGTGGAGGCCAAGCATGGAGAGGGTCTCAATAAGTTAGAGACTTTAAATGGGGTTTACAACCCCAAAATTAGGGTTTTTGTGTTGCGCACCTACGCTAAACATAACTCACTCTACGCTCAACGTAGGTCATTAAACCCCTGCATGCGATCATGTAACATCCGTTTTCAGGTATTTTTGATTCTAGCTTAATTATTAAAATCATTGAAAAATTAGTGTTGGATTAGGTGTCTAAGCCAACAACTAAATTAATATAATCTTGACTTATTAGCAAAGTCCTTTTGGATTGTCCTCAAACCTAGTCATTGAATATGATGACTTTTAGAGAGAGAGAGAGACTGATTTATTAATTTATTATATAATTGATAAATGGAAATAAATAAATTTATTAATATGTTATGGAAATAATATATTAATTAGAACTAGTAATATTTAATTAATAATTAATAAGAAATTAATTAGATTAATTTTGGGATTAATTGTATTAATTAAAAGTGCAAGGGTTAAAGTGCAATTGTTCAATAGTTGAATAAGAAAGAGTCCAGAACCTTCCTTGGAATGAGGTGGATGAGTTCTAGGGTATTTCAGGTTATCTAGAATATTCCTTACTGATAAATAGGAAGCTGGATAATTACCAATTTGAATTAATATTATTTTATTCAAATTAGGGTTATCTAGGGTTTCCGGGTTTTACTATATAAGGAACCCTTAGGTTTTAATTCTTGGTTACTCCTCCTACTCTAGAGATAGCCGGAAATTTGACATCCTTTCTCCTCTCTCAAAAGCGTTTTGTTGCTAGTGTTGGGTGTGAACTATCAGAGGCAAGACATTTGTGTTGTTAGCTTCCAAGTTATTGAAAAAAAGATTATTACTTGTTTACTACAACAATCAAAAATCATGGTTTTCCTTCAATAATTTTTAAAATTACCTAGGGTTAGTGCGATCTTGTTGTTCAATAGAATGTTTCATCAATAGTGTTATAACTTAGATCTTTAGATTTCATCTACCCTTAAGTATTAAGGATTTATTAATGTTAATACATGTAAAACCCATCAATTTGTCCCTATGTATGATGTACGTGATACATACTGTAACAGCCCAAAATCTTAAGTATTGTTTAATTTCATTTTGGGGGTGTTTTAAAGGGGAGACTCGGCGAGTTGGAGCCAGACTCGCCGAGTAGGGTCGCAGTTGTGGTCGCGGGTTCGCGGCTGGACTCGACGAGTCCAGGTATGGACTCGGCGAGTCGACGTTGTTCAGCGGAAAACCCTAGCCGTTCAGTTTGGGACGTATATAAGGGATCTTATGCCGTCATTGCTCGTCTTTTGGCCGATTGAAGAGAACCCTAAAAGACTGAGGCGTCTAGAGCAAGCTTGAAGGCCATGGGTGACCTTGAAGGAATTGTTGTGCAAGGAGGAGAAGGGTTTTAGTTAAAGGAACTGCAGGGAGTTCGAGTTCTGAAGTTTGGGGACATGGAAGGTACATCATTCAGGTAATAACTCGGATTACATTCTCCTGTGATTGATGTATATATATAGATTTAGGGTTTATGGAACCCATTTGGAGTCTAGATGGTTTGTTGTGTTGTTATTCAACGTTTATAACCTTGCATTAGGACCCTTAGAGGTCCAGAAGGATCCATGTTTGTATATTCGGGAAAATATGTACCTCAGGAAGCAGTTCGATCGACTGCATGGCGTGGACTCGCCGAGTCGGATCATCAGACTCGGCGAGTAGCTTGAAGATTCACTGGGACTCGCCGAGTTTGTTCTTCAGACTCGGCGAGTGGAGTCGGGGTGGCCCCGCGATTCTTCCAGGAGTAACTCGTCGAGGCAAAGGGGATACTCGACGAGTAGAAGGGGAATTTTAAAGAATTGAAGAACGACCAGACTCGCCGAGTCGCCAGGGAACTCGCTGAGTCCAGTCGAGCTGACAATGGACTGTTGACCAGGGATGACCGGTGTGATTTCTTAGGGTCAGTTAACGTGGAAGATAGAAGTGTTAATAAGGGATATATGATGTTACAGGGAGCTTGTAGCTCGGAGGATCAAGTGCGAGGTACTTCAGGAGTTGCTATCTCCCAGCGTCCGCGAGGTGAGTTTTCTCACTATACTGTACCCGGAAGGGTTTGATTGTGTGACCGGAAGGTCAAATATGTTATGTGTTATGTTTATATGCTATAAATGGAAAGTTAGCTGCTACGCGTGATATACATGTTTATCCATGGGCCGGAAGGCAAAGTGTTATGTGACAGAAAGGACAGGTGTGATATGCTATATATGTGCTTTAAGTATTAGAGTAAATGTATTATGTGTTGTGCATGTTTCGGGCCGGAAGGCAGGTTGATATATGATATATGTGCTTTATGTGTTAGAGTAAATGTATTATGTGTTATATATGTTTATGGGCCGGAAGGCAATTATCTTATGGGCCGGAAGGCAATTATCTTATGGGCCGGAAGGCAATTATCTTATGGGCCGGAAGGCAACACGTTATGGGCCGGAAGGCGATTATCTCATGGGCCGGAAGGCATTGTGCAGTGGACCGGAAGGTTAGGGCCTGGAAAGGCGTATGTGCGTAAGGTGTATATTGGGGAACTCACTATGCTTCGTGCTTACAGTGTTTATGTTATGTTGTTTCAGGTTTTCTCAGTAACGCGGAATGGCAACGGTTCGATTGTACACACTGAAGAAAGAGTTGTATTTGGAGGATCCTGGTTGTCTATGCAAATGAAAATGGAACTATGTTTTGTAATTCAAATATGAATAAGATTTTTACCAAGTGTTTTAATATTAAATTGATTATTTAAATGAAAATTTTGTTTTTGAAAATCTCGGTGTTACAATTGGTATCAAAGCCTTGGTTTGAGGGATTCGGACGCGCCTACGGGTGAATCTGGACTCAAACTGAGGAAGTAAGAAAAAGTTTTCAAATAAATAGTTTTCTAAAAGTGAATAAGAGTTCAAAGAGAAAGCAAGAAAGAGCAGTGTGTACAATCAGCCAGAGCCAAACGGTGATTTCCCAAAATACCCTTACTTTTGTGTTATGAAATATCTACTATGCACTTTATGAGATATTATTGCATGCTAGAGACAGGCTAGGAATTTCATATCTTAGGACTAGAGTGGCCTGATCTGTGATGCCTTAGCCTAGGGCTTGTTGTTATATGTGCGTTATGCTTTTGTGTGTATGTGATGAGTGAGGGTATCTAGTTAGAACGCACGAGGGGTAGAGCTACAGAGTACGGTGGTACTTCCGAGGATGAGCCGAGAAGGTGGAGCTATCAAGGATAGGGAGTCCTATGTATGCTTCGATGCTCGAATGCTGCTTGCTTCGTGCTTTGTGGAGTTCTCGATGATGGGAGTCAGCTACTAAGTGAGTATGACGATACTCAGGAGGTAGATGGCTGGCATCATTAGGAACTCTTCAGCAGCTGATAGCAAAGAAGTGGGGGGACGGCGGAAGGGACTAGGGAGTAAACCTAGCCAGATGAGTGCGCTGGTAGAGTAGAGGATTTCGCTGGGGAGCGAGCACGCGTGAGGGGATTGGTGAAAGAGTAGCTCGATCAGCTACTTAGGAACTCTGGGATGGTCCATGTGGAAAGTATGGGTAGATGTGGCAGGTAGTATGGGCCCGTACTACTGAAAGCAGAGGACCCATACTTGATACAGGGAGCATTCTGAAGGTCCTAATGAACGGAATGAGGAGTGATGTCATGGTTCGAGCACCATACATCGGAGCAGATTGCGGGGTGATGTTATGGTCCGGGCACCATACATCGGAACAGATTGAAATAGATGTTGTGGTTCGAGTGCCATACGTTGGAGCAGATGGAGGGTGATGCTATGGTTCAGGTACAATACACCGGAGCAAATTGAGAAGGCATGTCATGGGATGAGTACCATGGTTCGTAGTGGATGATGCTGGTGACTATCTTGTTATCCGGTTATGATCGATGAGGTAGAGATCGGACGCTATGGGTTTTAGGCCAGTGGACCATGATTGAGGATGGAGAGGCGTTCCTTGAGAGGAGGAAAGGCGGGTACCTATCAGAGTATTGTGGTAGGGAGTTAAAGGAAGAGGGAAATTTCGGTCTGAGTCGAGAAATCAGTCGATAGAGGAGAGGTCACCTTCTAGGTGGGTAGTGCCATTTATGTTCGTGTGCAAGACACGAGGGGTCTGGTGTTTCAGTTCTGGATTTGGGAGTACACCCTGCAGGTAATTTTCGATAATGACTTCCCTCAGAGCATCAGGTAGCGGGTGTACCGCGAGACAGTGATTTACCGTGAACAGACAGTCAGTTGGGACTGAGGTAGTCGAGAACCACACCACACCTAATTGAGAATGACAGGTTGTGTTATAGTGGTAGCAGTGAAGAATTCAGTCGAGTTTTGCAGTGCAGAGAGTTTCGTCTAGGTTGAGAGTGAGTTCCTGTCCTTGGGACAAATCCGGCGTTGGATATGGGTTGATGAGTTGAGATGAGAGGAACGATGATTTTGCGGTGCAGTCTACGAGTCAAAGATGTTATCGAGCAGTGCAGGTGCTTAGTATTAGATTGGTATGGGATTTGGAACGATTAGAGGCAGCCGTGATGAGAAGTTCTTGGAGAGTTAACCAGAGGTTCAGAGTATAGAGGGTTGATTGACTTCGTAAGGGGAGGGACTATTGGGTGTTGCACAGCACTTTCCTGGAGCAGGTACGATTTCGCTCGTGAAAGATAGTCGTGGGTTGATGGTATGCTAACTAGTGACGGTTCGAACCCTAGTGGGGGAGAACCGGGTGCAGTATGTAGAAAGCAAAGAATTGCCAAAAGTAGTTATAAGTGGAGTATAGAGATGCAGTAGGAACTCATGAGACCAGAGGTGTCGATGATCGAGTAAAGGGGTCAGAGTGAGTTAATGCGGGAAGTACTTGAAGAGGAGAACGAACGTATCCATGACAGGTGATTGGTATTGTTGCAAGGAGATAGAGAATGATTGGGCAGCCAACTTCCGGAGTCGGTATGCGTATCCTTGTTTGGATTTTGAGTGTCGGGAAAAAGGGATTTGGAGAATTATCAGCGCATTTTGTACGTCAACGTTATCTCGCATTCCAATCGAGAAATTAGATGCACCAAGGTTGTAAGGCGGGGAAAATATAGATTTAATTATGGGGTGCAGGAGATCAGTGGTGGTGGTAGTATTCTGGGATATTCGGGTATGATATCCTTATTTTGGAGTTATTCGGGAATCCCGAATTGAATCGACGTGTGGCATATTAGGTATCTGCGGATTTAGTAGGAGTCTTCGGGTATGGGCATTCAGGGAGACTATTTGAGAGGGTGGATTTTCGCAAGATGGGCGTTCGTTATGTTGATTGCCTCCATAGTTTGTGGTGGATGTTCGAGTCGCAGTACTCACTAGTCAGAGGGTGTTGTGATACTACGTGGAGTTGCAGTACTCACTGAGTGGTAAGAGAATTTTTATGTTGGAATATTTTCGAGCAGCGTAGGAGGTGGAAGAGTTTCGAGTTTGGGTAGCCCTGGTATTGAGTCTTTGGAGCTTGGGTGTTGAGTCGGGGGCGAGACGGGGGTCTGCGTCTCTGTCGGGAGATGCGGGGAGATACGCAAGGAAGAGGCACAGCAGAAACCAGAGATTTGAGTTGAGACGATCCTCGGTGGGATTGTATTTTCTCTCACGAGGAAAAGAAGATTTTGTGACTTACGTGTCACTGGGTCGGGATAGTGGTCACGGGGAGAAAAGTCAGTGGAATATTTGGATCGCGATATGGGTGACCGTTGGGGACTCAGATGTGGAGCCAAAAGTTGATCTGGTACTTAGTCTTGAGGAGGAATATGGGAAAGGAGCTTATCATGATGACATTTGAGGACACTTTAGAGAGGGCGAACAATGCGGACGTTCGAGGACATGTTTCGGGCATGTGTATTAGCTGTCGGAGTAAGCCGCGGTACGTAATTATCATTGGTTGAGTTGTTCCATATTAACAGCCATCATTAGTGCATTAGTATGCCGCCCTTTGAGCTGTTGCATGGAAGGTGATGTCGGAATCTCGTTCGTTGAGGAAAGGTAGCAGATCCAGTGCATGTGTGATACAAGGAGTAGTGGCAAGGTTGTTAAGCGGATTTCACTAAGTGAGGGAAGGGAAAGGTATGTTGGGGCGAGTGCAGCATGTGTATACGATTGCAAGAGGTGAACTCGTGAGAGTTGCCCTGAGAATTGAGAATAGGTCCCTCAGTTGTTCCGATATGGATAAAGTGGGCTTAGGATTGGGAAACCGGTGATTCAGAGTTTCATAATCCTTATGGGTCGTGTGATCATTGAGATTTAGAGCAGAGTCGCGTCTTGGGAAATTCTCGGTTGCAGGAAGTGGTGGACAGTACAGCGATCATGTTTTGGTCGACAGAGCAGATGCAACAGGTTAATCAGAGGTTAAAGATCATTTAGAGTTGACAGGAAGGTTGTGCAGACAGACGCCGTTACGAGCATGCGTTTCAGGTCGGCGACTTCGTATTCCTGACGGTCTCTCCCTGGGAAGGGGTGTTTCGATCCAGGAAGAGGGGTAAGTAGGGGCCCGGTATGTTGGGTCTTTGCGTGAAGGTGCGAAGGTAGGAAAAGTGGCCTACCGGTTGGAGCTGCCAACGGAATTGGGATGGATCCATGACACTTTTAGGTGTCGCAATTGAAGAGGTGTATAGCAGATGAGTCAGCAGTGGTTCTTCTAGAGAACGATTAGGTGGACGCGAGCCTGTGTTACGCCGAGGGGCCAGTGGCCATCAGGGATCGGAAGATCAAGTTTCGGAGGAACAAAGAGGTACCTCTGGTATTGATTCAGTGGCAACCTCGGGAGAGATCGAAAGTGTCTAGGGAAGCCGAAACGTGTGGTGCGGGAGCAGCATCCAGAACTATTTTCAGAGTGAGACTTCGAGGGCGAAGTCTAATTCTAGTGGGGGAGAATTGTAACAGCCCAAAATCTTAAGTATTGTTTAATTTCATTTTGGGGGTGTTTTAAAGGGGAGACTCGGCGAGTTGGAGCCAGACTCGCCGAGTAGGGTCGCAGTTGTGGTCGCGGGTTCGCGGCTGGACTCGACGAGTCCAGGTATGGACTCGGCGAGTCGACGCTGTTCAGCGGAAAACCCTAGCCGTTCAGTTTGGGACGTATATAAGGGATCTTATGCCGTCATTGCTCATCTTTTGGCCGATTGAAGAGAACCCTAAACGACTGAGGCGTCTAGAGCAAGCTTGAAGGCCATGGGTGACCTTGAAGGAATTGTTGTGCAAGGAGGAGAAGGGTTTTAGTTAAAGGAACTGCAGGGAGTTCGAGTTCTGAAGTTTGGGGACATGGAAGGTACATCATTCAGGTAATAACTCGGATTACATTCTCCTGTGATTGATGTATATATATAGATTTAGGGTTTATGGAACCCATTTGGAGTCTAGATGGTTTGTTGTGTTGTTATTCAACGTTTATAACCTTGCATTAGGACCCTTAGAGGTCCAGAAGGATCCATGTTTGTATATTCGGGAAAATATGTACCTCAGGAAGCAGTTCGATCGACTGCATGGCGTGGACTCGCCGAGTCGGATCATTAGACTCGGCGAGTAGCTTGAAGATTCACTGGGACTCGCCGAGTTTGTTCTTCAGACTCGGCGAGTGGAGTCGGGGTGGCCCCGCGATTCTTCCAGGAGTAACTCGTCGAGGCAAAGGGGATACTCGACGAGTAGAAGGGGAATTTTAAAGAATTGAAGAACGACCAGACTCGCCGAGTCGCCAGGGAACTCGCCGAGTCCTGTCGAGCTGACAATGGACTGTTGACCAGGGATGACCGGTGTGATTTCTTAGGGTCAGTTAACGTGGAAGATAGAAGTGTTAATAAGGGATATATGATGTTACAGGGAGCTTGTAGCTCGGAGGATCAAGTGCGAGGTACTTCAGGAGTTGCTATCTCCCAGCGTCCGCGAGGTGAGTTTTCTCACTATACTGTACCCGGAAGGGTTTGATTGTGTGACCGGAAGGTCAAATATGTTATGTGTTATGTTTATATGCTATAAATGGAAAGTTAGCTGCTACGCGTGATATACATGTTTATCCATGGGCCGGAAGGCGAAGTGTTATGTGACAGAAAGGACAGGTGTGATATGCTATATATGTGCTTTAAGTATTAAAGTAAATGTATTATGTGCTGTGCATGTTTCGGGCCGGAAGGCAGGTTGATATATGATATATGTGCTTTATGTGTTAGAGTAAATGTATTATGTGTTATATATGTTTATGGGCCGGAAGGCAATTATCTTATGGGCCGGAAGGCAATTATCTTATGGGCCGGAAGGCAACACGTTATGGGCCGGAAGGCGATTATCTCATGGGCCGGAAGGCATTGTGCAGTGGACCGGAAGGTCAGGGCCTGGAAAGGCGTATGTGCGTAAGGTGTATATTGGGGAACTCACTAAGCTTCGTGCTTACAGTGTTTATGTTATGTTGTTTCAGGTTTTCTCAGTAACGCGGAATGGCAACGGTTCGATTGTACACACCGAAGAAAGAGTTGTATTTGGAGGATCCTGGTTGTCTATGCAAATGAAAATGGAACTATGTTTTGTAATTCAAATATGAATAAGATTTTTACCAAGTGTTTTAATATTAAATTGATTATTTAAATGAAAATTTTGTTTTTGAAAATCTCGGTGTTACACATACGATGGGCGTAGGTCAACTAAGTTGGATGTAGGCTTTGTTAAGTATGCTAGGCATACATAGTGAGTACGCAGGGAGTACTCACGTAGACCCAAACCCTATTTTTGTAGGGTTGATCCCCTATTTAAGGACCTTAAGTACCTTGAGGCCTCCCCATATTCAACCTCCACCCTCCCCAACCAGTGTTTCGAAACCCTAATCCTTGTTTATCTTGTGAGAGCCTCTTTTGTGTGTTCTTGGTGCATAGTGAAGGATTAGAAGTTTTTCCTTGAGGATTGTTGTGGCTAGAGCTTGAAGATCTAGGGCCTCAGGCCTTGTATTAAGAAGGAGATAACATGGTATGTAGAGCGGTGCTTGAATTTCTGGAGAGTCAAGGCTGAACATCAGAGATCCCACAACAAAATGCAGTTGTTACCCATTCCCATGTGGAAATAAGAGGAGATAAATGTTGATTTCATCACGAAGTTGACAAGGACGACGCACATGGTTGATTCCATTTAGGTTATTGTCGACAAGTTGACCAAGAGCGCCCATTTCATCCCGATTCAGGAGCGTTAATCCGGAGAGAATTCAGACAAGATCTAAATAAAGGAAATGGTAACATGTCATGGGGTTCTATTCTTGATGGTCTCAGATTGTGATGTCTATTTCACTTCCTAGTTTTGGAGGAAGTTTCACGATTAGTTGGATAGCCGGTTTCTTTTTAGTACCACACGTAGACTGATGGGCAAAGTGAACAAACTGTTCAGACCCTTGAGGATATCTTGCGTTCATGCATGTTGGATTTGGTGGGAGCTACGATACCTGATGTAATTTAAGGTTACAAGTTGAATGTACTTGTAGAAATTCTCTTTAACACTTAATGGTACAAGCAACCTAAGGATCTATATCTTTACATTTAATAACAACATACAATGAACTACTAGAACCCTAGATCATAATCAAATATCATGAGATTAGGGTTGCATACCTTTGTATTGTTATAGAAAACAATATCCTTGAATCTTTTCCTTTCAGTCTTTAGAAAGCAAGCACCAAAAGTATGATGCTGCTAATGGCTCACACCCAGAAATCTAGAAACCTTAGAATGGAAGGGGGGGGGGGGGGGGAGAGAGAACTAGAATTTCGGCCACATTATTCTCCTTGGAAAAATTTATGAATGGAATTAAGCCTCCATGGGGTCCTATTTATAAAGTAGATGACATAAGAAAAACCCCGGATTTGAATAATATAATATTCAAATTTAATCTTTTCAAATATGATATCCTTATTAGCTTTAGAAATATTCTAGAAACCCTAGGATCCTTCCCAAAATTGTCCACCACTATTAGGGTTCTAGAAATTTCCTTCCTTGCTCAATTAAGAACAATTATAATTAAACCATTGGACCTTTAATTAATTCTAATTAATGCAGAAACTAATTCCTATTAATTCTGATTAGTTCTAAATTAATTTTTATTGATTTCATATCAATTTATCAATCATATAAACTAACAAATAAATATTTAAATATTGATCTCATATTAATTTACTAATCATATAATAAATTAACAAACCACTTATCTATTTGCAATTAATATATTTATCATATAATATATTAACAAATCATTTATTCTCTCTCTCTCTCTCTCTCTCTGTCTCTGTCTGTCTGTCTCTCTCTCTCTCTCTCTATATATATATATATATATATATATATATATATATATATATATATATATATATATATATATATTATTTCAAGTTTATTTTTGGTTATAAGGGAATCCTAAAAATGACTTTAATTTTAGTTACAAGTATATACCAATTTAGTTATGAGCTTAAACATCTTAATCCAATAATACCTACCTTATTTTGGCTGAGTTATCCTACAACAATAGTTACCACGGCAATAATAGAAACCTTAGAATGGAAAGGGGGAGGAGAGAGAGAGAGAGAGAGAGAGAACTAGAATTTCGGCCACATTATTCTCTTGGAAAAAATTATGAATGGAACTAAGCCTCCATGAGGTCCTATTTATAATGTAGATGACATAAGAAAAACCTCGGATTTGAATAATATAATATTCAAATTTAATCTATTCAAATATGATATCTTTATTAGCTTTAAAAAATATTCTAGAAACCCTAGGATCATTCCCAAAATTGTCAACCACTATTAGGGTTCTAGAAATTTCCTTACTTGCTCAATTAAGAACAATTATAATTCATCCATTAGACCTTTAATTAGTTCTAATTAATGGAGAAACTAATTCCTTTTAATTCTGATTAGTTCTAAATTAATTCTTATTGATTTCATATCAATTTATCAATCATATAAACTAACAAATCAATATTTAACTATTGATCTCAAACTAACTTACTAATCATATAATAAATTAACAAACCACTTATCTATTTGCAATTAATATATTTATCATATAATATATTAACAAATCATTTATTCTCTCTCTCTCTCTCTCTATAAATATATATATATATATATATATATATATCATAATATCATTTCAAGCTTATTTTTGGTTATAAGGGAAACCTAAAAATGACTTTAATTTTAGTTACAAGTATATACCAATTTAGTTATGAGCTTAGACATCTTAATCCAACAATACCTACCTTATTTTGGCTGAGTTATCCTACACCAATAGTTACCACGCCAACTTTGGTGTGCCTCCCTTTAAGCTACTTTATAAGTGGAGATGTTGAAATCTGATTTATTGGGTTAAGGTCGGTTAGCGTGTGATAGGGAGCATCAAAGTGGTGCTCAAAACCACTAAGTTTATTCAGCAGGTGCAGTATAGGGTGAATACCGTGCAGAGCATGAATAAGAGTTACACCGACCAACGTTGCCATGACCTTGAGTTTTAGGTGGGAGATCTTGTGCTTATGAAGGAATCACATTGGAAAAGTGTCATCTAGTTTCATAAGTGGGGCAAGTTGGACCTTATATTTATTGGTCTATTCAGAGTTATATCTCGGGTGGGAAAGGTTGCATATTTATTGGATTTACCCACTGATATTAATCAGATTCATGACACATTTCATGTCTCTCAAATGCATAAGTGTTTGGCTGATGATTCCACAATGGTTCCTTTGGAGGACATTCAGGTTGATGAGCGCTTGAATTATGTGGAGAGATCGATTGCGATTCTAGAGAGAAAAATGAAAACCTTTTGGAACAAGGTAGTAGGATTGGTGAAGGTGCAATGGCAGCATCAGAAGGATTACGAGTAGAATTGGGAGCCAGAGGAGGAGTTGAGGGAGCATTAACCTAAGTTGTTCGCAACAATTGAATTTGAGGATGAAGTTTGATTCAGGTGAGGAGAGTTGTAACATCCGAATTTCCAGGTATGAATCTTAAAGTAAATCAAGAGTTTTTAGATAGCCACAACATGTTGGAGGAATCACCACGACATGTCAATGTTGTATGAAATGTGCATCTCATTTAGCCACCACGACGTGGAAATGTATGTGCCATGACGTGGTGATTGATTTTGGGAAAGCCCTAAATTTTTGGGATTAAGGCCCTATTTAAAATAAGCTATGGCTAAGATTTCCTGTACCCTCAATCTCCATCACCTCCAAAAGCCTTAAGCAAACCCTAATCCCATTTCCTCCTTTTTGTGTTTATTTTGGTGTTTTTTGAAGGAAGAAGATGAAGGCTCTAGTCTAAGAATAAAGAAAGAAACTTCTCTCGACCTTTAAGATCACCTTTTGGACCTTTAAAATTCCTCATTTTTCGGATCTTGTTGAGTAGCTCACTTTAGATCTAAGTTTTGTTGGTTTTTCTTCATGTTTTTTGTTTTTGGAGTGGTTGGATTCAATAAAGTTTGCAACTTTATTGATCTTTGCAGTCCCAAGAGGCTTAGATTTCTAGATCGGAAGAGTTATGTAACTTTGAGCTCACGCATGGATCTTACCCCCCCCCCCCCCCCCCCAATTTATGTCAGTTTTGACTTAGTTAAGCAAATGATATGTATTATACATACATGCATCAAAGCAATGATTTTTGTAGACCCTTAGTGTCTCAAGAAGCCTTTTGTAAAGTATGAGCTTAGGGCATAATAGACTGAGAGCTTAACTATAACGACCCAAATTCTCATCGGTCGTCAAGGTTAGCTTTCGTTACTCGAATATTAATTTTCCTTAGTGAGTTTGTTTCTTTTATGACTAAATTCAATAAAAAGATAATAATAATAATAATAATAATAATAATAATAATAATAATAATAATAATAATAATAATAATAATAATAATAATAATAATAGTAATAATAATAATAATAATAATAATAATAATTATTATTATTATTATAAATAAATACATGTTATTTTATATATTAGAGTTGATGGTGGGGGTATATAAGATAATTCTAATAATAAAAAGGGCCTAATATGGATGGAGGACCAAGGTGTCATAAAAGGAAACTTTAATTGCAAATTAGGGTTAAGTGTGTTGGAAAAAGGATCGAAAATATATTCTCCTTTTGTGTGTGTGTGTGTGTCGATTGAAAAAAAAAATTGATTCTTATTTCATTGGTGCGTCGTTGATTGAATTCAGGGAGAAATCTACCCCTCCTTTTGTTTGTGTCGACAACAAGAGAGGGAGGAGGAGAAGCAATTGGTATTAAAACAAACGTGATCAGCCTTGGAGTGTGGGAATAAAAACGTGACCAAGAAGACAAGGGGCATGAAGAAAGATTGCTATAGTCGATTTTTGTAGTGATCTTAGGCTGAGATTTTTGGCCAATATTGGTAAATCCTCTTCTAATTTCTTTCGTTGTGTTAATACATCAAGTTCCTTGTCAGTTAAAGATTATTGTTGTTAATTCTCTTCCTCATTGATAATCATAATCTCATATTATTCTTCCTACAAACCTTTAAAGGTTCACATGGTTTAATTTCAATTTTATCGGGTGTTTATGATGGCTCAATTGTTTTCAAAATTTCTTTATGAGCACCTTCAATGATTTTTTATTTAAGTTCATGTTTTTACCAAAGTTTTGAGGTCACAATCTCTCTTGTTGACTTCTAAAACTTATGTTAACTCCCACCATATATCAAGTGGGTATTTTTCTTTTATAAAATCATGTTTTGAGTCACCCAATAATCCTCAAAACAATCTCTCAAAGTCCTTCCATGAGACTTGGTGGTGGAAGAAATCCAAATTCTTATTTGTGCAATCTACTTCAACAATGTATTTTGTTTTTCCACCAAATGCTATGTACTTTGAATCATGAGGTGTGGTTGAAATTGTTATTTTTATTTATTGACATGTTACTTATGTTAATAAGTTAGTTTTTGTATTTATGGGTGTTTTTGGTTATGACTTAATGGGTCAAGTGGTTAAAAAGCCTTAAAGACTCAAAGCTGGAAATTGCAAGAAATCGATAAATCTTCCCATGGCTTGGGAAAATTATAGAAAAATAAACAAGAGTCGGATTAATGATCCATAAATTCTCAAAGTTTTCAATTTAAGTCTAGTTTGTCTGTGAATTTTCTAGGTCCTGTTGTTTCCTCCAACTTAGGTTAAAATCGTATTTTTCACCAGCTGGTCAGAATATAGCTGCATTGACAGACAGTTTTGTAAAAATCATAAAAAATTTTAGAAACATCGTTTGGAACTTTAAAAGTACTTTATGAAAATATAAAATTCTGAAATTTTGGAAGATGAATTAAAAATAAAAATTTTACAGGCCCAAGGGTGCTAAAACATCTCTAGTCAGGTGGTTGATAGGCAATTTTGTAAAAATCATAAAAAATTTTAGAAACATCGTTTGGAACTTTAAAAGTACTTTATGAAAATATAAAATTCTGAAATTCTGGAAGATGAATTAAAAATAAAAATTTTACAAGCCCAAGGGTGCTAAAACATCTCTAGTCAGGTGGTTGTTTTGGGTCCAAAACTGGGAACTTTGTTTGATAATTGTTGAGGGTGTCAAACCCAACAAATAAAAGGGTAAAATAACTCCTTAAACACTACTACTTCGTATTAGAAATGTAATACAAGGTAAGCAGGATCGATCCACAGAGACACGGACCAAATGTTTATACCTTTTTGCGGAAGGTACAATAATGGTCACATAAATGGGGGGTTGGTATGCAATGATTTAAACAAGAGGATAAAGCAATAAGTAAATGATCAATTAAATGAAACAAATTCAGGATTTGTGAGAACTCCAACTCTATGCAAGACAAATTAGCAATGTGTTTCCATGGATGACAAGATATTTGTTTAATTCTATCTAAGTTGGTACTTGAAAGTGTTAACAAGCTCTAACACTTCCCATTCACCACAATAATTAACCAAAACAAGCTCTTTGAATAATGCTAACCTTACCAATCTAATCTAAACAAGCTCTTAGAATTAGGTTGAAAGATTGCATTAAACTTTATGGGAATGTTCCCAACAATAATCAATACTCCTCATAAGCTCGGGAGCATAAGAATGTGTGAATAGATTTACACTAATTTCATTCAATAGAAATCAGATTAGTGCTTGTTACCTGGTCCAATTTACAAATCAATTATGGATTTTGCAATTAGATAACTTGAATGATCTAACCCTAATTCAAATGGCCAATAAGAATCACAATTAGAATCAAACAGTCGATTGAGACAAAATCAAATTCACTAGATAGAAAATTGAAAGCAAACATCAAGTCATATGATTGAAATCACATCGAAATGTCAAGACATAAAGTTGGAGAATTTAGGGTTCTAGCCACTCATGGCTAGAACAAGATCACAAATCTAGAAAATGAAATTAAAGTTCTTACAAAATGAAATCAAATGTTCCCAAGTGTTAATCAACTTCAAAATCCTCAAGAAATTCGCCTTCTCTACTCCAAAAGTCGACCCCCCTAAAGAAAAAAATTCGGTTCCCCCCCTTTAAGAATGGTGAAAAACTACTTTAAAACCCACATTTACGTTTACACGGCCCGCGTAAATTAACACTGTCATTTACACGGCCCGCGTAAACGCAAAAATATACTGCGCAGAAATCTACGTTTACACGGCCCGCTTAAACGCAAGGCTTCCATTTACACGGCCGTGTAAACGTCTGTGAAGCCAAAATCCTCATTTCTTTGATATCTTGCTCGTCGGTGCTCCGCAAGTCCTGAAATTTTGTCCGCAACTTTTATTTAGCTCATCCAACAATATCCTTCCTCCAAAAGTCCCTAAAATATCACAAAAGTATTTGAATGAAATTGCCTCATGAAAAATCCCAAAAACCATGCAAAATGCATGAGTTTAAGCCTATATGCAATGTACTTTTATAAAATAAAGCTACAAAATGGGTACATGAAATGCACCTAACAATAATTGATTTATGTGTTTAGGTTATGGGTTTGTCATCTTTGGAATTATAGAACTCCAATAACCTTTTATTTGTATTGTAATAGGGACAAGTTTGATACTTCAACTTTTACAAGACTTAAAGTGTGAGGTGGTCACATCTTTGGCAAATGTGAGTTAATTTCTTGGACATATAAAGTACAATGTTAGGAGTATCCCATATCTTAGATGGAATGGGATGAACCTAGTTATCTAGGATGTACGTGCCCTTTTGATGATTGAGTATTGTGCGATGAATGTTAAAATATCTTATGTGTAACTATATCTAGGATGTTGCATGCTAGACGCCTCTTTGGTTGATGTGAGGTGTGATATAAGGTCATGCTAGATTGAGTGTTGTGTAAGAATATTATGTGTTGTGAGCATGTTAATACTTGTTTGAAAATATTTGTTTAAAATGTTTTTGGACAAGCATGTTAGTGTTGAAAAATCATTATAGAAGCGTTGTGAATGAAAGTGGTGTGTGATGTAAAATGTAATAACTACATAAAATTACATGTTTGCATGGAATGAACCCTTAAAGAGGTAACATGTTAATAAAAGAAAATTTACAATATTTACATGATTACTTGAAGATGGTAAAAGTGTAACTCGTTAGTTAATTAATTGTTATAAAATTAAAAAGGGGAATACACTAGCGGGGCAAAGGGTAGTAACCTAGTCATAGGTATATACCCTATCTGGATTATTGTGGGGACACGATGGGTTGAACGACACCTACGGGGAAAGAGCTTAAGCCAAAGCGACATCGGATGATTTTTATAGGAGATCATTCGAGACATGGTCCAAACGGTGGGAATACTTGAGTGATGTTGGTCTAGCGGTGGGATTAACACAAACATCACATGGGATTGGGATGTGTAACGTGGTGAAATTGGCACTGTTTGTACCAATCCTTAACGAAAACGCATGTATATGAATGTGAAACGTTGGAGTAGTGAACACACCGCATCGGGGGTGATGATTACAGGTGAGAGTCGCGTCTCACTTAGTGCATTGGTTCATTCCATTCAAGTAAGTAACGAACGAGGTACTTGCCTCGGGGGTTTGCGGTGAATAAATAGACCCTAACTAGGAGGTATTACTTTAATAATTACAGTGATGCTGAGCAGTGAGTAATTATTAATATAAATCATATAAATAAAATATTATAACATAAAATATATAAAATAAAATTAGTTATAGTGGGGTTGAGGAGAGTAACCAATAAAAGAAGCTCTAAAAGAAGAACTAAAATAAATTAAGCTAAATTTGTGTTTGTTATGCGGTGTGATGTTATTATGTCTTGCTTGTGAGTCTTTGACTGTGTGAGGATGTTTTGTGTGAATCCATCTATGATATGTGTGTTCTTTTAAGAATATACTGTAATTGACTCACTTAGCTTATGCTAACATATGTTCTTTCCTTGTTGGTGTCTGTGTATTGGAACAGGTAGCTTGCCATGATGCTTTGGTGAGGATGGTAACCATTGGGTAGTTTTATTTAGTATCTTTAGTTATGATACCATTTGTACATGTTGGGATTTCATCATTATGTTCTGTGAACTTTAAGTTTTGGATGGGTTGTTTTGACATAAAGTAACGTTGATGATGTTTTTTATTTTTTGAAATATTTATAACAAGTCTTCCGCAAACGTAATCTGTTAAAAGTGTTTAATTTAAAAAAAATATTAGGTGAAATTACATTAATCCATTAAGTTGTTCATGGTGTAGTTGCCACGACATGGCAATTTCACTGGCCATAACTGTTTTTTCGAGAAGGTGCCACGACGTGGAGGTCAACCAATGTTTACTTTCGACCAGGTTGAGTTGTGGTTAAATTGCTAGTTTTAGAAGGTAGACTCAGGATTTACCTTGTATGATCTTGTAGGAAATGTGTAGCACTCGGTTTCAGCTATGTGATCTTGTTAGATGTCGTCTACAATTGTGAGGTGAGTCTTCTCACCATGTAGTGTGCTATTTGTCTTTGTGACTCTTGCATGAATCACCAAGGTTTTCCCCCTAGCATTTGTATGAAAGACTGGGTTTTTGCACCTAGTATTTGTATGAAAGACCATGGTTTAGCCCCTAGCAGTTTTATGGAAAACCAGAATTTGGCCGCTTGCACTTGTATAAATAAAGACTTTGATTTGGCCCATTGTAGAATTAGATGGTAAGGCTATTATTTGGCCCATAAAATTCACTTGGGGTTGAGATAGACTTGTTATGTTATGTATTATGTGGTATTTTGGGGAACTCACTAAGCTTTGTGCTTAGGTTTTGTGGTTTAAATGTTTCAGGTACTTTTAGTTCCAAAGGGAAGGGTTCGACATGATCGCACAACATCCCTAAAAGATTGTTCCATACTATTTATTTGATTCAATATGATATTTAAGAATACTTTTTATATTGTTTGGTTTTGAAAACAACTAGTTGTATTGTTTTTGGGTGTTTTGAAAAGGAAAAAATTTTAGTAGTATTCTGGGACATTATAATTACCTTCTTTTGTTTTTTTTTGAAATGTAGAGACCGAAGGACCCTTAGTGACAATATCTAGCATGTTGAAGTCCATGGTTTCCAACACCATCATTGCCTTCCTTTCCATATTGAGAAGTTCTTTTCATCACATGGAGGAATCTTGTTTAAAGACGATGAACTGAATGAGGAGGTATTTGAAGAAGATGACACTATTTGTTTGCGACATCCCTATTTTCATGGGTAGAAAAGACTGTTTTATTTATGTTTATGTTAAAACATAGTTTATTTATTAATCTTGAATTTGTCCCATAAAAGGTATTTCTGAAGAAATGTTTTTCATTGATTACTAAAAACTTTGGGATGTCATAACTGATACAAGAAACATAAGCATAAACGTAGTAATTACATCCCCTACAACATTTTTTATACTATCACCTATATTTCATCAAATCTATCATCAAGTTCGAACATCACTATCTTTCTATTGCTTCCTATGATACAAAGAAAATGAGTGGGTCAAGTTGGGAAACCTTGGGAGTGCATAGGGTTTTCAACAACAATAATGTAATTAATATGTTTAATTATCAAACAGTTAACCAGATTATCCATCCCCATTTTCTTCTATCTTTATTCATAAGGATCTACCCTAAGGATCAAGTTGTTGACAATACTGTTTCAAGCATTTCTCTGTAATACATATCAGTAGGTTTTCTTTTATATTCATTCATAAGGATCATCAAAATCATCAAAGCTGATTGTATTGCTACATGAATTTCTCCATAATAAATGTCAGTAGGAATAGAGTACATCAAATGTGCATGTAGTTCGTCACTTTAAGGTTAGGAGCATATATGCATTCCACGGGACTTCCATCAATAGTCCGGTGGTCGTCATCCTTACTATTTTAGATGACTACATTGCTTAATAATGTAGTAAAGTAAGTTAAGGTCTTTTATTATTATTTTCATCTGTCATCATCCATCCCCCACCATTATTGTATTCATCCCTTATTACCCCTCACAACCCAATATATTATAGGTTTGAAATTATATATATAGTAAATCATAAAAAAACCATCTTAAAGTATTTCATTTAACAGTGGATGCGACCTTTTTCCTTTTTCCTAAAACTGGATGCGTTGGCATTTAGGTAGAACTTCGCCTTGGCACTTTACCTTTTTCCTTTGATGTGACCTAGGTTCGTATCACTAAGTCTTAGTCTTATATTCTTAGCAACTAAAGATAGTCTATATTCCTCATTAATCCCAATGTCTACATCAAGTTTTATCAAGTAAGGAACAACCAGGTAGGATCATATCAAAGATGGGGTCCGTTTGGTATACAATGTATACTGTTTGGAAATCCCAACTTAAAGATTCATCATACCTTTGTAGTACTACAATGCAGCTTTTACATTATATATATATATGTATGTATGTATGTATGTATGTATGTATGTATGTATGTATGTATGTATAAATATATAAATATATAAATTAAACACCTAACTAAATCTAGCCTAAACATCATTCTCGTAAGTAGATCAATCTATATAAGGACTTGGAGTTACTGATAAATCTTATTTATAGGTTCATAATAACGACTATGAACATAAATATAAGTTGCATGTGAAATAATATAAGTATAACTAAACTTACAGAGATTTTTTTGCGAAAACCAACAAGTTGCACTGACAGTTGCCCAACCCAAGATCTTCTACTAATCGAGCCTAGATGCCTAGAGCTTCTCTAAGCTAAGATACACCAAAATACCAAAGGAATACTTCGGAAACTGATTTTACAAGTAAAGAGAGATTAGAAAAGTGTGGGGAATGAAAGAAACGGAGGACGTCTGTAACACCTGTAAACCAAAGGGCCAATTAAGGAAAGAAAAACCTCCTATCAAGAAGGCAACTCGTCGAGTTAAAGGATGAGAACTCAACGAGTAGGAATGTTGTCACACGTGTTTTTGGAAGACCAACTCGATGAGTTGGATTGTAACATCCGTAATCCCAAGTATATTATTCTAATATTTTATTTTTGGAATTTGTGAAGGAACTCGGTGAGTTGATGCTTAGACTCGCCGAGTAGGGTCGCGGTTTATCATTCGGGTTCGCGTTGGACTCGGCGAGTCCATGAGTGGACTCGGTGAGTCCTCGCTATTTAATGAAACCCTAATCCTCCGGGGTTGGAGCCTATTTAAGGGCACTCTTAGCCTTCCATTACGGCTACCAGTCCCTTGAGAGCATCCAAGTGAGCAGACAATTCAGACGCTCGAGGATATGCTCCGAGCATGTGTATTGGATTTTGGTGGAAGTTGGGACACATATTTTCCCTTGGCAGAGTTTTCATACAACAACAACCATCATTCGAGCATTGGTATGCCACCCTTTGAGCTGTTGTATGGGAGGAGGTATCAGACCCCCATTTGCTGGGGAGAGGTGGGACAACGTGTAATGGGTAGTACAAAGATCGTTCTTCAGACGACTAAGCATATACAACAGGTCAGATAGAGGTTATTGACCGCTCAGAATCGTCAGAAGAGTTAAGCGGACAGGCGTCGGTCCGAGCTCGAGTTTCAGGTCGGTGACTTCGTAGTCTTGAAGGTCTCTCCTTGGAAAGGAGTGATCCGATTCAGGAAGAGGGGCAAGTTGGGGCCTCGATATATTGGACCTTTCAGGGTAATCTCGAGGGTAGGCAGGGTAGCCTACCATTTGGAGCTACCTATGGAGTTGTGTCAGATTCACGAAACTTTTCATGTGTCGTAGTTGAGAAAGTGTATAGCCGACGAGTCAGCAGTGGTACCATTAGAGGATATTCATGTGAATGTAGGCCTGAACTATGTTGAGAGACCGGTGGCAATTAGGGATCGGAA
Source organism: Lactuca saligna (assembly GCF_052625555.1). Classification (NCBI taxonomy): domain Eukaryota; kingdom Viridiplantae; phylum Streptophyta; class Magnoliopsida; order Asterales; family Asteraceae; genus Lactuca; species Lactuca saligna. The sequence goes on from NC_136418.1 coordinate 149,842,592, forward strand.
GGTCAAGGTTCTGAGGAACAAGGAAGGGCCTCTGGTGCAGGTGCAATGGCAGCATAGGAAAGGGTCAGAGCTGACTTGGTAGCCGGAGCGCGATATGCGTGATCAACATCCAGAGTTGTTTGTAGAATGAGACTTCGAGGGCGAAGTCTGATTCTAGTGGGGGAGAATTACAACATTCGGAATCCCAGGTATATTATTCTAATATTTTATTTTTGGAATTTGTACAGGAACTCAACGAGTTGATGCTTAGACTCGCCGAGTAGGGTCGCGGTTTATCATCCGGGTTCGTGTTGGACTCGGCGAGTCCACGCTGTTTAATGAAACCCTAATCCTACGGGGTTGGAGCCTATTTAAGGGCACTCTTAGCCTTCCATTGCGGCTACCAGTCCCTTGAGAGCACGCTAAGTGAGCTAGATCGTTTGGGAGGAAGGAGAAGCCATATTTGATCTTTCTATCTTTGGTTTAGCAAGAAGAAGGTGATCAAGAGCAAGAGGAGACTGAAGCAGGTGTGATTCGAGTGGTTTCAGAGTCCAGAGACTTCAACTTGAGGTATTTATTCGGACCTTCTTCAGTTTTGGTATTGATACTTAGAGTTAGGGTTTTCTAACCTCTTTTGAGGATGCTTATGTGGAGCAATTGGTCACTTATCGAGTTTATGCTTTGGATCTGGACTCAAAGAGGCCCAGAGACCGTAACCCTTGGAGCTTTATGAGTTATCTTGGGAGTTATGAGCTTAGGATGCCATTTTTAGGGCTAAATCACCAAATGATACCATCTAGATGATATATGAGCGTCAAGGTCTGGACTTTACGTGATTATTATGCTTGGGAAGGATAGATCTATGGATTAGAGGAACAGATCTGACCTCAGGATGTCTATGGAGTTTGTGCATGGCATGTACTCACCGAGTTGTTCTTGAGACTCGGCGAGTTGAGTCGGGGTAGCCCCGCGATTCTTACTTGGGGACTCATAGAGTAAAGGAAGGGACCCAACGTGTTAAATAGGATTAAAGATTTAATTGGATATAGGTGGACTTGCCGAGTTTCCCAAGTGCACTCGCCGAGTCGGGTCAATGTTTGACCGTTGACTTTGGTTGACTTTTAGGGTTTGGTCAACAATGAGGGCCTTTGAGCCAAGGGAGGGGTAAAATGGTCTTTTACCCTTCTGAGGGTGCTTAGAGAGAGTAGAGTCTAGTTCTGAGAGTTATATTTATGAGAGTATTACTTTATGTGTTTAGGCGAAGGCTAGATCGCATTCCTACCGAGTTAGTTATTTACCGGGACATCTGAGGTGAGTCTTCTCACTATACTTTACATGGAGTGGTAATTAGAGTTATGTGCCAGAGTTATCATATGGTATTATGTGATGTGTTATACTGCATTGTTTCTATGTGGTTTATATCATATGTATATTAGAGTATATCAGAGTTAGAACCGAAAGGTTCACAGAGTTAGGACCAGAGGGTCCACAGAGTTAGGGCCCACGGGCCCACAAAGTTATAGCCTCGAGTGGCTAGTATGTGTTATGTATGGTATTTTGGGGAACTCACTAAGCTTTATGCTTACAGTGTTATGTGTTATGTGTTTCAGGTAACAGTGATGATCGCGGGAAGGTGCCGACATGACTCGTACACATGCATGGATTTCTATGTATTTGATCTTGGGAAATATTTTTGTGAACTAAAGTATTGATCCAATAGTATTTACGGTGTTACATGGATGGGACCAACTCAACGTGTTAGACATGGTTTGGGAAACCCTAGATGCAAGATTTTTCACCCTATTTAAACACTTTATGACTTAGGGTTTGGCCCCATTTCCAGCCTCCATTGTCCAAACCGTATTTCTCGAAACCCTAATGTGTGTGAGTCATTTTTGAGAGAAATCTTGTGTATTGAAGCTCGTGGAAGAAGGAGAGGCTTAAGGACTCAAGAAGGAGATTATAGATCCAACAACTTCGTTCCATCCTCATCATTTTCTGGTTAGAAAGTCTCAAACTTTCTTAATAACCTTTTAGATGTCTTATTCTTCACTTTTATTGGGTTTTTGGTTCAAGAAGCATGATCTTTGAGAAATGGACGTCCCAAGTGAGTATACCTTCATATCTAGAACCTTGAATGGGTCTCATGGCATAAAGGTGCAAACTTTATGGTCATTGAAGCCCCATGCAAGCTTTAAGATGTCATCTTGGCCGTTTAAGCTCTAAAAGGCCATGCATGGAGAGAAATGTGGAAGCTTTACGTGTTCTTGTAGTGTCTAGGGTTTAGATCTTAGTTTATATGTCTTGGGTTGGATTATTGATGACGTTTGGAATCAAGATCTAAGTCTAAAAGAGTTAGGGCTTGAGCTAAACCCATTATGTAAGGCTATTACAGGGTAAAGTTGGAAACTTTACCCTTAGAAGGACATTTTCAATATATATGTGAAGTATAAATCTTAGAACTGAAGAATAGGGCTTAATCCACTAAGATCAGGCAACAGATTGAAGAACCCGACGAGTCCATAAAGGGACTTGACGAGTTAGAACAATTTGTCCCGATTTCTGTAAAGGGCGGAACTCGACGAGTTTAAGGAGGGACTCGACGAGTTGACTCATTGTATCCCAATGCTGTTGAGCACGGAAACTCGGTGAGTCAGAGGGATGAATCAATGAGTTGAGTCAACTCGGGGTGTTGACTTTGAATTTGACTATAATGTTGACTTTAACAAGGGTGTTGACTTTGACTTTGACTTTAACTTTAACCAAGGTTGACCTGTGAAAGGGTATTGGGCATGGAATGATATCTAAGGGATTATTGGATTTTGACTAAGTATTATGTTGGTAATGACAGCTCAGAGAGTCGTCATAGCAGCCATTAGAGATTTCTCATCGTGAGATTCTACATTCAATTTTGAGAGGTGAGTTTCCTCAAGTAGGAACGGGTTGAAGGAACCAATGTCGGCCCGTTTATGTATGTTAGTATGTTTCGGACTATGGTATGATGTCGGGCGGCGCCCGAGTAATGTTTGTATGCTTGATGTCTTCGTGATTCTTGTATATGCTTGTTTTATATGTTTCCGGACCTCGGTCCGATACCGGGCAAGCCTGAGGAATGTTTGTATGCTTTCAGATTTCAGTTCGATGTTGGGTGGGACTCGAGGAATGCTTATATGTATGTTTCGAACTACGGTTTGATGTCGGGTGGTACTCGATGAAGGAATGCATGTCTAGTTATACTTGTTGTCTTTGTGATACTTGTATGTACCTGGTAGGGAGGTGAGTATGGGCGGGGTCCCGTATCTCATCAATAACTGAGACTGGACGGGGTTCCATATCTCATCATTACTAGAGTAGGGGCGGGGCTCGTGTAGGCGAGGCCTTATAATTTGAGTAGATAGTATTATATATAATTCCTTATGTGCTAGCATGATTATATATTATTGTTTGTATGTGTATAGCAGGAAGGGCCCAGAGACAGGTGGGGCTTAGAAGAAACATATATGTATACCGAGCGGGGCTCGATGCCAGGCGGGGCCCGAGGAATGTGAGGGGGCCCAATCTATGTGATTATATGGTAATTTGGGGAGACTCACTTAGATTCATGCTTAGAGTTAAAGTTTTGGTTTCAGGTACTTCTAGTAGCAAGGGGAAGAGCTCGGGATGATTGCAATGCACACACCATTTATTCAGCCTGAGATATTTTTACTCTGATATATTTGACAGATGTTTATGATGTTTTTAGAATGATGACTTATGACTTTATGTGATGTTTTGATAACTATGATTTTATTAATGATTTAAAATGAAATTTTTAGTCATGATTTTTGGGATGTTACAAGGTCAATTTATAGCAGGGGTGCGCGTTACGCAGCCTAGATGCGCATCGCGTATCTTGTCGGGGGTGTTGACGTGGCTTCATTCCATTCGTGACACGTGGAAAAAATCTGGTCGTCTGCGTCTGGCTATTAGTGCGTATCACATACACTTTTAGTGCGCGTTAAACTTTAATACTTTAAAATTTTTGTATCTTCTTCATACGACCTCTGTTTTCGATGTTATTTATATCCACGAGTAGCCACCGACAAGATCTACAACTTTCCTTTAGACTCCATTTACTGATTTTCACTTTATTTTTAAAGTTATATATTTATAAGCTTAGATTGTTAAAGTTCGTATAAAAATCAAAATTTGTTTTTCATTTGATATCCGTTCTCGACTGTCTTTATATCGACGGATGGGTATTGACGAGATCTTTAACTCTTTTTTAGATTGTTTTTCCTAACAATCAACTGATGTCAAATTAAGTTTTTGTATCATACACTGTTGTACTGAAACTTTGAAAAATCAAAGCTTTCCTCTCATGAAGTGAAAATTTGACGTTATTTATATGTACGAAATCCTTGTCAGATATACTATAATTTTGGTTAAGGTTATTTTTCCTAAATAACATTCTATTAACAACGTCATTTTTATCGCTTTTTATGTTTTAATTGTTTAGCCCGAATATGTGATCTTACATTGTTGATAATAGTGAACCCGCCTTAATACCATTTTTTGGCCCTTAGAGATAAAAAACAAGTAAAAACGAAACATGAATTTAACAAAGACTTAATCAAAAAGTTATTTCGATTAATAAAATTCTCATAAAGAGAGAATGTACCAAGCAACAATTACAAATGTTAACCATAACATAACTTATATACTAGAGAATATACACAACAAAAGAAAATCCATACATATAAGAGATTTAAACAAAACTTTACAATGATAAGATCCTAATCACAAAGATTACAGATCAGAATCTTCGAGCACAAAAAAAACTTTACTCAGAAACTGATGAACATATACAACATATGGAACGTCATATGATCAGGGTAAAGTCAGTTTGACATTCATCTTTCATCTATTCGACCAACAAAAACCACAAGGACCTTTCATTATACCGAAAAAAAAATTGAACACTAAACTTAATATTCTGAAAACCACGTGAATCGACATGAAGATTAATCTTAATTTAATTTAAAGTTTTGTTATTTTAGAGAACACATTGCAAATCTGATATACATTGTTTTCATGTAAAAACTTGAAGTTTTTGTCCAACACCCACAATATAATTTGACAAAACTTCTTTTTTGGTCCCTGTGGTTATCCAAAAATTATGGATAAGGTCCAAAATGTTTTCAAGTTGAATGGTTGGTCCAAAACATGAAACTGGTTTTCATCCCTGGACTTAACTCCTGTCTATTTCGTTCCGTTTAGTGTAGCACGTGCCCTTCATGTGAGGGTAATTTTGTCTTTTTATTTGTATTGCATATTACCGCCAATTGAAAGCTCTACAGGTTAATTGTGTATATCATCCCTAATTATCAACTAGCTACTCCTATTCCTTAACTCACCTTTGACGGCGTGAAGATAAAAAAATCCTAATCACCAACCCTTTTCCTGATCGAGCTTCAATCTGTTGTTGAAATTTCGCAAATGGTTCTCAAAATGTGGTCCATCAGAGCACACGGTTAATAAATTGATCCCAACCAAATTTATGGTAAGATGCTCTGTATTTGATCATGTTCTTACACTTTTGAAATCTAATTTTTTTGTTTTGTTTTTTAAGCTAGACATCCCACCGTGTTCAGTATTGACCTTCATCATGCTTGGAAGTTCACAAAGTTTCCAGGCATCAAGTATATTGAAGGGGTTGTAGCATACATTGACGTGGTCGATATAGAAGAATTATCAGTACACAAAATGGACTCCATCATGTTAGATTTATGGTATGTTGTTCCAACTGTCATTTACTACCATTTCCGTTTGCCTAATCAGGGTTTGGATTTTTGACTAAGAGCTCTAGGTAATGATGATGATGTACGTAACCTATCAAAATATGCGAGTGAGAAAAAACTGATAAAAGTGTACACAGAGCATGGAGAAACAACGTTAGTTACCTATTTCATGTCCCCAGATGGTACTAGAAGGGTTATAATAGAAGATATAAAATATGAGGAACCACCTCAGCCCATATCCCCTATTGTTGGTCCTCACTTGGTGGAATATGAAGTTTGTAAGAGTAAAGTAGGGTTGACCTTGGCAAGGTATGGGTCTTTCACACCTGAGTTGAGTAGGGGTAGAGGTTAGAAACCTACCCAAGGTAGCTCATCATGTAGTAAAATGCTTTGCTTGGATTGGGTAGACAAAGGAGGAATATGTGTTGTTGAAGGTGATCAAGTTGACCTTGTGACTGCCACTACTGATTTAGAAATGGTTGAAAAATTAGTGAATGAAGGTGTAGAGGAGGGGAAACCTATTATAAATAAGGGTGTAGAGGAGGGGTTTACTGCTATGAATAAGCAACACTAATCAAATGAAGTCCCTTTTGAAAATAACTATAATGTAGAAGAGGAAATGTTGGAAGATTTTGACCCTTTCTATGGGGTTGAATTTAATGAAAGTATTCCAAAAAAATCATCCACATTAGTAGATGTATATGCAAGTATTGATGATGATTCAGAGAGTAGTGAAGACAACAGTGAAGATAGTGACTTTATGGTTGATGAAGATAACCTAATTCTGGATATTGAAGTAAACATGGAGAATTTTCACATGAGTATAGGCACGGATGCAAAGTACTTAAGAGTGAGTATAAGTTTCATGAGTTTAATGATGTTCAAGAGGAAGTAGAGGATATAGAGGTTCTTAACAATGATGAATGGGATTCTCTTGGTGAAGATTTAGACAATGATAGGAAAAGAAGGGAAATCATCAAACAGTTAGGCAAGGAGAGAGTGTGTTCTCATGGTGAAGTGCACAAGGTGGCCTTCCATGTAGGACAAAAATATAAGTCAAAAAAGAACTAAAGGAAAAATTTGATATGCATGCATTATAGACTAGAAGAAATATTCGTTTTACAAAAAAAATGACAAACATAGGTTGACATCTGTTTGTAAGGGAACTGTGATAGTCAATACAAGTGGGGTTGGTGGACCTACCACAAAAAAGGTAAAGGGCAAAGAAGTAATTGAAGAAAAGGCTAACTGTACTTGGAGACTCCACGCATCTAGGGCAAATGATAATGTGTACTGGTTTATAAAGACGTATAATTGCAATCTCAATTGCCTTCAGTCCCGATAAATCAAATCTTGCACTGCCACCTTCATTTCGAAACAGATTACAGATTATATTGAATCAAATCCTGGAGTGCCAATTCGTGCAACTCAAGAGGAGCTACAAAGGAAGTATGAGGTTAGTATTTCGGGTGACAAAGTTTCTAGGGCTAAAGCTCTCGCAACAAAAATGGTGGTTGGAGACTATACTAAACAATATGCAGTTTTAAGAGATTATGTGTTAGAGTTACAAGCAACAAATGTGGATACAACTGTAAAAATTCAAGTGGAGTCTAAGCCTAACTGTAACAACTCAACCATACAATTCAAAAGGATGTATGTGTGCTTAGGAGCTTTAAAGAAATGGTTTAACTGAGAACACTGATAGCTGGAAATGGTTTTTAGAATGTCTTGGACATGCATGCTAACTCAAACTTCATATTTATCAGTGACAGACAGAAGTTACTTTTGTGGTTAACATATTTTACTAGACAACCAACTTATACTTACATACTAATTTAGCTATTTACTTCATGTAAACAGGGTCTCACACCTGCTATTGCACACATATTTCCTTGTGCCGAACATAGATATTGTCTAAGGCATATATATATATATATATATATATATATATATATATATATATATATATATATATATATGAGAATATGAGTATGGAGGACTATGGAATACAAGAAACATTTGTGGAATTGTGCTAAAGCCACAACCATCCCAGATTTTGAAACACTGATGAGAGAGTTCAGATCCTATGATGTGGAAGCTTATGAATGGCTTATGAAAATCCCTCCCCATCATTGGGCTAGAAGCCATTTCTCAGGTAATTACTTATTTGTATAATTTTATGTATTTACATTATTTCCCATTGATTTTACTTACCAACATATACTATATAATAATAGGTAGGGCAATGTCAGATATGTTGTTGAATAATTTGTGTGAAGTTTTCAACAGTATGCTCGTAAATAGGAAGGATAACCCAATAATAACCTGTGTGGAGTTCATAAGGGAATATTTTATGAAAGAGTATGTAATGTGATGAAGGTGATAAACAAGTGCACATGTCCACTCACACCTACTGGTGAAAGGCTGTTACAGGCAAATATATCAAGTGCTTCACAATACACTGCAAGATGGAATGGAGTGAGTAAGTACCAGGTTAAAGGGCCATGGCATGATCAACATGTTGTGGACATGGGGCAGATAACTTGCAGCTGTATGAAATAGGAGTTGATAGGCATGCCCTGCAAGCATACAATTTCAACAATCAATGAAATGACAGACAGTGGTGAGAAAGTAGGAGAACTGTACACCCATGTGCATAAGGTGTATTGGCTAGAAACATGGAAAAGCATGTACTCTTTCACAGTCGACTCTATCAAAGGAAGGAGTATGTGGCGTAAGAGTGATTTTACAACAACCCTTACCTCTCCATCACACCACAAGCAGCCAGGAAGACCAAAAAAGAAAAGGAGGCAGACTGCTGATGGAAAGAGTGTAAGCCAAAGTCAGAAAGAGAACCCACAACAATGTCAATGTGAAAGTCAGAAGCCAACTAGGAAATTTGTGAGTGTGACAAGTAGTAAGTGTAAGAACAAGGGCCATAATGCCAGGACATGCAGGGGTAAGGGGGGAAATGGAGGTACTAGTCAAGCAAATGAAGTTTGAAGTGTTGCAAGGGTAGGATACTAGATTTAAAAAATTAATATTTCCTAAAAGATTAAGTATTTGGAAATATCAAAATTTAAAATTTTGAAATTTTAAAAATTTTAGTATAATATTTTAAAATTTGAAAGCTGAAAAATTCAAAATTTTAAAATTTTTGTGTAATATTTGAAATTTTTTTTTTTTTAATTTTTTAAATATTTCCCGCCTATGACCGCCGAGGACCGCCAAGGACCGCTAAGCCCGAGTTTGACGGATTTTGACCAATTTCCGCCAAACACTCTAATTGTAATCGGTTCGAGGCCGCCAAGCGATTAATCGGAAGCCAATGCCGATTTCTGCAAAGCTGCTATTAATAAACAAAGCCACTAACATACAAATCTTCAAACCAACCCCATATTCCACTCTATTTTTAGAGACTCTATCTCACTGGGCACTATGCCCTGTAGTTTTAGTAGATCGAAATCGGACTTAGAATGATAAAGTTATGACATTCGGAAGGTTGGCGGTTCTTGACCCTATCCGAGTATGATGGGCGTACACTAGGAGTACGTCGGGCATACTGGCTCGACATCCGGATCACAAAGGCTTCATCATATGTTGGCGTATGCATGGACTTGTTTAAGTTAGGCCTTGGGCCCACCTGATTGTAACCGGTCATTTTTTTGGGCTTAAGGCCATGTTGGGGGTTCTTGGGCTATATTGGGCCTTAGAGGGCTTGTAGTTAGGCTTAGATGCATTTTTGGGCTTTTTATGGATTTTGGCCTTAAGGGAAGGGAGGCCCATTTAGGCAGGGGTAAATGAGTCCTTTTTTGCCTTAAGTCAAGAATTAGGGTTTTGGACTTGAGTTCGAGATCATCACTTTAGAAGAAGAAGAGCAATCATAGGAGAAGAATAAGTCATTCGTTTATGAAGAAACCCTAAATCGATTTTTAAAGGAGAAATATATCATTTATTGTTTTGTCAATAATTATAGTTTATTGGTGTTTTTTGTACAAAAAGTTTACTTGGATGATGTTTTTTAAACATACGAAACTTGGATGATATTTTTTGAACGATTTTGAAACATAGTTACCCATTTGAATCATTTCTTCTTGTTTTTTTTTCTTTACTTATTTTTCATCGGTAATTATCATTACTACAAAGTCAAATTTAAACAAAAAATATATTTTATTATTGTTTTTTGTACAAATGCTTACTTGAATGATGTTTTTTGAACACACCAAACTTAAAAGTAATTTTTGAAGATTTTGAAACACGTATAAGGGCGTGTTCGGTAAAATTAACTGGTAGCGGGTAGCGTTTTGTTAAACGCTACATGAAGTAGCATTTAGATTTGAAGCTTTTTGTTTAAACTAAACGCTAAAAGCTTGTAGTACCAAACAATGTCTTCTGTTCAAAACGGAACGTTTTGTTAAACACTAAAAATTAAAAGCTTTCAAACGCTCTTAAAAGCTCCATACCGAACAGATCCTAAGTCATTTTCCCATTTTATTTTGATCCATTGACTACAATATTTTGTAACATGGCTTGCTTTCTTCCTGGCTTCCTTTGTAGTTTGTTCCTATTAATAAACAAAGCCACTATCGTACAAATCTTCAAACCAACCCCATATTCCACTCTATTTTTAGAGGCTCTGTCTCACTGGGCACTGTGCACTGCAGTTCTAGTAGATCGACTTTGCTTTTCCTCCTTTTCAGTTTCGTACTTCTCTGTCAAATCTCCTCACCAAAATCCAACAAATATCGCCATTACCGACTCACCAAGCTTTCTAGGAAAATGTCGATGCACGCAAAGACAGATTCGGAGGTCACGAGTTTGACGGCGTCGTCACCGACAAGGTCTGAACCGCGGCGGCCGGTGTACTACGTCCAGAGTCCATCGCGCGACTCCCACGACGGAGAGAAGACCACCAACTCCTTTCACTCAACGCCTGTGCTCAGCCCCAGTGGATCACCCGGCCGTCAATCCGGGAACTCTTCCTCCACCAGATATTCCGGCTCCCTCAGACCCGGATCGAGGAAAGGCAGCCAACATCAACATCACCGGAAAGGAGAGAAGGGATTTGATGCGATCGAGGAAGAAGGATACAACGATGAAGTTGGTCATCGGGGGATTCCTCGCCGGTGTTATTTTCTGGCGTTCGTTGTCGGTTTCTTCGTTCTCTTCACTTTTTTCGCTCTCGTTCTCTGGGGCGCTGCCAGACCTCAGAAGCCCGTCATCACCATGAGGGTAAATCACTAAATCTTCAACTCTAATTTCTAATCTGTTCAATTGATTACGAAATCCATGTTACTCGATCTCATATGATTTATACTCATAGTTGATTGGATCAAAGATCAATTCGGTATGTAATTAAATTTCATCATCACTGTGGGCTTTTCACTTTTGCAGAGTATCGCATTCGATCAATTTGCAGTTAATGCTGGGGCAGATGCATCTGGAGTTGCGACAGAGATGGTGACTTTAAACGCCACCGTGAAGTTCAATTTTCGCAACCGTGGAACCTTCTTTGGGGTTCATGTATCATCCACACCACTCGATCTCGCATACACCGAGTTGACTTTAGCCACCGGAACTGTAACAAAATCTCAACTACTCCAATGATTTTAGTTTCAAATGATTTATGTGTGTTATTCAAATCTATCTAAAACTCAAATGGGTATCAATTTACAGGTGAAGAAATTTTATCAATCAAGAAAAGGTCACAGAATAGTGAGTGTGAACGTCCGAGGTGTACGAGTACCGTTGTACGGCGGCGGACTGAACTGGAGCAGCGAGAACGGAAAACTTACAGCGCCGTTGCCATTGAACCTAAATTTCACGGTGAAAGCTAAAGCTTACGTGTTAGGTAAATTAGTGAAACCCAAGTTCTACAAAAAGGTTTCGTGTGCCATTGTTTACAATCCAATCAAGGCCATTAATAAGCCGATTTCTCTGATGAATTCTTGCACAGTTGAGTAGGCCAGGGAAATTACTGATCAGGTAATATTTTCGGGAACTGACTTTAAGCTCATTCATTCATGCATAAACACAAACAGTTGATGAGCAGATTTGCAGTTTTGTCCTTTATTTAAAAATTAAAAAAGTAGAAAAGAAAAATGAAATTTCGTACAGCTATGGAGGAAATTGGAGCGACAAATTAGTAAATGATCACAGCGTGTGATGTGAAAACAGAGTCGGTGGCCTTTGGGAACTATTTTATTATACGGTGGTCGGGGGGTGTACTATATTTTGATTTCTTGTGTTATTTATATAAATTGATGTTAATGGGAATATTTATTTATTTAATATATATTATAAATAGGATTGTCTTTTGGCCATGTTCGTTTTGTTTACTCGTAAAATTGTCTTCTTCGCTGTCTAGGTCGTCGACGTCTTCGTCTAGCTTGGTCATTGCATTTGATATTTCTAATGCAATTTCTTATTTCATGTATATCTTGAACGTTTACTTTTGTATTCAAGCCAAATGATACTTTGTAACAATTCCATGTCATCATTCAAATACGTAAATATTTATTTTTTCTTACCATATTCCTTTGCCACTAACAAAAAAATAATAATAATCTAAAGCTACGATAGAACCTTCGATATTGTATTAAAATGACTATAATAAAGAAATTATGGTTTGGTTCCTTTTTTCTTCATGAAGCCAAAATTTCTAAATTTTACTAAATTCTTTAATAGACATATATATCCTAAAACTGGACCAAATATACTTTTCAAATCTCTAACTAGAGATACCGGTTCATTTATGTTTCTTTGAAGTATTATAAAGCTTAATTGTCTCATCACGATCTATGCACATTAATCGTGCGCTAGTTAGCGGCCTTCTACAAATAGCGGTTTATTTTAGGGGTTAGTTTTTGTTGTAGTACTATTAAGCTCGAGGGAGTGGTGACAAACTTCTCATGGTTTATGTAGACGTCTCATAGGATTTGCCACATTATATCAAAATTGTCATTTAGGTTAGATGGAGTGGAGACACGCTTGCCACAGTCCATATAGGCGTCACACAAAATTTGTGATACCGCATCAAAATTTTGTTATATATAGGACATGAGTTGTCACGTTTGTCATGTTATTTTTTTAAAATTAATTTATATTAAAAATAATCAATTTAACCAAAATATTTTAAACTAAAATTTTATTAAATTTCAAAGAAAATTACAACAAATATATATATATATATATATATATATATATATATATATATATATATATATATATATATATATATATATAAACACACACACACACACACAAAACATGAAAATTAAAATTACCGAACCTAGATAGACCTAAATGACATCTTTATCGGAAAATTGACTGTCTAAATCATCAATCGGTTTTGCGTATATATATATATATATATATATATATATATATATATATATATATATATATATATATATATATATATACACACACACACACACACACACACACATACAAAACATGGAAATTAAAATTACCGAACCTAGATAGACCTAAATGACATCTTCATCGGAAAATTGACTGTCTAAATCATCGATTAGTTTTGCGTTAAGATCGATGTAGTCAACGGTCCATATATATTATGTCAAGTCTTTATGAAGAACATGATGGGTGTTGCATCCCGATTTTCAAGGAAAAATTTTTATTTTTTTATTAAAATATGTTAGAGTATGATTACATTGTGCGGAAACATGCTGCAAATGCGCGTGTGTATAGTCGAATTTTACCCTTCTCACGAATCACTGAAGTACTTGATAACCATATTTATTCAACTAGGTAACCACAAGGATTGGTGAGTTCCTCAAAATACCATATACCACAATACATACATATATATATATATATATATATATATATATATATATATATATATATATATATATGATAACTCGTGATCTGCAAAATAAGATGTGTATCTTGGAATACGCGGGCATATAGGTTCCCGAACTCTTTAACTGTTTCACCATCATCCCTTAACTAAATCTACGTGGGTCTATAGGTTCATGGACTCTTTAACCATTCTAACATCAACCCCTACCTAAATCTAATATCACAACAATTACACATATAGAGAATGCACTTTAGATTCTACTGATGCAATCACATTTATACTTTCTACTTTACTAGTCCACACTTATGCACATAAAGATTATACTACTAGCTCTACTCTACTCGTTTCCTATCCTAACATACATGGATATATATATATATATATATATATATATATATATATACATGGATATATATATATATATTATAATACATGGTATAGTGAGAAAACTCACCTGGACAATTTCTTAAAAGATTAACAGCTTCCTGGGCGACCCTACTAGTCGGCAAACCGCCTAACGAGTATTAACCTATAATACTATTACTTATTAATCCTTATGATAATATGGTAATGAAAGCTAGATCTTTCACTAATCCCAGTGAATACTGAGAGTTCTATCAAACAAGGATGAACCATGTCGGACAGTTAGGAGGCAAGACCATTTTAACATATAACCTTTCTGAAATCCAACAATCAAGCCAACATGACCATTCTAGACACATCTCCCGTAAGTAGATCAATTAATATTATGACAGAAGTTATTGATAAATCTTATTTATATATTCATAACAATGACTGTGAATATAATTATAAGTTACACTTCAAAGCATAGTAAGTGATGCCTAACTTACAGAGAGTTTCAAGCAAAAACTAGGATGTATGCTGGCATGACTTTGATACCGAGCATTTCTACTCCATTGGGCTCTTAGATGCCTCAGGGTCTCACTACAGAAGAATTCCTCAAACACTCGAAAGTAGTTCTAGAGGTTGACTTTAAAAAGAAATGTATGAGAAATGGATGTGAGAAATAAAGAAGCTTGATCCAGTATTTATAGGGAGAATTCCATCATGCGCGCCACACACTTGGTCGGTCGCGATGACGTGGCATTGTCTGAGTGGTGACATGTGTTGGCAAGTTGGTGGTGTGTCAGTGCGCCTCATGCACCTTGTCGGCGCGCTCACCTGAGCGTGGGATTTTATGATTTTCCAAAAAATCACATCTTCTTCATACGAGCTCCATGTTCGGTGTTCTTTATATCAGCACGTAGCTATCAACGAGATCTACATCTTTCGTTTAGACTCCGTCATCTAGTTCTCACTTTATTTTGAAATCTATATTTTTAATAGGATTAGACTGTTGAATCCCGTATAAAAATCATAACGCTCTCATGCAATATCCTTTATCGATTGTCTTCATATCGACAGGTAGGTATCGACAAGATCTTCAATTCTTGTTTAGACTGTTTTCCCAATAATTGAACGATCCTAATTTAAGTTTTTGTGTCACACATTGCTCCGCTGCAACTTTTAGAAATCATAACTTCCCCTTATGAAGTCAAACTTGGACGTTCTCCGTACGCACACTCTTGGTTTTGTGATTACTACGATTTTTGTTAAGACTATTTTTCCTAGATAGTCTTCTATCAAAGACGTTTATTTACGTGATTGGTCGTTTATACTATAATGCGAAAATGTGGTGTTACAATGGGTCTCAACGTCATGAACTAAAGTACTCATCGTTTCCAATGTCAAAGGCTTATGTCAGTGGAACAATCTCGTTTTCATTATAATTACATATTATATTTCCTTCGTCTTCAAGAATCATATTATGCAATATGATACAAGTATACATCATATCGTCCATTTTC
This sequence comes from Lactuca saligna, assembly GCF_052625555.1. NCBI lineage: Eukaryota > Viridiplantae > Streptophyta > Magnoliopsida > Asterales > Asteraceae > Lactuca > Lactuca saligna. Next base: position 149,858,047 of record NC_136418.1, read on the forward strand.
TTCTCATCAACAAAAAGTACAGTGTATTTAAGTATATGCCAACGTTTTTTAAGAGCGTCAAACGCTCGTTCAACATCTTTCCTTGCTTTCTCTTGAGATCTCTTAAACTTCAACCTTTCTCAATCATTAGGTCAAGACAACGACTTCACAAAACAAGCATGCTTTAGATAGTTCCTGTCCATACGATAATACCTGAACCTATATGACGTTCCATGCACATCAAACAAAGAATCTAGTGTAGTCCTGTAATACATGTCGTCGAATAATGAAGACATGTTAAGAACATTTATGTCATTAAGGTAACAAAACTAATCAAATAATGCATTCCATATCCATAAATATTGTGAAGCCACCACTTCAAGTATGAAAGTTGTATAACCATGATCACCTCAGTTGTATTGGCCTTGATGTACATTTGGCCAATTGCCCCATTCCAGTGGAGGCAATCTAGTCTTGCTAACATTCCAAGGAATCCGTGCACATCCGAATGATAAGCATATAAGTGTTAGACGTCACTACCAGTAGATTTGCATAAGTATCATGGACCATACAATCTCACGACATACTTACAAAATATGTGAAGGCTTTGTCGTGCAGTAAGTCCAAACATCCTAAGATTTTCATCTAGTGCATCGGGGGAAGTGACATATGCTAATTCATGAAGTGCAGTGATGCATTTTTTTTAAATAAGTAAAACCAATTGTACCTAGCATATGCTTGTTGTTGAAATTATGGACACCCTGCCATGTCGTCGTTGGCGATATACATAAACATATTTTTGTGCATATGAAACCGTCGACGAAAATAAAATACTTGAAAAGTCGCATTTTCTTCAAAATAATCTTGCATAAGGCATTGGTGAGCCGCCTCACGATTTCTTTGTATGAACTTTTTTTTCTAGAGAGCATTATCGGCATTTTGCTAACGTGGTTCTTCTATCTTCTGTTCAACCTCTTGAATGACTTCTATGGCCGATTCAAACAACACATCAAACATACCTGCTAACGAAGAAGATGAAGATGTCATTTTTAGAGAGAGTGTAGAAAAAGATTTTGATATGGTAAATGAAAGAATGTTAGGTTCTATTTACACTTTTTTTTTAACAAAAGAGTCATTCATTGGTGGAACGAATGCATTCAATGTAACATCTGGTTTCTCTAAGGAAATTTTTTTATAAATAATTCTTCATTTTTGGTTGATCACGATGTAGTGAAGGCTCACCACGACGTGGCCATGCTAGAATCTTCACAGGATTTTAATGCGCCCCCACGACGTGGCATTCTTGACCATGACATGGCGAGCGGGTAATATGTTAAACCCTAATTTCTCAGGTATTTAAAGGAAAGATGGTGGCTAGGGTCCCCCCCTCCTTTGGCCTCCGTCACCCTTAAACCTCTAAGTTCATAACCCTAATCTGCTTTGAAGCTTTTGAGCTCATTTAGGCCTTTATGGGTGATTTTTAGCTCCTTCTTAAAGAAGAAGACACAATCAGTGTATTGTTTGGAGCAAGCAAGCTTCTTTCCATCATCTTATGTTATTGTTGGACATTTGTAAGCTATCAAGCTGTTACCTTTCTCTATCAAGCATGCTAGATCTAGGTTTTTGTTCTTATTTCTTCATGATGGGTAGAGTGGAATGCATGGAGTCCACAAAGTTGGTAAACTTATGGGTTATTAAGGTCCCATTGCTATCATATGTTTTAGATCTTGAGTTTAATGCTATTTTGAGTTCTATACATGAGATTTTTAGTGGTATAGCTTCGTTTTGACCAAAGTCGGGATCTAGACTTGTTTTGGGCATGTATGTTTGAAAAAGCAATGATCTTTGGAATATTTTAGACCTTAGTAAGGAACCGGAACCGGTTTCTGTGATTGTTTTAAAACATGCATATCTTAATCGTTTGAAGTCAGATTGGCATCAGGTTTTTTCCGTAGTGTAATTTATAGTCTATACATGATTTTAGACTATAATTTTGTCATTTTCGAGTTTATATTGATTGACTTACAGTCTCTCAAAGTCGGGATATCAAAGCTGGAAATTTTATGTTTTCAGCTTTTTGTATTCTGTGATTGTTTTAAAACATACATATCTCATTCATTTAAAGTCGGATTGGCATGAGGTTTTTTTTCAGAGTATAGTTTATAGTTTGCACATAATTTTAGACTATAATTATGTCATTTTTAGGTTTACATTGACTTATAGTATCTCAAAGTCGTGATGTCAAAGCTGGAAATTTTACGTTTTGAGGCCTTTAGGAGTGATCACGGTTGAAGATAGTTGAGAGAGGATGGGGACGTTCACGGCTGGAGCTTGAAGAAGTGAGGAGAAAATGAGTGAATCCCATATATGTGGAGGGTGGTTCACGGCCGAAGCATGGGTTCACGGACGTGAACCTAGTTTACGACCGTGAACCACCTTTGATGGTGTTCCAGGCTCGAGTGCAAACTATTGATTCCAAGATAATGCTTCCCAACATTCAACCCTTGAGTGTACTTGGTTTAGAGACCCTTAAAGTGACTCTAAACACAATAACAGATAGTAGAAACGAGTCTGCCTTTTGTTTGATTGAATTGACTTTCAAATAAAGATTTCGGGTTGTCACACTATAAACCTTAGTTTATTTTCGAAAATACCAAAGAAAGGTTTAGGATTCCATACCTTATTTTTATTATAGAAAATAACAAGGATCCTTCACTTGTAGATCTCTTGAAAGAAAGCACCACAATTGTCATGCATCTAATGGTTCACACCCAAACTAGCAAGAATGAGGCTTAAAAGAGAGGAGGTAGGAGAGTAGGACTTTCGACTATCTCTTAAGGAGAAGGAGTGGTCGAAAATAAGAGGCTTAAGGGTCTTTATATAGTGGCACATGAAACCTAGATAACCCTAATTTGAATATTAAATTAATATTTCAAATAAGGTATTTATCCCATTCCTTATTTATCCACATGAGATATTCTAGAAACCCTATAATATACCCGAAAACCATCCATCCCAAGGGTTGGAAGGTTCTGGAGCCTTTTGTTCAACTATTGAACAATTTCACTTTAGACCCTGCAATTTTAATTAATTACATTATTCCCAAAACTAATTCTAATTAATTTCTGATCAATTATTAATTAAATAATAGCTTTTCTAATTAATATATTATTTTTATAACACATTAATAAACTAATTATTTTAATTTATTAATCACATAATAAATTAATCTCTCTCTCAAAGTCATCCTATCCAATTTCTAGGTTTGAGGGCAACCCAAACGGGATGTGCTATTATCAATTCAAGTATACACCAATTATAGTTATGGGCTTAGAAACCTAATCCAACAATGGTATCCTCGGTTGGACCAGGACTGTTGGAGCCAATAGGGCAGGCGAGCTAGGACAACTCTTGTCAGATAGACCCTCGTTTAGGAGTCGCGTAGTGCGATTATGTGAGGTTATCAACCTCAACAACTAGTTGGAAATATGGTATGTTAGTAGATTAATAGGTGAGAACGAGACCAGGGAGGTCTCGGTTGCATCAGAAACGTAATTATGAGACAACAGATGAGCCTGAGATGGTGCCCGTAATTAAGACTCGTGTTAGGAGTCACCTTGTTATCAAGTGAAAGGTTTTCCATAGCAATGAATGGTCATGAATTCTGTTTACTGGTGGAAACAACAATATATCCAGGGTTGGAAGGGTTTATGGTCAGTTAGATTGCAAAGTGGAGTCGAATCGGCAGTGATTCATAATTGTCTGTATGTCGAGGAGTCAGACAAGGTTTGGGAATTTAGATTTCGGGTATAGTAGTGTTGGGTGTTCTTTAGTGGTTAACACTAGTGGGGTAAGGATTCGTTCTGCTTCAAGATATGAGAGCCCTTCTAAGGTTGGGTTTGATTATAGTTTTGGGAAGTTGTTGTATGTATGAGTCAACTTCTCAGTTCGTATTGTGGTTGTGGGAGTATCGTCCAGGTTATCGGGCGTCTGGAAGGTAGTGGGGAGTGATTACTATGACGAAATGAAATTCAAGTAGGGGAGATTTGTAACATTCGGATTCTCCAAGGAAAATTTTTTATAAATAATTCTTGAGTTTTGGTTGACCACGACGTAGTGAAGGCTCACCATGACGTGTCCATGCTAGAATGTCAGCGGGACTTTAATGAGCCCTCAAGACGTAGCGTTTTTGGCCACAATGTGGCGAGCGACTGAAATGTTAAACCCTAATTTCATGGGTATTTAAAGGAAAGAGAGAGGCTAGGGTCCCCCCTCCCCACCATCCTCCATCACCCTTAAAACTCTGAGTTCATAACCCTAATCTCCTTTGAAACTTTTGAGGTCATTTGGGCCTTTGTGTGTGGTTTTTAGATCCTTCTTGAAGAAAAAGACTCCGTTGGTGGATTGTTTGGAGCAAGCAAGCTTCTTTCCATCATTTTGTGTTGTTATCGGACCTTTGTAAGTTGCCAAGCTTGTACCTTTCTCTTTCAAGCATGCTAGATCTAGGTTTTTGTTCTTATTTCTTCATGATGGGTTGAGTGGAATTCATGGAGTCCATTAAGTTGGCAACTTTATTGATTATTAAGGTCCCTTTGCTATCATATGTTTCAGATCTGGAGTTTAATGTTATTTTGAGTTCCATGCATGAGATTTTTAGTGGTGTTGCTTCATTTTGACCTAAGTTGGGATCTATACTTGTTTTAGGCATGCATGTTTGAAAAGGCAATGATCTTTGGAATATTTTAGACCTTAGTAAGGATTCTGGAAGGTTGGGAGGAAGGGGCTTAAAATATTAAGGGCTAGATCGGCTAAGCTGCCAGAACCAGGTTCCCACGACGCGGTGACTGGGGAAGTCCGACTATTTTGTCGTGAAGCTCCCACGACATGACATTGTGAGGCCACGACATGGTGACCTGTCCAACTAACGTGGACCATTGACTCTGACCATAATTTTGACCAAGTGTAACTTAGGGGTATTTTTGGTATTTTGAGCAGTAGTTTAAGACTTAATCCCGTGTTGATGTATAAGTGACTTGTACAGTCAACAGTTGGAGCTATGATCCATTCAGCTATCTTTTCAACGGATTGAGATGAGTCTCCTCACAGTAATTACGGGTCGAAGGCACCAATGCCGACCCATTGGATTATCTTATAGTATGCTAGATGTCTTTGTGACTCTTGCATGTGTTGTTTATGTTTGTATGTATACCCGGTGGGGCCCAATGTCAGGTGGGCCCTGATGAATGTATCGGGCGGGGTATGTTGAATGTATCGGTCGGGTCCCTGCATGACATGTATGGTATGTGGTATTTTCGGAAACTCGCTAAGCTTTGTGCTTAAGGTTTATGTTTATGGTTTCAGGTACTTTTGGTTCGAAATGGAAGAACCCAACGTGACAGCACAACATCCCCTAAAGTTTAATTCTATGTTGATAATTTTTACTCTAATGCTTAAATACTATTTTTATCTTGAATGGTTTTGAGAACAATTTGTTATATCAATTATTGTTTTAAAAATGAAAACTTTACCTTGGATTTTCAGGACGTTACATTCAAACTCGGTACAATCTCGTCGGGTACCAAAGTCGAGTCGAGCTTACTAAGGTGGTGGCACGGTGTCATCGATTCCACCTTGAATTTGCCTAGCCTCACCGAAGACCACTTTGTTGAGCCTTACACGACGTGGGTTGACACGCTTGCCATGCTAATTAAAAAAAACAATTTATATAAAAAATCAATATAAACAAATTATTTTAATAAAAACTATAATTTTATTAACTTGAAAGGAAATCACAACACTTAAAAAACACAATACACTTGAAATTAAAATAGTACACAAGACAACTAGAGTGATGTTTGGTTCACAGAATGTTGCTAAAGGAATTTGAATTGGAATTAGAAAAGAAATTTGTCAGGAATTTGAATCAAATTCCATATGTTCTTTGGTTGGCAGGAAATGGAATTAGAATTAATTCCAGATTTTTTTCTGGTTGGCAGGAAATAGAAATGGAATTCATGTAAAATAATAAAATTACCCATTTTCCCAATTTTCTTATTTTTACCATGTTTTTTAACTTATATGTAAAGATACATTATATAAATTATAAAAACAGTTAAATTTAGGCGGTGGTGGCAGTGATGGTAGGGGCGGTGGTGGTGACAATGATGGCGGCAATGACAGTGGTGGGTGGCAGTGATGGTGGTGGCGACGGGGTGGGTGATAGTGGTGGTGACGTTGATTGTGGTGGAGGCGGTGGTGATGGTGATAGTAGCAGTCGCGGCTGGTGGTAGTGATAACGACAGTGATGGTGTTGGTGGTGGTGACAACGTTGGTGGTAGCGGTTGATGGCGGTGGCGACGTTGGTAGTAGTGGTGGTGGGGATGATGGTGATGGTAATGTTGGTAGTGGTGGTGGGTGATGGCGGCGTTGGTAGTGGTAGTGGTGGGTGATGGTAGTGGTACTGGTTGAGGTAACGGTGTCAGTAGTGGTGAGTGGTGGTGGTCGGTGGTGGCGACGACGGTGGTAGTGGTGAAGGCGGCTCGGGAATGGTTAGTGGTGGTGGTGGGTAGTTGGTGGCGACGACAGTGGTGGTGGTGGTGGCGGTGGAGATGGTGGTAGTGGTGGTGGTGGAAATGGTGGTAATTATGGTGGTGGTGGTGGTCGGTGATGGTAGTGGTGGTGGTAGTAGTGGTGTTGTGTTTTTTGATAAGTACAATAAGTATTTTTGTAATCTATCACATTCGTAGATGAGAATAAATGTTTTCCATCTAACTTTGGAAGGAATTCACTTTCCTCCATATGATGGAAAATTTATTTTATTTAGAAATCATTTTCTTCCATTTAAGTCCAACCAAACACATGCATTCAAGGGAATTAGAATCATTTTTCCTTAAATTTCATTCCTTTCCTGCCAACCAAACACACCCTATAAATTAAAACACACAAGCCATTAGATGAGAATGAATGTTTTCCATCTAGCTTAAAGTCGACGTCATTTATCGCACCGCCTCACAATTCGCCAAAATTCTAGTGGGTTGTTAGTTTATTCACGGAAAATCTCAAGAGCATTCACTAACAAAATAATTTCATTTTCATCATGCTCAGCTTCATACATCACCATATAAAATACATTGTTAAGCTGAATTGAAATTTCCTTTGTAAGTCTTCATTTGGAGAAGACTTGATCTTTACTTTGAGATAGACCGATTTTGCGGTTGTGTTTTTTTAGCTACTTTCCCCCAGAAAGTAGTTGTAGTGATGTTATTGGTGATTGAGTCTTCTGTTATATCAATTCATGAACGAACCTATATGATTTTTTTCATCAGTTAACCAAACATGAACATGTTTTTAGCTATGAAGTTTTGAAGAAGATGAAAAATAAAATTAAAAGAATTGAATTAAGAATGTTTGAATGTGGTGAAGAATGAAGATATATGTGATTTATAATAGAGAATAGAACGTTTAAAATTTGAAATTAAAAAAAAATAGTTATATTTTTAAAATAAGGTTTTTTTTTTCTTGAAAATTTTGTATTTTTTGAAAATGAAAATTTGAATAAATGGTTAAAAAAGAAAAAAAAAAAAAAAAATCTCATTGGCAGCATCCGTTACCCACCGAACTCGGCATACCAAATTGGTGACGTGGTTCTTGCCGAAGCCAGTTCGGACATGGACTGCCTATTCTGCCCAGCCTTAATGCCGACAATTACCGCTGTTTACTGCGATTTAGGGTAGTGCTATTGCGGTTGTAGCGTCACTTTTTGGGTTCATGCATTTGACTGTTTCAGTTTAATGAAAATAAAGGGATTTCTTTAGAATCCGTTGGGCTAACCCAAATAAAATCAGATTTATTTTAGCCCAAATATGTATTAGATTTTATTTTTCAAACATAATTGAAAAAAAAAAAAAAAAAAAAAAAACTTTCAAAGTATTTATCTTTCATATCGAGCATACGACGTACATGAGTCGACATCCCACCATTGACAACCTCAAACTTCGGACTTCCTCCCTTAGAGTTAGAATATTACATAATAAGTTTTAATTTATGTTATATATTTATATGTTTTTTTTTACGAAAATAATTCTATACAGTGTTAATATTCTAATATATATAAATTATATATAATATGAATTCTACGTAAAATATAAAAAATATTATACCACACTGAGTATTACGATCTCAAATAGAGGTTGCTGGCTAATAATTTGATTTTCAACCGTGATAGTCGTATAGTTCATGTTACAACCGGACGAAGTTCCTCAAACACTCTTAAGATCATATACAATATTTGTACACATTGTCGTTTGAAATATATATATATATATATATATATATATATATATATATATATATATATATATATATATATATATATATATATATATATATATATATATATATATATATATATATATATATAGAGAGAGAGAGAGAGAGAGAGAGAGAGAGAGACACACATATTAATAAGCATTTAGCCTCAAATGCTGAATTTTAAAGGTACAAAGGATAATACAATGATATTTTCTAATTTATATAAACCTTTTATACATTAAAATTTTGTTTGGTCAACAACTCACTTTTATTCCTTAAATATCTCAGCTTGATTACATGCATCCAACTGAATCTGTCAAAATTAACCTAGTTGGCCAATTGAGTCGGTTAACTTCCCCTTCTCGACCCTTTTATGTCCCAATTGTGGCTAAAAACCCAAGATAATCTTCGTTGCCCCTATTCCTTTGTGAAAACCCTTTCTCTCTCCCCCCATTCAACAAACCTAGCTGTCACCACCATTGTCACTCATCGTTCTCTCTAAGAGGCCTAAACTCAATATTAGAGGAAAGCCATACATATGCAGCTTTTCATTGGAGATCGGAGACAACCATGGGTCGTAGCCCTCCAGTTATCGTCCTCTAGGTAAGCTTGTACATAAGCTTCCGATCACACTCTATATTTCTCTAATTTGAAACTTTGCCTGATTATCCTCCTTAGGTTTCCATTTAATCGAATTTCTGAAGGATAATATGTCAATACTTTGTTACAGAAACATGAAAATGAAGGTGGAAAAAGATGTCTTGAGGTAACTATTTTTTTGTTACAAATCACATATTTCCTTTTCTATTTGGCGTGACTAGAGGAGAATGTATTTAAAATTTGAAAGTCGCTTATCTTTGCCTACAAATTATAGATTTTGGTATTCACATCTCCAATCTCTCTCTCTCTCTCTCTCTCTCTATATATATATATATATATATATATATATATATATATATATATATAATACTAAAAAAATCCATTATAAGTTATGATAATATATTCAAAAAGGTGGATGGGAAATGTAAAAAATAAGTAAAAATACAAAAAAAAAAAAAAAAAAAAAAAACCCCTAAAAACCTAAAAATTATGTGTTGTTTTTCGAAGGTATGTAGGAATGGCAATGGGGCGGGTTCGGGGCAGGGCGTGGATTCCCAAACCCGCCCCGATAACTTTCGGGTATCTTATCGGGGCGCCCCATTGGGTTTCGGGATTCTCCGTCGGGTTTTCTGGTATCTTATCGGGTTTACAACAACTGATAACGAAATCTTTATTCTCTTTTAGGGTACCCCAATGTCTTATAAAATATACATGTTCTAGCAACTCTTTTAAATTAAAAACATGATGCATCACTTTAATAAAATAAACTGGACGTTATATAAAAAATTATTGATTTAAGTTTTGTTTAATACGTCAAAACACATAAAAATGATCATTAACACCAGATTGTTAATAACTAAAAAAATTGTCCACGATAAATATTTTATATTTGAACGTGTACAATTAACAACAAATTTTTTTGAACATATATATATATATATATATATATATATATATATATATATATATATATATATATATATATATATATATATATATATATATATATATATATATATATATATATATATAATCGGGGCGGGGCGGGTCGGGGCGAGGATAACCCACTCTCTGCCCCGAACCCGATAACGACCCGTTACCCGACCCGAAATGATCGGGTTTCGGGTTTCCCTGTCGGGTTCGGGTTTTTTTGCCATCCCTAAAGGTATGTAACATTTTCCTAACTGAGCTCCATTAATCAGAGGTAAGCATGTTATAAAAAACAATCTTGTCTTGATCAATTATACGATTGAACAGTAGCAAATTTAGGATTTAAACGCACGTGTATACAATTAAATTACATAACTAAAATGACAAATAAATGGATCGAAAACTCTAGTTGTCGATGCGATTATATATATATATATATATATATATATATATATATATATATATATATATATATATATATAAAATACTAAAAAAATCCATTATAAGTTATGATAATATATTAAAAAAAGGAGGATGGGAAATGTAAAAGTAAAAATACAACAAAAAAAAAATTATGTGTTGTTTTTCGAAAGTATGTAACATTTTCCTAACTGAGCTCCATTAATCAGAGGTAAGCATGTTATCAAAAGCAATCTTGTCTTGATCAATTATACGATTGAACAGTAGCAAATTTAGGATTTAAACGCACGTGTATACAATTAAATTACATAACTAAAATGACAAATAAATGGATCGAAAACTCTAGTTGTCGATGCGATTATCAATAATCCTAATTAAGGCACATATAATAATAGCTTTAAACATTTGAACCAATTAGCCACATTATAAACATAAAAACCCTAACAACAGCTACAAAACAATCAACACATTTTTAAACGAAAATAGACAAATAATAACCATTTATTGTAAAAAAAAAAAAAAAGAATTAACATCAAGTTAATCTAAACATCTAATACGAATTATAGATGCATAAAAAATAAGTTAATCTAACTTTATGACAATCAGAATATATAGAAAAAAATAAAAAGAATTAACTAAAGTTTAAAGTTGAAAGAGTGGATAATACTTGACCTGTACGTTTAATTTTAAGTGTTTTCTATTAACTAAATCCATTTGTGTATGTCTCTTTCTCTCTAACTTTTTATCTTTAAAAATATTTACTAACCCAATTTTCAAGAAGACAAAGAAATTACATATATGTACCTCAAGATGCAAGAATACGAAGATTAGGAGATGGAGAGAAAAACAAGAGGGTGGAAAGGTATCAGCTATTCAACTTCTCATAGTTAATATGTGTAGGGGCTGTTCCTGTATTTTTCTATTTTTCTCATTCCTTTGTTGTATTTATTGTATCTATTTATAGTCTTCTCCTGTTATCAAGGAGATCATTCGATCTAATTTACTTTCATGGTATCAGAGCATTAATCGTCTCCTGTTTCCTCTTCTTGCCCTTCTCTCTTCCGTCTTTTCTTCTTTCTTCTTCTTCTGTTCTTCCATGGCTAATTCTTCTGATGCATCAATCCCATTAAACACATTGATGCACATGATAACTGTTAAACTCAATTCTACCAATTACCTGTTATGGAAGCATCAGATGCACCCTATCTTAACCTATCAAGACTTATTCTCTCATGTTGATGGCTCTCTCCCGTGTCCATCCAGCACCATTACTGTTGCAGAAAAACTAGTTGTGAACCCTGAATTCACGTCCTGGGTCAGTAGCTGCATCATCATTCTTCAAGCCTCTTTATCGGAGGAAGCCATCACTGTTATCGTGGGTCTGACTTCTGCTAGACAAATCTGGGTTGCACTTGAGAAAGCTTATGGTAACTCATCGATTGAACGGGTCCATAATCTCCGTGACCAACTTCGCTTGATCCAGAAAGGAACCAAGACAGTTGCTGAGTTTGGTCGCGCCTTTAAAGCCCTGTGCGATCAGTTGGCTGCGATTGGGTTTCCGGTTGATGAAGATGATCAGTTGCACTGGTTCTTGTGCGGCATCGGACCCATCTTTGAGACCTTCTCCACTACTGTTCGCTCAATTAGGCCTGCTCCGCCCTTCTCAGACTTGCTCGCTCGGGCTGAAAGTCACGAGTTATTCATCCGGGCACTACATCACTCCGCAACACCCCCAATCGCATTCAACGCCAATTTTGAACCACCTGTGACTGCTTCGACTGCTCCCGGAAATCGTGGGGGTCGTGGACCCTATCGTGGTGGTAACAATGGAGGGTCTCGCGGTGGTCGTGGCAATCGGGGTGGCAGACGCAGTCCCCACTGTCAACTGTGTCGCATCAATGGTCATTATGCCAATGCTTGTCCCGATTTAAAGAAATTTGCTGCTGGGATCGATGGGAAGGACAATGACCTAGCCACTGCCTTCTTATCTCAATGCCATGTCTCGTCTCCGGTTCCTGATTGGTTCGTTGACTCCGGCGCAACCGATCATATGACTTCCACCACTCACTCGGTCTCCGATGCTTCATCTACCATAGGTACCGAATCTGTTACCTTTGGTAATGGCAAGTCTCTCCCTGTCACTCATAAAGGGCACTCAATACTCAATAATAATCTCTGTTTGAATGATATCTTGGTTGTACCGAATCTCACTCACAACCTTTTGTCTATTAGTAAACTCACTAAAGATAACTTGGTGGATGTCTTACTTTCTTATCCTTCGTTTTCTATTCAGGATCGTCACACCAAACAGGTCCTAGCCAAAGGAAATTGTGAGAATGGTCTTTATGTCCTCCACCCAAGTCATCAAGCATTAGTGTCTCATTCACAACCCCAAGCATCGTTTGAAGTGTGGCATTCCCGTTTGGGTCATGCAAATTTTGACGTTATTACATCTTTACAAAAACTTGGTTATCTTGTAGTGAATGCACTGTTACCTAAACCGGGCTTATGTTCCCCGTGTCAACTTGCTAAAAGTCAACGTTTACCGTTTGACATAAATAAAACTCGTGCCTTACATTTATTAGATCTTGTTCATTGTGACCTATGGGGACCTTCCCCTATTGCTTCAAACGACAACTATCGATATTATGTCATATTTGTTGATGACCATTCTCGCTTCTCTTGGTTATACCCCTTAAAGGCAAAATCTGATTTCCCACGTGTATTAGTGGGTTTCCTCAATATGGTACAAACTCAATTTTCAAGGAAAATCAAAATATTTCAAAGTGACGGTGGTACTGAGTTTTTTAATCACCATGTCAAGTCCATATTTGAAGCAAATGGTACTTTACATCGGTCCTCGTGCCCGTATACTCCGCAACAAAATGGACGGGCAGAAAGAAAACACCGACACATTGTTGAAACGGGTTTGGCAATGATGTTCAATGCCCACTTGCCTTCAACTTATTGGGTTGATGCCTTTTCATCTGCAGTTTACATCATTAACCGTCTACCCACAAAAGTTCTTGGTGGAAAATCACCATTTGAGATTGTACATTCCACACCACCCAGTTACTCCTCATTTAGGGCATTTGGGTGTCGGGTCTTCCCGTATCTTCGTGATTACTCAGAAAACAAACTTGCTCCACGAAGCATACCGTGTGTTTTCATTGGCTATAGCCCTATGTACAAGGGCTATCGGTGCCTTGATCCTATCTCATCTCGGATATATGTTTCTCGACACGCAAGATTTGATGAAAGTGTCTTCCCCTTTATGGCTAACACTAAACCCAGTTCACTCACCAGCCTTGAGATTTGCACCTTCCTTGACAACCCTCATACTTCTCTGTCAAAGGGGAAGACACTTTCAACAAAGACACTTTCAACAAAGATTAGGATAAGCTCAACTACTTTCTTGGTCTTGAGGTCTCAACTACTTTCAAAAGGGAGAGCCAAAGACTGCCGCGGAGGAAGGATGAAACGGCGACGACCTCATATGGGTGGCAGAGAAGGTGAGGATCAAAGTTGGCAGAAGAATAGAAAACCTCTATCCATGGAAAAAGCTTCAAAAAGCAGCACATAATTTTAATTTAATTTTTTTTTTTTTACATTCCCATCCACCTTTTTGAATATATTATCATAACTTATAATGGATTTTTTTAGTATTATATATATATATATATATATATATATATATATATATATATATAGAGAGAGAGAGAGAGAGAGCTAGGTGACATCTATTGTGCGGACATGTGGACAATGCTATTCTGTAAGAATGATAAAGAAAATATGCTATTTGATAATATGAATATGTTCAATCTTATATAATTATTGTAATTATTATGCATTTTCACTAATTAAATCGTCTATAAGGTTATTATAGATTTTCTTCAATTATTCTCATTCTGTCAGAATGTTATCAGGATGTTTATTAAGTCTTATTCTGTAAGAATGAAAATATATGAAAAACAATACATGAGAACAAAATTAATTAGAATTACTGAGAATCCATTAAAATAACAATAGTTCTGTAAGATTGAACGTATTCACATTACTAAACAACATATTCTCTTAGTAATTCTCATAAAATAACATTATCCATACATCCGCATAATAGTTGTCCGCCCACATTATATATATATATATATATATATATACTTGTTAACCACCAATCCACCTTCAATCAGTTTTGCTTTATTTTCATAATTTTTTGAGTGATGAAAATATATCAATTCCATAAAACCGATTACATCTTTTGTGTTTTTGTAATGATTTGGTTTTTATAGGTGTCCATCAAAAAATATAACAGGTGTCAATTTGAAATCTATAATATAATTTATTGACAAATTACAAATTAAAGGATGTCCATAGACACCTCTAAGTAAAAAGTAGATTGGTTCGTGATATTGAAGTATTAGTAGAAAGATGTTGCGCAACGTTTGCAACAACAGAAGACTTGTGCCCATGTCTAATTACTATTGGGGTGCTAGAACCATGGCCACCAACTCGTGAGACCCTCCCATCTGGTACCTGCTAAGTTTGTATTACTTCTTAACATCGTGACCTATGTGTCCAAAATGAGTGCATTTTATGCGAGTAGACGTTTGGTTTGTCAGATGTCTACTAGATTGCGTAGAAAAAGTCATAGAATCATTTAATTGAGATCATGATCTTTAATAAGAGTCATGGCACTCATCCTAAATAGCAAGAACATAAATGTGATTAAGAAGCATATATGGTTCTTGAGCCATGACATTAGAACGTAATGTCCCAAAATGATCGGTCTTCAAGACATAAGAGAAACTAATGTAGCCATTCTTCTTCCCGTTATTTCTTAATAATGAAATTCAATGGATTTACATATAATCATATACGGAAGTTCAATACACATCGATTGAAGGAAAACGGGCAACAAGCTGCGCCGCTAGCCCTTTCTGGATGGCAAAACCAATTCTTTTGAAAACAACATTTGTGGATCTAGGAGATATGACATTAGAATGCATGACCCGTTGGACTCTATCAAGGAGCTCCACCGCCTCTGATGCGAGAAAACCAAACATATCGAATGCAAAAGGAACAAACACATGTTGATTTTCACTACATGCATTCTCGTGCTGTACCACTTTGCACGCAGCGGCTTTCAAAGCGGCATGCCCAGCTGCGAAACCTCCACTCCCCAAACCAACGAGAGGAGAGACACCAGTAAAATCCACGCACACATGCTTCCCTCCTATCCATCCAAAGACCAAAATGTCAGTCGGTCTAAGTGTGGACCTGCCATCCTGCGGGTCCGTCAAAAAGTTCACTGATGCTTCTTTCTTCACAGAAATATCAGCACGCCGACAAGCATCAAAGCGAACATCTCGAACCACATCATGTCTATACTTGAAACTAGGGAGCTCTCTAATATGAACCGCGTGTTCCCCAAAGGTATCCAAACATGCCTTGCGACAAACTTGGCATATCTCGTCAATTGGGAATATGGGAATCATGAGGCGGTAACGAAGGATAGTTCGGTACTCCACAGGAGACATATGCTGGCCAAGACCATCAATAGGGATAGTTAGCAAAAAATCCTCAGCATGAGGCACCCGCAGACACTCAAATACTGTTTTCTGTCTGACAGTCATGTCGAAGTTGACTTCCATATCTTGGACGATTTTGCTAAAAAGGGCACACGCCAAAGCTTTTTGGGATTTAGGGGGGGTGTCCTTATTAGTGAAACCGCTACAGTCAAATCCCGGAATTGTATCACGGAGACGAGTCATAGCACACAGGTAATCCGAGTCCATACCACATATGCCATTGTCACGTAAGAAGGTCTCCCTATCTCCATAGGGAATAAATCAGCACGAAGCTTCCTACCATCACATGAGGGCCAAAAAATCTCCGTTTTCTTGATGTTCAACTCAAGACCCAAACCTGGACCATGCAACCGAATTATGTTCAGCACTCTAGCCACCTCCTCTAAATCCCCAATGACAGTCCCATCATCTAGGTACCAAACATGAAGAAGGAGCTTACAATTGTCTCTAATCTTGTGCACAAGTGGGTGCAAAACAAGGGCAAAAAGAAGAGGGCCCAAGGGATCACCTTGCTGCACCCTAGTGGCAGACCATATATGTTGGTCTCCAATATAAAGTCTCGTTGCTAGCCCGTACAAGAAATTCACCCACAAAGAAATGGAAGGGCACATCTTGTTAACCTCGTGGAGCAATGCTGAACGATCAACCAGGTTAAAGGCATTCGAAAAATCCACAGTCAGCATTACAAGAGACCCATTAGCATGGTGTTCATTCAACACCCTATTGGCACTGTGTAACACAGCCTCAGCACCGCCAGATACACCAACCCAAAACTGAAAATCATTAAGGTACTTGGCCATTTCTTTACCCACACCTTTCTTAATTGGACTTGTCGTATTGCAAGTGAATTTTCCACTATTGGAAGTCTTTGGTGGGATACATGTGGCAAGTTCTTTCTTAGTTTCTTTAAGGTTCCATGGTAATCCATCATAAATTTGGCCACTGTGGTGACAACGGGTGATATCAAATATGATTTCCAAGATTCTTGTTCCATTGAGAACTGAGAATCATTGAAACATGACATTCCATTGTTTACGAACTGCTTCAAAGTATGTACTTTATGAGTGTAAGCTAAGGTTTATTAGCTATACGATCAAACTGATGAGCATTTAATTAACACTCCACCAATCATCAGTTCTGATTGTTGTGTCATTTGGTTTGATAACACTTAACACATCCATCAAGAAAGCCCGTTTTACGCTTGGATGGGAAGGCGTTTTCATAGTTGTGCTGTTTCTTGATAATTGTCACCTTTCAAGATCATCGTGCAGATGGATAAACATAAATCATGGTACATATGAAGATAAAATGGGGACGTTGGATCCATGATTGTTGGCTTGGATGGAGACAAGTTCGAGCCTTCACATAATGAGATTTCGTTGAGACATTCGGAACCTTTTTGCTTGATCTAGATCAGGTTATGATACAACGAAATAGTATATGAGAGACGTAACTTCGGTATTATCATGCCACTAAAAGGGCTATATTTATGCACAGTTTTGTAGCTATCAAAATAACAATACAAAGATTAGGATAAGCAACAATCTGTATTTAAATGAAAGGGATAAACAAGAAGATATATATTCAGTATATCTCCAATAATACCGGTTCCCATTTTTGCCAAGATAAAAAATGAAAACGCCTTAAACACGTATTAACTGACGAAAGAACTTTCGGAATTTAAAGAATAGCCTTGGGCCAGTTTTATAGGTTTTGATTTCGACCGTTATCGTTAATGAACCTGATTTCTTGGTTATATAATGAATAATCAGTTGACCACACCACCTAACCAAGCCACCCTCATCAAATTATGGGACAGGGAAAACAATGTTTTAATCAATTTTTATATCCAAAATATTAGTTTTGAAACAAAACTTAGACACTAAATATAAATATTATGGTTATTAAATAAGAAAATAAGCATAATTAAGTTAATTTTTAGTTTTAATAATCGAATTCTTTGATTATAGATTATTAAACGTTAAAATATACATTATCAATCTTAGAGCATCTCTAATGGTTAAGTTAGGATTTAAAACTATTGTCAAATCATCAATATTATAAGTTAACCTATAATTAAATAACCACTCCGATGGTTAGATTTCTCAAATAGTTTATTTATTTATTTATTTATTTATTTATTTTTATATAAAATTTTAACTAATTTATCTGTATCTATCTAAAATATTTTATAAAACCCCTTATTTAGTTATTTGATTTTTAAAACACGTTGTATTTTAATTTTGTTAAAAATATTATAATACATTGTTTCAAAATAAATATATTCCAACATATCATTCGGAAAAATTAATACGAAAAAACTATTATAAAACAGTGATAAAAAATATTGAAAAAAAATTATAGAATCATTATAATTTTATATTTCATAAAAAGAAATGTTATTAAATATTTAATATAATTAATTAATAAATAAATAAATATTTAAAAGTAAAATATATTTAGGAATGTAAATGAAATATAATTAAAATATAAGGGGTTTAGTGACAAAATATAGAATTATATTGACCACTCAATATATATTGAATGGTCAATAAAAAAAACAAATAACTCTAACTTCCAATGATAATAAATTATATAAAAAAAAACATCAATAATATCCTATAAAAAAGTTACTATTGGAGATGTTTTATAAATTATAAGATATATTTTCCATTGGAACCAATTTTACTTAATATTTAATTCTGATTTATATACTTGTAGCTCTTTTTACTATTAAAGGATTTGCATATCTTTTTTTCATGTAAAATATGTTATAACGTTGGTTGAATAAAAAAACATTTTTAACAATTTGTTTGGTAGGAAGAAAACGACATTTGTTCGCATAATTTTGATTGGTGTTACATTTTCTTACAATGGTTGCAACAACCTGTTTTGCCCACAAATGTTGGATTCGATTTGAAAATGTAAGAAAATTTGACCAAATAAATTATAAAAATATGAATCATGAGGATTGGTAAATATTAACATCTTAAAAATAAAATATATTCAACAACATTCTCGTGCTTCTATTATATTGCAAATACCATCAAATAACATGTTATCATATATTATTTTTCATTAAATATTTTTTTTGGCAAGTAGACTTTTCTCATAAAGCATTCTAATTAGTCATTTAATATATTTGGAAAATACCATCGGATACCCATGACGAAATCTTTTGAATGATTAATATAGTAATTTTTTTTTCGTATTTACAAAAGAACTTTTGCTAATTTATGATAAAAAAAAAAAAAAAAATACAATAATTTGTAACCGACATTATAAGAACATCGTATCTTTGCTTCAAACCCAAGTTACACATCTCACTTTTCACACATTTAATAAATCAATTTTTTTTACTCTAAGATAAATTTTAATGATAATATATGAAGTGGTTTAAAAGTTTGTACTCTTAATAGCAAATTATAATCTTTTTAAATAAATTAAAAAACGTTTTTAATATTTCGTGATTATGAAGGTAATATATACCAATCTAAAAGATCAAACATATTTCGAACAAATAAAATAATATCTACGGAATAATTATGACATCATAAACGAAACCAAACTAATCATTTCCATTTTCAACACTTTATATTTACAAATTGATAAAATAAATTCTGACAAAAATTTGGAATTTAAAATTCCAATATTTTAATCTGCATCATGGTCATCTGACTGTCAACCAACTGCTTCCTTCAGTCCAATCGGGTCTCCGATCTGTCACAAGCTGCCGTAATCTACTCGCCGGCGACGGACATGAATCGTCGGAGATCCAAGAATCAAATTCCGGCGAGCAAAAAGGTGTCACTGAAATCGAGGGCTCCAATTCCCAATCGGGAAAATCAAATGGGTCCCTTGGAGAGCTTGATGTGGTTTGATCCTGGCCGTTGATAAACGGATGATTTAGAAGCATCTCAGCCGTCCATCTTTTACTAGGATCTTTCACGAAACATTTCCCGAGGAAATCTTTTCCCGCGTCCGATAATTTCCCGGGAATGTCTGGGATTTCGGCGCCAACTCCGATTTTCATCAAAACCGCCCCCACGCCGGAGCACGTCCACGCTGGCTTTCCGGTGAACATTTCCAAAACCAAACACCCAACCGCCCAAATGTCCGACGCCGGACCTTGCTCCCCGGAGACCACCGTCTCAGGCGCCATATACATCGGTGTACCACGAATTTCGTGCTTTGACTTTGAGTTTGACTCCTCCGCCACCTTCTTTGCTAACCCGAAATCGGCGATCTTGACGTCGTCCTTCTCATCACCGGCGAATAACAGAATATTTTGAAGCTTGATGTCGCAATGTACAAACCCATTCCTGTGAACAAATTGAAGCCCTTTCAAGACTGAATTTGTGTACCTCCGGACATCAGACTCCGGCAACCGTAAATTATCGGAGTTCTTCACTCTGTCAGCTAAAGAACCGCCGGACGCAAACTCCAATGCGATGTTATATAATCTCTCGCCGTTTTCAATGGTGAAACAGTCGCCATAACACTTAAGAATCTCTGGGCAATCCTTAAGTTCGTCTAAGATCATTCTCTCTTTCTTCAACGAATCAGACTGAGATGCCCCACAAGCTTTGACGGCCATTAATGGTGGAAAACGTGAATTCTGGCTTGTTGGTTTTGCTAAATTGACAATTGCAAAGCTTCCATGGCCGATTGCTTGACCTCTGACCCACTCCATCTGTGTATCCATAAGCTTTTCTCTTTCTTTCTCTCAAACCAGATGATGAATTGGGGAAAAATTGCTGCAACAATGGTGGTATAAATAGGACTGTAGATTGGAAAGTGCACTTAGATTTGGAATTATGTGGAAATAAAATGATTTAAATAATGGAAAACAGAAAGAGCGCGTGATAGTTAAAGGATATTTATGGAAACGTGGTTTATATGATTTTTTTCCGTGTTTAAAAAACTAATTTGTCGCCCAAATTTGTTTTTGGAAGGACAAAAAAATATTTTTATTTAACTTGAAAAATGTGTTTGAAAACATGTATTATATATTTATAATTTATAATTAATTAAATATAAAGAATTTTATTTTATAGTGTTCCTTATTTTATTACAATTTATTGACTAATGTTTAATTGTTGATTATAAAAAAAAAAATTTTGTTTAAAAGTACATTACAATTCATAATGTCCAATAGATCGAACTTAATTTTGTTTGTTTGGGTTTTATAAACAATATGCATATATACATTATTTTGCATATATCTTTATAATACTTTTTCTTATATATTTAGATACCTTAACTTATGTGATAAAAAGAGAATTATGTTTTTTTTTAAGAATGTAAAAGAAATTGTATTATCTAAATAAATAAAGAAAAAGAATCATAAAGTAAAAAATATTAGACGTAAGTTCAAAGCAGAAGATATTTGATTGAAATATATAAGTGGTTAAATAATTTTCTTTTATAGTCCTCAATATGTTCATATAGTGTGAAATCTTTGTAAGGGAATATTAAACAAAGGAAAGATATCGCAAGATTTGCCGGATCGAATTTACAAATTGATTAAACGATCACAATTGGTATTAAATGATTAGTTAATGCAAGAGCATGGTTCAAAGTATATTCATGAGATCTCTAAGGAAACATATGTGAGTGTGTCATAAACATTTTTTTAATATATAGTAAGAGTTGGCATTTTTCTTTAGTTTTAAGGTCAAATACGTCTTTTTACCCACATAATAACCACATATTTAAAATATAATTTCAATGCATGTTGTCCCACGTTATTGTCGTTAGACATTGTATATTGGACATTTAGTTTTTGTACAACTATTTTATTTAATTTACTCATATTTCACATTAAGATTGGAAAAGTTTCTTATTTTAAAATTTTAAATTCATGGGTGTTTGGTAAACTATTAATTCTTTTAGATTCAGAACATTTAATAACCTTTTAACTATGGTCTCTTAATTATTTAGTAATTTTTTAATTTTTAAGAAAATAAGTTGTATCTAAATAAAAAAAAAATATATGTTTCAAAAATACTCTCCTCTATCTTTTTATTTGACACCACCGTCTCTTTTTTCTCTCCCAGTGCCTTCTTTGACCTCTTAAAATTTTCAAATATTAAAAATTTAAAGCCTCCTAAAATCCAATACTATAAAATTTGTTTATATCATGATTAACTTTATTTATACGGAATCAAGGAACCCATAAATCAGACACAACTTGTTGCTTTTCTTGAATGGATACGGGGTTGTATCGTCTTTTCAACATTTCAAAGGTTGTGAACTGATGTTCAGTTTATTTATAGTCGGACATGAACCGCAATTCGCATTGATGATTTGTTCTATCTTTTTGGGCATTACGCCATAGTGCATTAGTTATATTATATTATTTTTGTGAGAATCTTTGTAAGGAATCATAATATCAATCATTTATGTTTGTAATGTATAAGCAATGTGACAAATTTAATTAAACATATGTACTATGCAAGTGCTATAACTTGCTAGCAAGATCTTTCAACACTTCAAGTGTTAAACACATGCAAAACCCAAACACCTTAGAAGATAAACGCTTTAAACGTAAGTATTATAAATTATCAACAAATACTATCAAAATCTTGATAAGAGTCAGAACGTTACGTAACGTCTTTTATCATATGTCATGATACAATGAATTTTTGTAAAGTTTCTGATATTGACAAAGATAGGATAATCAATAATAACACACCCAACAAAGCCACTTTTTTCCAAAAGTATTGGACATCCATTTGCATAAAAGTCTGCAACAAGTTGATTGTGTATTTGATAAGGGAATAACCTACACGTCACCCTGAATAACTGGTTGATGGTGTTTTGTTAGTATAAAGAAACTATAACTGAATGAACTGATTGAAAATTAAGTACGTTACGTTAAATTGTAATTTTGCAAAACCAGAATGAGAAAAAAAAACTGGTTTATCCCTTTTGAAGTTTGATTCATGTCTATTCATGAATTTTACTTACCACCGTTAAGTTGCCAATAAATGGACCCTTATAATACTATACGAAACAATCAAATTAAACCAAGGTTACAAATAAAAGAGGGAGTACAAGCTTAATGACGTGTTCGATAAAATTAGTTTGTAGCTTTTATTTATATTTGAGTATTTGACAAAAATAACTAGAAACTTTTGAAATTTATTGACAAAAACGTTAGTCAACATATCCAATGATACAAATCATTTTTCCCTACACATTACAAAACAGTTTCTTGAAAAATGGGTCGCGGTGACTACTATAGTAAACACCAACTGAATACAAAGTTTCGAGATATCAACAAGACTATTACAAATATATACTAGTTGTACACCAACCTAAAAACCCAAAATAAAAAGACACAAAGTAGGGGATCAACATGCGTCGATTTGGGTTGGACTTGACCTAAAATTGAATTAAAAAACCAATAGTATCGGTTTTCAAATATTTAAAACCAAACCCTACACTCAAATTGATGGGTTTGGTCGATCGGTTTCAGGTTAAAACCCGAAACCGTTCTAAACCTAACTTTGAGAATTAAGAATTTAGTATTGTCTTTTTTTTTCTGTTAAGTTATGAATTTAGTGTTCTAATATCTCATTTATTGTTTACTTTTGTTAAATATAGTTTTTTTCTACTATTAAGTTGTTAATCCATATTTATTATGTTTTTTTATAATGTTTGCATCAAGTTTTTATTTACTTTTATGTGTTGTTAAGCAGTGAAATGAATTTAAAATGTGTTATTATGTTAGTGTTTTTTCAAATAATATGAATATTGATTTTTTTAAGCTTTGAACTGTGATGTTTTAATGTTTCAACTATTGTTTAGTTATATTTAAGTTAGTTACTATAAATATGTGAATTAATATGTTTTTATGTTATAAATACAAAGAATGAGAGTCATAAACTGATTATTAAAATATAAATGAAAGTTCTGAAAAACTCAATTAAACTATGAAATTGTGTGGTGTACACAATGTATCTGATGAATTTTGTATACTAAATTATGAATTATGTATTACATTGTAAATTTTATTCACGACTTAATATATTAAATTCGCAATTTAATACATATAAATGTCTTCATATATTAACGTCTAAATATAAGTTTTAATTTGGAAATATAATTTTTTTGTCTAGGTTATCTGGGAGCTGACCTCCCCTTCGGTCCTCTCGACCGGATACTGACTAGCATATCTGGGTGCTGGTCTCCCCTTCGGTCCTCTCGACCGGATACTAGGGACTATTTCATCCCACTACTACTACCACATAACACATATATCTCATAATCTATCTAGCATGGCTAGGCATGACCGCCCCTTCTGCCCTATCGACCGGTATACTGGGGACTATCTCCCCCTACTGTCATTAGCACATATCATCATATCTTACTAGCACATTAGCATATCACAGGTAGTAGCAATCCTAGATGAATATCATGTAGAC
Organism: Lactuca saligna; assembly: GCF_052625555.1. NCBI lineage: Eukaryota > Viridiplantae > Streptophyta > Magnoliopsida > Asterales > Asteraceae > Lactuca > Lactuca saligna. The sequence continues at coordinate 149,882,306 of NC_136418.1, forward strand.
AAACATCTATCATACAAACCTACTGGTGGGCCGACATTGTGGCCTTAGACCCACCGTTACTGGAAGGTAACTCACTTCGTAGCTGCTGATCTGTGTGGGAACGGTCTACCTGATGCTGCTGCTCCGGAAATCCTCCGGTTGCAATTCCCACCAACACTTAGTCAAATACTGCTAACCGACCTCAGGGTAAACTGACCATTTACCCTTAACCAAACCATGAGTCAAAGTCAAAGTCAACTTCCAGTTGACCCGACTCGTCGAGTTGGCTTGTCAACTCGCCGAGTCCTTATCCCTTTGTCTGACCACTAACCCATCTCTACTCGTCGAGTTTGGCATTGACTCGACGAGTTTTCCTTCTAAGCTGATGACCCAACGTTCTTCATGTTGGGTTATGAGCATTCTAACACTCCTAAGTGTACATGCAACCCTAAATACCTTGGATCTATGTTTTCTCTATTATACATGCAAATATGAATATCCAAGGTATTATCCTAAACTAGCATACACAACTATCAATATAACAAGATAGAATACATACCTCTTTGATGGAGCTTGTCTTCATGAAGCTTGAGTGCCTAGTGCCCCAAGTGTGACACCTCAAATGGTTCACAATCATCAAAACACTTAGAATAACTTAGAGAGAATTCTACACTTCATGAAATCGGCTAGCCCTTTCTTACTCTCACTAGTGGCCGATTTTTTCCTCAAGAATAAGATGCTTATATAGTTATACAATTAGGGTAAAACCCTAATTGTCATGACTTTCCATTTCCTTGGATCCATGGGTTCAAATACACCATGGAGCATCCATGGAGCATCATATGGGTTTTGGCCCAACTAGATAATCCATGGAGCATTAGCCCACTATACAAGTATGGATGATTTACACAATCAACCCATATATTTAATTAGTCTTCTTTTGATCACTCAATTAATCCTAGATTAATTCTTGATCAATACTAATTAAATAATCTCATTATTCTTATTATTAATATACTAGAACTTATAATATATTAATAACCATAAGTGTCTTATTTCTCTCATTTAGTCTATCCAAGTGCATGATGGTATGCAACCCAAATGGACCATGCCGGGTCGGGTCAACTCTTACCAATTATAGTTATGGACTTAGACATTAATCCAACAGTCTCCCACTTGGATAAGTCTAAAACTATTATTGCGTATGACTTCAGGAACCAACTGGTAATCGTAGCTCTCAAAAGCTTCTGTCGAACTCTGACCTTGTAGATGAACTCTGATCTTGTCAATGACTTGTCCATTAGATAAGGGATCATATATTCCTCCATTCTAGATATCATATGGACTGAGACATGGATTATAATCATTCTCTCTGTCCATTTGTTGTTTCCCGATTTCCGATTTATGACGACTGACTAATTGAACAAATCAAATCAGTCCTGGCCCGGCCGAGCACTTCCATTTGTCATCATCAAATCATCGAGGGGCACACAGATATCGCATTTATCCCGAAGGTAAAAGGAATGGATAAACTTCGACTCATATGGCTTGTTCTACTACTTGTTGAATCATACACAAAGGCACGTTTTATAGCACCGAGTTACCAAATGCAGTTTCGTGCAATCAATGTACAACCAACTCATAGTAACAACTCATATCTCTAGGTTTGAAGAATATAAGATATTATCGTCTCATGATCACTCGTGATAAAATCCATGAAGTGATCCCAATGAGCGCGGGTTGAATCCAATACTCAGAACTTATGAGCACTCATGAGTGTTGTAGCCATTTGTCCAACACCTTAGACCTCTACAAGCCAACCCATGACAGTCTTAATTCATATATACTTCCAACATATGACCGACTATGGATGGTTTGAATAACTTAGTCATTCCGGAAGAATAACCTAGTTTATTCGGGAAGTCAAAACATGCAAAGTGCAACACAATAATAATTGAATCCAATATGGTCTCAGAACTTATGAATATAAATAAAACACCTTTTATTTATCACCATATGATTACACATTATTCATTGTATACTGTTTCAGCTATCAACATTTATTCTTGAATTTAAAACAATAGTTGTCCCATGCTCCAAGCATGTACACTATGTTTTTCTAAACACTAGTCATGCCATAGACCAAGTATGCATACTATGTTTGTCTATGATCTTTACTTTGTGAACTAGATCAATTGAACATAACTTCAATGATTCTCTTTTCACACTCCCAAATCCTTACTGCAAATGCAAGAATTCCAAATTCATGTCATTTACTGAAATCTGTTAGATTCTAAACTTATATGCATTGATCCTCTTGTAATGATTATGCACAAAGTCAGAAAGACTTGGCAACAATCATTACAGAGTATTCCAAAGGAGATCAACTCCTTAGAAACATCCTTCTTGCATTAAGTTTCGTAATCTTAAACAGATTGGAAAAATTCTAACTTTGAAACATTTCCAGATTCCATTTTGACTATCACTTCTGAACAAGAGTTGCCTCCTTACAGATTATGTCAATATGGTCCTTCCAGAATTATCACTACACTTCCAACTGTCCTTGAGCAACCAATCTTTGGTAAACCTTAGATTGTCCTCGACAATTGTTTAATCCTTTTAGTCATATCCAGTTCTAAACCTTTTCCCTTCTTAATGCCCCAGGCATTTGGAAACTTTTAAAAGGATAAATATAGCACATGTAATCGATCCTATATCCGAAGCATATGGGACACAATTCATGATGTCTCACATAAAGACTAAACCAGTCTTTTGCTATAACATTTCCATTTCTATTTGCCAAGTTCTCATAATTCAGATTATGAAAAGGGATGCCGTAATCATAATCGAATTTTAGAACGCAAATAATGGACCCATATACAGAATTTCCTTATGTTGAGCCATTCCAACATGAAATTCATATATATTCTTGACTAAATGATTAAAACCTCACGATCTAAGCTTATAGATTTGAGATGAAGTATAATTTCCTCTCCCTTAATTATAGCAAAACAACTCTTTCCCAGTTGAAACTTTTGTTTTCTATAATTAACATTGCTAACTTGCAATACTTATCATAATTATCATGCTCCCACTAACATGATGATTATTAGCATAACACTTATGCTCCCACTAGCTTTGACATGTACTCAGAAAGCTCGACTTCTAGAAATCAATACTTTATTGACTTTCTTACCAAAGTTCAGATTTCTGATACTAGATTGTTTTGATAAGACTTTATCAAAAAACATACACCTTCCCTTAGATAGCACACTTGTGTGTCTAAACAATTATGAAGAGGGATGCCGTAATCATAATGGTTAGACCTTTTTGCCACTTCTCACAAGTCCAAGTTAGTGTGCCGGTAAACCACACACGCTCCACTAACGACTTTGAGAATGCAAATATCACAATTGCTATCTAGCTAAAATCTACTTAGTGAAAGTGTTTCCTCACCATCATTTTCATGAATCGGAGAGAAACCTTATGACACTTAGATTTAATGGTGTATGTGTTCTTATCCATGTGAATTGTCATAACCATAGTCACAAGACAAGGATAATGACAAACCCAAACTCATATGGACTGAACTCAATCTTAATTTCTTGCCACCTGGCAGCTCAAGGGCCTGCCATTGCTTCCAAGTTGTTGTGCAACCAATTGAGAACTCTAAGAACTCAACTTTAACTGGAATGGGCACAGACTATGTCAACACGATAGGTTATAAACCTCAAGTCGTGTGCTAGTGAAGAACTTTAGGTTTTATTCTTGATTAGTTCTTGAGACTTTCAAGACCTTTAAGACTCTCACTGTCCTCTTGACCTATAAGACTCCCTTGTCAAACATTCAAGGGATAGTGCGGATTCTTTATCAAGAAAAACACTTCACATAGTTGGCCTAAGTTGGTCTTTGTTTTATCCAAAACATCACAACTTACCAACTTCAAATGAACAAGAGTAGGACACTTTTACTCTTACATTTGACACGTGTTTTAAACCTTCTTAAAGACATGTCACTCAAATTACAATCTTGGAGTATGACTCTAAGACTTGTATTGGAACGAAGTATGACTCATCTTCTTGATTTAACCATTTCAACAATTCAAGTTCCTCTTCTTAGTCATAAGAATGCACTAAGATTTCCTTAGAGAACTAATTGTGCTATGGTTTCTAAATCATTAAGATGATCACAAAAAACCGATACTAAAGTACTCTCCCATCTTTTCAGATTTGAGAAACTTTTATCCTTCTGCCTAATTTGATTCTTCTTATTCGCTCTGCCATGCATTGGAACCTTTTCCAATGTCTCAGAGTTACACTTAAGCATGTAAGTATAATCATATTTACTGAGCTTTAGTAAACTATGCTGAATAGTCTTATCGATCTTTTGTGGTGGACTTGACCAGTGCACAAGAATGTGTACTCGATCCCTTAGTCCATTACTTAACTCACACATCCATGTGAACAAGTAATTAGTCTTAACTTTCCAATACTTGAAAGTTCTCATTCATCATGCTATACAACTTGCATGATTTCAAGTCCCGGTCCAATTGTAACTTGGGTGATGAGAATCTTTCCTTACTTGGTAAATTTAGACATTACCACAAATGAAAGAATCAATTACATATTTCCACTCTTGCTATTAATGGAATCATATAAGAAACAATTTTTCCTCAAATGCCATTGTAAGGATATTTTAAAATAAATAAAATCAAAAATTTTCTTTTATTTTAAAACTATGCGGAAAAACTTCCTTACAATCCATATGAAAACTTGTTATCTATTCCTAAGCAATACCTCATAACTCCTAAGAAGTAGCTCAAGAATCCGATCTTCAAACTATGCGATAGAAATCCATCTATGCGATCAGATTCAACATATTCTTTCTTTAAGTTCCTTTACTTTTCTTTGATTCTTAAAACATCACCATGTGACCCAGTCACATCATGTATCAGGAATCTTAGAATTGAAACTTAACAGAGTTAGATTAGTGGACTTTACGTGAAGTAGAGTCAACTTTATTGACTTTAACATCCTTAGGTAAATTAGCCAGCTTCGCAACTAATGACCCTTACTTTGGCAATATAAACATATGGACCCTTTGATAATGGTACACAGGACTATTACAGACTTAGCCTTTTTCTCTTTACCATTTGGTCAAACTAGTTGACTATGGTCAATCCCTTTCCTTGGGAAGAGAATGTTTTTTTTTCTGTATTTCCAGTGTCACCATTGTCAATGTCCATAAAGTTTCAGGAAGTTGATCTTAGCAAATAGATAAGATCATTAAGGGTCTTGTCATAGTCTGTTTCATAGGTGTTCCAAAAAGAACTCACTATGTGACTTAGAAAGTAGTTGAACCACCATCTTTCTCAAGACTTTGACACCCAACTCTCCCGGCTTGTCAATATGTGACTACATCTCCAAGATGTGATCACACCTAGACCTTGCCTTGCCAATAGGGCTTGAGTGACCTTAAACTTTTCAAGAACTTGTGGGGTTGGGAGAATAATTGGAGGAGGTGAAAGAAGTATGATTTCCATTGGAACATCATCTTCATTTAGGAAGGCTTGTTTCAAGAGATTTGGGAAGATCATAAATGTCTAAACCAGACATCTTTTGGGAGATATTCAAGATAGTTGATTTTAAGTCCTTAATATGACACCCAATATGAAATATTAAGGCTAGGACCCAACAAACTATTTTATAACTTAGAAGAGGTATGTCGTAATCCAAGCTATAAAACAATTTGAAGGTAGGTGAATGACGATTCACCAATTTCCACCAAGATAAACGAAATGTATTATTAGGTTTTAATTGGATTTGAAACTCCTAGATCTTTTGAGATTCATTGAACTGTTCAATGGCATGTTTCAATCTCGAGTGTGCCCTTCAGGTTTTGTGACTGGGATGCCGAGGATCACAAAACAAGGTGTGAAGTAACCATGCAAATTACTTGGTACCCTTAATAAATTACCCTTCAATCGATGTGCCGGTTAACCACACACGCTCCATCGATACTATGATAAATATTAAGTCACCCTTTACCTACCTTGTTAAGTCCAAGTTAGTGTGCCGGTTAACCACACACGCTCCACTAACCGACTTAAACAAAGTGCAAAGTGTAATTTCATGGATTAGCACCTTATTCACATTTTCCTAAGTAACTAAGATTGGGAATTATTAAGAGTTTAGTTACTTAGTATTTATCATTAATACTTTTAATGAAGGGAGAATTATAGTCCTGTCAAACCCGTTCGGCTAACGACCCTCCACCAGTCAAGCAAGCGGTGGGTGAGAGTGGACACCCATTAAGTTGCCATTTTATAGGCAACAACCTTATACCCACCTTATAGATCGGCTTCGTGAATGAGGCATACTAGCGGTAAGACTGACTTTACTCTTATATATATATATATATATATATATATATATATATATATATATATATATATATATTATTAACTTATAATATTATAAAGTATAAGGGTTGAATTTTAACTTTTAAAATTCTAAGGGCTAACTTGGAATTAAAGTATTCATAAGAGAAAACTTTACAAATTCCAAAACTTGAGGGCAAGTTTTGAAACTATTCAAAACTAATTAATTCCATAACTTATGTGTTTAAAGTAGTTTTAATCCAAAAACTCTTCAAGTTCCATAACTTATGGAAGACTTTAAACTAATAAAAGAATTATCTTTTCTTTATTTTTATAACTCATGGAATTAATTAAGGTTACATTATTTTTTTATTATTATTTTTTTTATTTAATGAAGAGACTCTTGGTCCTCCATAACTTGAGGACAAATTATGGAGTCATAACTCCAATTAATTAGAACTAGACTCTTCATTTTTGTAACCTTTGCCAACTTTATGAGTTTTATGAGTCTTTAATGTGACTCTTCATGTAACTTGAGGATAAGTTACACAAACACATTTTGTACTCAACTCTTAGATTAAAATGGATTGAAAACAACTATTTCAATTAACTTTTCTATTAATCTAAGCAACTCATAAGAACAAGATAATTCAAATCAAACTTTTTCATGTAATTAGTCTAACCTTTAAACTAATACAAAACATGAATCTATTGACAATTATCTTTGAAAATGGATTAGCATGAACATTACCACATTAAAAACAAGTTTATAAGTTCAAAAACAACTTAGGGTAATGTTCCTAGTCCATTTCTAGCCAAGAACCTCGAAAATATGCTGTATGGGGTCCAACTCGTCGAGTGCATGAACATAACTCGGCGAGTTGGATGCATTTTGCCTTGGACTCGTCGAGTCCCTTCATGGACTCGGCGAGTCTGCTGGGTTGACAGCATCAAAACTCGATTTTTCAGCTTCTATTGCAGGTATAACAAGAAAACAAGCCTAGGCTCTGATACCACTGATGGGTTATGAGCATTCTAACACTCCTAAGTGTACATGCAACCCTAAATACCTTGGATCTATGTTTTCTCTATTATACATGCAAATATGAATATCCAAGGTATTATCCTAAACTAGCATACATAACTATCAATATAACAAGATAGAATACATACCTCTTTGATGGAGCTTGTCTTCATGAAGCTTGAGTGCCTTGCCCCAAGTGTGACACCTCAAATGGTTCACAATCATCAAAACACTTAGAATAACTTAGAGAGAATTCTACACTTCATGAAATCAGCTAGCCCTTTCTTACTCTCACCAGTGGCCGATTTTTTCCTCAAGAATAAGATGCTTATATAGTTATACAATTAGGGTAAAACCCTAATTGTCATGACTTTCCATTTCCTTGGATCCATGGGTTCAAATACACCATGGAGCATCGATGGAGCATCATATGGGTTTTGGCCCAACTAGATAATCCATGGAGCATTAGCCCACTATACAAGTATGGATGATTTACACAATCAACCCATATATTTAATTAGTCTTCTTTTGATCACTCAATTAATCCTAGATTAATTCTTGATCAATACTAATTAAATAATCTCATTATTCTTATTATTAATATACTAGAACTTATAATATATTAATAACCATAAGTGTCTTATTTCTCTCATTTAGTCTATCCAAGTGCATGATGGTATGCAACCCAAATGGACCATGCCGAGTCGGGTCAAGTCTTACCAATTATAGTTCGGCGAGTCGGACCTACAACTCGCCGAGTCCAAGGCTAAAAAAATGACAAATACTAAGATAAATTTTACGTAGCAAGAACCAGGTGCTACAAATCTCCCCTACTTATTTTAGACCTTGTCCTCGAAGTCTGCCGCTCGATCCTAAAACAGCTCGGGGTAATGGTCCATCATTTCTTCCACCGGCTCCCAAGTCCATTCTGAACCCCTGTAGTGCTACCATTGCACTTTCACTAGTTCCACCCTCTTGTTCCTTAGATCCTTCGACTTCCGGTCGAGGATTGCGATTGAGCGCTCAATGTAATTCAGGCTGTCATTAACCTGTATATCCTCCAACGACACCACCATTGAATCATCCACGAGGCACTTCCGCAGCTGGGAAACATGGAAGGTGCTGTGGATCTGACTGAGCTCGGCTGGCGGATCCAGCCTATATGCCACCTTACCCACCCGGGCTACAACCCTGAACGGACCAATGTATCTCGGGCTCAACTTTCCCCGCTTCCTGAATCGAATGATGCCTTTCCAAGGCGACACCTTCAGGAGAACCATATCCCCGACCTAGAACTCCAGGTCTGATCGACGCTTGTCGGCGTAACTTTTCTGCTTACTTTGCGCAGTCTGAAGTCTGCTTTGAACCTGTTGGATCCTCTCGGTCGTCTTGAGCGCCACCTCGGTGCTCCCCATGACTCTTTGGCCAACTTCACCCTAACATATCGGGGTCCTACACCTCCGTCCGTACAACATCTCGAATGGGGGACGGTCAATACTCGCGTGGTAGCTGTTGTTGTACGAGAACTCAGCCAAGGGAAGATAGGTATCCCAACTACCACCGAAGTCTAACAGGCATGCCCGCGACATATCCTCCAAAGTCTAAATGGTCCACTGGCTCTGACCATCCGTCTGCGGGTGAAAGGCGGTGCTAAAATGCAGACGAGTGCCCAACTCATCATGAAACTTCTTCCAAAACCTGGAAGTGAACCGCACATCTCAATCTGATATTACTGACACTGGCACCCCGTGCCGCGCCACTATCTCCCTAATATAGATATCGGCCAACCTTTCGATCGAGATACTCTCCTGAATCGGAATAAAATGGGCGCTCTTGGTCAACCGATCCACGATTACCCAAATCGAATCTACTCCTCGCGTCGTTCGTGGAAGTTTTGTGATAAAATTCATCGTAATATCCTCCCATTTCCACAACGGGATATCCAACGACTGCATTTTTCCGTGCGGTCTATGATGCTCGGCCTTGACCTTCCTGCAGGTCAAACACCGCTCGACGTACCACGCCACATCCCGCTTCATGCAGGGCCACCAATAGTCTAGGCGAAGATCCCGATACATCTTCGTCGCCCCTGGATGAATAGAGAATCAGGATTTGTGCGCCTCCTCCATCAAGATCTGGTGCACGCCTCTGTGATACGGCACCTACACCCTACGGTGTAGTCTCAATAACCCTCAGCTATCATAATCGAAGGAGGTGACTTGACCCACTATACGCTCACTCTTCCGATGTTCCTCCTTCATAGCCTCCTGTTGGGCTTCCCGCATTTGCTCTAACAGTGGGGTCACCACCGTCATCCTCATACACACACCCCCGATCGGTGCCGCCTTACGGATAAGCGCATCGGCCACCATGTTGGCCTTCCCCGGGTGGTAAAGGATCTCGCAATCATAATCCTTCACCACATCGAATCACCGATGCTGCCTCATGTTAAGATTCGGCTGATCCATGAGGTACCTCAAACTTTTGTGGTCCATGTAAATGGTACATCGAACCCCGTAGAGGTAATACCGCCAAATCTTGAGGGCGAAGACCACCGCCCCCAACTCTAAATCATGTGTCGGGTAGTTCGCCTCGTGAGGCTTCAGCTGCCTCGAGGCATAAGCAATGACATGACCCCTCTGCATCAATACCGCGCCTAAACCCAAGATGGACGCATCACAATATACCACAAAATCCTCTACGCCCTCGGGCAGGGCTATGATTGGCGCCTCGCACAATCTCTATCTCAGAATCTTGAACGCTACCTGCTGCTCAGGCCCCCACCAAAAGACCACAGCCTTCCTAGTCAACCGTGTCAGGGGTACGACTATCCTGGGGAAATCCTGAATGAATCTACGATAGTAGCCTGCTAATCCTAGGAAACTCCGAATCTTGGATGGAGACTTCGGAACCTCCCACCTCATCACGGCCTCCACCTTGGCCGGGTCTACTGAAATCCCATTCTGGTTGACGAGGTGCCCAAGAAACTGCACCTCGCGCAACCAAAACTCACATTTGGAGAACTTGGTGTACAAGCTCTCCCTCCTTAAGGTTTCCAAAACCTCTCTCAAATGCTCCTCGTGCTCCTCCTGTGTCTTGGAATAAACCAAGATGTCATCAATGAAAACTATCACAGACCGATCCAGCATCGGTCTACACACGCGGTTCATGAGGTCCATGAACGCGGCAGGAGCATTGGTGAGCCCAAACGGCATCACCACGAACTCATAATGGCCATAACGCGTCCGAAACGCGGTCTTCTGCACATCCTCCTCTCTGACCCTCATCTGATGATATTCTGAGCGCAAATCGATCTTGGAGAACCAAGATGCTCCTTGAAACTGATCAAAGAGGTCTTCAATCCTCGGGAGTGGGTAACGGTCCTTCACCGTCACCTTATTCAGCTCCCGGTAATCTATGCACATCCGATGCGACCAGTCCTTCTTCTTGACAAATAGGATCGGGGCTCCCCAGGGTGAACTGCTTGGACGAATAAATCCCTTGTCTAGCAGCTCCTGCAGCTGCGCAGACAACTCCTGCATCTCAGGAGGAGCCAACCGATAGGGTGCCTTGGCTATCGGAGCCACACGAGGAACTAGGTCGATCCTGAACTCTACCTGACGCTCTGGAGGTATTCCAGGAAGCTCCTCCGGGAACACATTAGTGTAGTCTCGCACCACTGGAACCTCGCTCACCGTCGCCTTACCCGTCTCCTAGGTATCGAAAACGTACGTGACATATCCCGCGTAACCTAGCTGAAGGTAGCGCGTAGCTCTCGCTGCTGAATATAATGTAGGTCCATGCTGCGGCCCCTCGCTGTGGATCACCAACTCTCCCCCGCTTGGGGTCCTGATCCGCACTAACTGTTGTGCGCAATCTATCACCACCCCATTAGGGCTCAACCAATCCATGCCTATAATCACCTTGTTCCCCCGCAAAGGGATAGGAACCAAATCCACCAGGTAGCGCTCCTCAAATAACCTTAGGACACAATCCCTGAATACTGCTGACGCTCACACTGATCGATCATCGACAATCTCTACCTCTAAAGGGCAATCCAACATGCCCGAAGACTCAGTAAACCTCTTGCTAAGCGCAAGGGAAACAAATGATCGGGTGGCAACCGAGTCAAACAACACCGGAATAGGAATACCGTTCACATGGAATGATCCTAAAGCATATACACAGAGCACATATCAATATCATAACATCATAAAAATAAAGTAGAGGGAGAGAATCATACCCATCACCACATCGGGTGCGGCGCGTGCCTCCTCTGTCGTCAGCTGAAATGCCCGACTCCTCACCATTGGAGCCTCTGACTTACCCTGCCGGCCATCTGTAATTCACAGGGTAGCTGGAGCCGGTGCCTTAACCGGCAGTGATGCTTTCAACTGGGGGCAATTGGCCTTCTTGTGGCCCCTCTGGTTGCAGTGAAAACATAGCAACTCCGATGTCTGAATCACAGGTGCAGGGGCGGTACAATCCCTGCTGAAGTGCCCTTACTTGCCACACTTGTAGCAGCCTGACGATCCCAACTTGCACGCTCCCTCGTGCGTCTTGCCGCATTTCCTGCAGCGACCCCGCCCCTGTTGGCCTTTCGGCCCCGCATCTGATCCCTTGGGCTTCTTCCCCGAAGCCCCCATAATATGCCCCTCCTCCGCCTTCCTCTTTCGAATGTGCTCCAAATCTATCTCCCTCTCCCTTTCCCTGGCAATCATAGAGTCCAGGGTAGGGCAAGCTGAAAAACTGGCATGCTCCCGAATATCAGCTCGTAGCATGTCGTGATAGCGGGTCCTCCTCATATCCTCATCACCCGCGTACTGGGGCACCAACAACGCCCTCTCCCGGAACTTGGCGGTGATCTCCGCCACAGTCTCCGTCGTCTGCCTCATATCTAGGAACTCCCTGGCCAGCTACTGAAGCTCGACAACCGGCACAAACTCTGCCCTGAACCTGGTCACGAAGTCTGACCAAGTCATAGCCTCGACAGCCAAGGCTCCCAACGAGTCACCAACAGACTCCCACCAATCCATAGCTCGATCCTTCAAACATCTTGCTGCATATCTCACCTTCGACCCCTCAGGGCAGGAGCTAGTCAACTGTGCAGACTCAATGTCTGCAATCCATCATCTGGCCGCTATAGGGTCCTTCGCCCCGTGAAAATCCGGTGCACCATGCCCCGGAAGTCCTTGAAGGATAGTGTGCGGGGTCCTGACTGGCCAGATGCCATGTCGCTCCTGAATGCTCTAAGGCGATCCTCCATCATCTCCAATATCCTTTCCTTGATCGACCCGAAGATAATGGGGGTCGACTCAAGGATGCCTCTGGTGATCTCTGACGTGATGAACTCGCGTAGCCCCTCATCTACTGGCTCGGAACCTGATCCTGAACCCGATCCCTCTCCTGTACTGCCAACTGCTGGTCTCGAGCGTAGTACCACCATTCTGAAATACAAAAGAAATAACAACTGTTAGCGATATTGACACCTCTGGAGGGATCACACCTACTACAAGTTCCATGGTCTCATCTTGGCCTTCCTCGGTTCTGGTACGGATCCTCTGCTTTCAGTAGTACGGGCCCATACTACCTTCCACATCTATCTGTACCTTCTCCAAGGACTGCCTTGCTCCACCAGGTCCCTTTCACTACCACTGATCACTGCTACTCTTATCCTAGGCTTTTCCTAGGAAACCTCCGACTCCACCCAACCCAGTCCTCAGCTGCTGAAGTTCTCTTTGTGATGCCAATTAGCTATTACCTGAATACAATCACATGCGATGAAGCTCGGATAATCCTTCGAGTAAGGGACTCATCCCTACCACGGTTAGGACTCAAACAAGAGCTACGCAATAGGGTCAAATCCAACACTCTGAGATTATCCAACCCTGATCACATGTGACCTTAACGTATTCACCTAACAGCTAACTCCCATCACTCGAAACCCACAAAGCACAAAGCAAACAACATTTGGACAAAAAGGAAACAATCTTAAACAACTCTATCCTCGTAGAGAAAAACTGAACTAGCATACAATGATAACTCGTACTATCAGACATAACCTAAACAGGCTATCCTATTGTTGTTTACTCAATTCTAGCATGCAACTTTTCATACACTGAAGCACATAAAGCAGGCACGTAAGGCATCACTCCTAGATCCTTAGTCCTATTCTAGCATGCTGCTCTACTGAAACTGATAAGCATACTATAAGCTTGTATGGGTACTTTGGGGAGTATTTACTTGAGCTTGGCCGGTCACGCACATCACACACTTTGTTCTTTCTTAAAACCATTTACTTAGCCTTTTAGAAAACATTTTCTTTTTCCAAAATCTTTTAATCCCCCAATTTGAGTTCAAACACCCCCGAAGTTGTGTCCGAATCCCTCAAACCAGGGCTCTGATACCAACTTGTAACAACCCAAAAATACGAGCCAAAAATTTCATTTTTGAAAACATATACTTAGCAAAACATTCGAAATAAAACGTTTACCGATCATAACATTCTATAAAGATATCGCATGTCTGGAAAAACATTTTCATAAAGCATAATAATGTCAGAGTAAAAATCCCCAGGAAGATTTCATGGTGCGGAATACGAAGCATGTGTGTGATGGGCTGCTACCGCGCCGGCTCTTTCCCCTTCGAAGAAGAGGTACCTGAAACCAAAACTGAAAATTGTAAGCACGAAGCTGTTGGATAAGGTGTCTAAGTCCATAACTTATTTGGTATATACTTGACCCGACCGGCATGGTCCATTTGGGTTGCATCTCATCCAAACTATTATGGATAATTTTATGAGAGTTATACACATATGTTTATTAATATATTATGAGTTATAATATATTAATATGAAGTTACGTTATTTAATTAGTTTTAGTCTCAAATTAATTATGGATTAATTTAGAGATTAAAAGGAATACTAATTAAATTATGGGCTATTTGTTTTATATAGTGTGGGCTAATACTCATTTATTAATGGGCTAGGCTTATGTGGAAGTCCATGGATGATCCATGGAGCTTTTAACCCATGGATCCTTGGAAAAGGAAAAGACATGGGTTATTAGGGTTTCACCCTAACCATGCATACTATATAAGCATGCTTATGGAGCATGAAATGAAGCCTAAGAGAAAACTAGTGATCTAGTGTGTGTGTGCATGTGTGTGGCCGAAAATACAAGAGTGTGTATACTCTCTCAAAGTTTTCCAAGAGTTTGTGGTGTTTGTGATTCCATTTGAGGCATTCACACTATTGGTGCTTGGCCCTCAAACTCCTTAGAACCAAACTCACCAAAAGGTATGTAATCTCTTCTAACTCTTTTATGTTGAAATGTTCCCCATGCCATGTTAGATAGGTTATAAACCTTGGAAAATTATTATTTTGCATGTATTTAGACAAACATAGATCCAAGGTTTATTAGGGTTGCATGCACACTTAGGAAGTGTTAGATTGCTCAAAACCCAACAGAAGCTTAGTGAGTTCCCCCAACATACCATATACCATACAATCACATAACATACATATATTGTCAGGCATATACCATACAATCACATAACATACATATATTGTTGGCAATTGACATCATTTTGCACTCCTTGCCTTCTTGTTATGATCATTTTCGAATGACATATCATATGAACAAGGAGGAAGTTACCCTCAGCAAGCTTCAAGGACTCTTGAAGACCGCTGAAACCGGTCTTAAGGGTAAAGCGGCTGTTACCTCTACTACTCCTACTCCAACTTCTACCCCTGTTTTAGCTATTGGGCAAGGCAAAGGGAAAAAGAGGAAGCACCCTTCGAAGGGTACCAAGGGAAAGTCTCTTGAAGGCTCCTCATCAAAGACTAAGAACGGTTCTGTCACTCCTTCTGCCATTCCAAAGGATGCTGAATGCTTTTATTGCCATGAAAAGGCACACTGGAAGCGAAACTGCCCTAAGTACTTGCAGGATCTAAAGGATGGGAAAGTGAAACCCACCTATGCAGGTATTTACACTATATTGTCTAATTACTCAACATATTCTAACTCTTGGGTGCTTGATACAGGATGTGGTATTCACATATGTTCTGATTTGCAGGGCCTAAGAAGAAGTGAGGATGTGGAGCACGGGAAGATAAACTTAATCATGGGGAATAGGAAGGCTTCACCTGTTTCCAAGATTGGGGTTTATACTTTGTTGCTTAATAATGGGTTAAAATTAGATTTGAATAAATGTGTGTACTCGTCTGAAATGGCGAGGAATATTATTTCTTTTCATGCTTTGTACAAACAAGGTTTTACCTTTTCGTTTGATAATGAATGTGGTGGTATTAATGCTTTCTTTAATAATGTGTTTTATTTTAAAGCATTACCTTGTGATGGTGTGTATGAAACTATGTCGATTGTAGACAACTTAGGAAATAATGTGTTGTATATTGATTCTTCTACTAGCCTAGATAAAGCATCATTGTGGCATTGTCGTCTTGGACATGTAAACAAGAAACGCATAGGACAACTCCAAAAGAGTGGAGTCTTGGAATCATTTGACCTTAAATCAGATGATAGTTATGAATCTTGTCTACTTGGAAAAATGACAAAATCACCCTTCACTGGAACTTGTGAGAGGGGTGAGGGTTTGTTGGACCTAATACATACTGATGTATGTGGGCCATTCAAAACCGCCACAAGGGATGCTAATCGGTATTATGTGACTTTTATTGATGATTATAGTAGATATGGGTATGTCTACTTAATCAAACACAAGTCCGAAACCTTTGAAAGGTTTAAGGAATTCAAGCAGGAAGTAGAAAATCAATTGGGCAGGAACATTAAGATGCTTCGATCCGATCGAGGTGGTGAGTATCTTAGTACCGAGTTCCTTGACTACCTTAAGGAGTGTGGGATTGTCTCACAATTGACTCCTCCCAGGACACCACAGCTGAATGGTGTAGCTGAGAGGCGTAATCGAACCTTGTTGGACATGGTTCGCTCTATGATGAGTCGAGTTTCGTTACCAATCTCTTTTTGGGGGTATGCCTTAGAGACTGCCGCCCATATCCTTAATCTAGTCCCTACAAAGAAGGTTACCAAAACACCTCATGAGATGTGGACTGGGAAGGTTCCCAATTTGGACCACATCAAAATTTGGGGTTGCGAAGCTTTCGTGAGGCGCGAAGCTCATGATAAGCTTGAACCCCGAAGTGAAAGGTGTATTTTCATCGGCTACCCACAGAAATCCTTCGGTTACCTTTTCTACAGACCCAGTGAGAATGTGGTCTTTGTAGCACGAAGAGGGATCTTTCGCGAGAAAGAATTTATAAGCCAAGGAGACAGTGGGAGGCAGATTGATCTTGAAGAAATTCAAGAATCAATTGATAAAGGAACCTCAGACACTAGCAATCAACCTGAGGAGGAAACTTCTGTTGATCCAGCTGACGAGTCTGTACCTCCGAGACGTTCCACACGGGTTAGGAACACACCTTCGTTTTATTATGGTTTTCATATTACTACGGAAGGTGATACGTTTATTAGTGATAGTACACTAGTAAATTTGGATGAACCTAGCAGTGTTAAGGAAGCCATGGCAGGCCCGGAGTCTGCTAAATGGAAGGAGGCTATGGACAGCGAGATACAGTCCATGTATGACAATCAAGTTTGGAACTTGGTTGACAATGTACCGGGCCGTAAAACAGTCGGGTGCAAATGGATCTTCAAGAAGAAGACAGACATGGAAGGAAAAGTGCATACTTATAAGGCTCGACTGGTTGCGAAGGGTTTTACTCAAACTCAAGGTGTTGATTATGATGAAACCTTCTCGCCGGTAGCAAAGATTAAGTCTATTAGGGTTATGTTAGCCATTGCAGCATTTCATGATTATGAAATATGGCAAATGGATGTCAAAACCGCTTTCCTTAATGGAAAGTTGGCTGAGGATGTGTACATGAATCAGCCAGAGGGTTTTGTCAATGCAGAGTACCCTAATAGAGTATGCAAGCTTGAGAAATCCATTTATGGATTAAAACAAGCATCTCGTAGCTGGAATCTTTGTTTTGATGAGAAGGTAAAAGAGTTTGGCTTCTTGAGAAGCGAAGATGAGTCGTGCGTGTATGTCAGAGCTAGTGGGAGTATAGTTAGCTTCTTGGTACTGTATGTGGATGACATACTACTCATAGGAAATGACATCCCAACCTTGCAGGAGGTTAAGTCCTGGCTTGGGAAGTGTTTTGCTATGAAGGACCTAGGGGAGGCTACCTATATCCTAGGGATAAGGATATTAAGAGAAAGGAGTAGAAGACTAATTGGACTTAGTCAGAGTATCTACTTGGATAAGGTGTTGAAAAGGTTCAACATGGAGAATTCCAAGAAAGGAGATTTACCGATCCAAAGCAATACCAAACTGAGTAAGACTCAGAGTCCGAGTACAGAGGCAGAGATAGCTGAGATGAGCCAATTACCATATGCTTCCGCAGTTGGCTTGATCATGTATGCTATGACTTGTACCCGTCCTGATGTGGCATTTGCTTTGAGCATGGTCAGCAGGTATCAGGGGAACCCTGGCAAGGCTCATTGGACCGCGGTAAAGAACATTCTCAAGTACCTGCGGAGGACTAAGGATTGGATCCTTACCCTTGGTGGCAGTAATGACTTGAGAATATTAGGGTATAGTGATGCTGGTTTTCAGACTGATAGGGATAATTTCCGCTCTCAGTCGGGCTGGATCTTTACCTTAAATGGAGGGGCAATTTCTTGGAAGAGTTCCAAACAGGAGACGGTGGCTGATTCGACTTGTGAATCAGAGTATATAGCAGCGAGTGAAGCAGCGAAGGAGGCGATATGGCTAAAGAACTTCATCGGAGACCTTGGAGTTGTACCAGCTATTAAGGAACCTATAGAGATTTTCTGTGACAACAATGGTGCGGTTATCTTAGCCAAGGAACCAAGAGATCATGGCAGATCCCGACACATTGACAGAAAATATCACTTCATAAGACACAAGATTGAAGAAGGACTCCTTGTGACAAGGAGGATATCGTCAGATGAGAATCCTGCAGATCCCCTTACGAAGGGACTGACGAGGGTTAAGCATTTTCAGCATGCGAGACGCATCGGGCTGAGGGACGATATTAGTTTTACAGATTAGATAGTTTTCCTGAAACTTGTAAAATGTAATCGACGTTTGATGATGAATAAAATTTGTGATTTATTTATGAGTAAAGTGTTACTATCATTGTCAATTATTTACTATTGTTTCAGTTTTGCATGTTTTGACTTCCAGAATAATTAATTTATTCAAACCTCCACAATCGATCATACGTCGGAAGTAGGTATGAATCAAGATTGTCATGAATTGGGTTTGTAGATGCCTTAAAGGTGTTTAGACATGGCAATGGTTGCTGCAACATTCATGAGTACTCATAAGTTATGAGTATTGGTATAAACCCACGCTCACTTGTATCACTTCATGGAATTTATCTCGAGTGATCGTGAGACGATAACATCATATAAATCTTTAAACCTAGAGATATGAGTTGTTACCTATGAGTTGGTTGTGCATTGATTGCACGTAAACGCATCAGTAACTTGATGTTATAAAACGTGCCTTTGTGTACAATTCAATAAGTAGTAGAACAAGCATATCAGTCGAAGTTTATCTGTTCCTTCTAGAAATAGAAGCGATATCTGGGCCCCTCGATGATTTTGTGTTGACACATGTACCAGGCCTGGTCAGAACTAAACCGATGTGTTCAGTGAAGTTCTTCGTCAAACAAATCGGAAAATCGAGAAACAACTGCTAGACAATAAGCAAGACATAGTTCCATGTGTTTGTCCGGCTGATATCATGAGAACAGAGGATTATGTGATCACTTATCTAAAATGGCGCTTCATAGTTCGACAGAGTCTTCATTGTTCGAAGGAGTTTTCGAGAGCTACGATTGTTGGTTGGTTCCTGAAGTTATAGGCAAATATAGTTATTAGACTTATCCAAGTGGGAGTCTGTTGGATAAGGTGTCTAAGTCCATAACTTATTTGGTATATACTTGACCCGACCGGCATGGTCCATTTGGGTTGCATCTCATCCAAACTATTATGGATAATTTTATGAGAGTTATACACATATGTTTATTAATATATTATGAGTTATAATATATTAATATGAAGTTACGTTATTTAATTAGTTTTAGTCTCAAATTAATTATGGATTAATTTAGAGATTAAAAGGAATACTAATTAAATTATGGGCTATTTGTTTTATATAGTGTGGGCTAATACTCATTTATTAATGGGCTAGGCTTATGTGGAAGTCCATGGATGATCCATGGAGCTTTTAACCCATGGATCCTTGGAAAAGGAAAAGACGTGGGTTATTAGGGTTTCACCCTAACCATGCATACTATATAAGCATGCTTATGGAGCATGAAATGAAGCCTAAGATAAAACTAGTGATCTAGTGTGTGTGTGCATGTGTGTGGCCGAAAATACAAGAGTGTGTATACTCTCTCAAAGTTTTCCAAGAGTTTGTGGTGTTTGTGATTCCATTTGAGGCATTCACACTATTGGTGCTTGGCCCTCAAACTCCTTAGAACCAAACTCACCAAAAGGTATGTAATCTCTTCTAACTCTTTTATGTTGAAATGTTCCCCATGCCATGTTAGATAGGTTATAAACCTTGGAAAATTATTATTTTGCATGTATTTAGACAAACATAGATCCAAGGTTTATTAGGGTTGCATGCACACTTAGGAAGTGTTAGATTGCTCAAAACCCAACAGAAGCTTAGTGAGTTCCCCCAACATACCATATACCATACAATCACATAACATACATATATTGTCAGGCATATCTGGGTGCCCGACCTGCCCCTTCGGTCCTCTCGACCGGATACTGTCTAGGTTATCTGGGAGCTGGCCTCCCCTTCGGTCCTCTTGACCGGATACTGGGGACTATTTCATCCCCCTACTACTACCACATAATACATATATCTCATAATCTATCTAGCATGGCTGGGCATGACCTCCCCTTCGGCCCTATCGACCGGTATACTGGGGACTATCTCCCCCTACTGTCATTAGCACATATCATCATATCTTACTAGCACATTAGCATATCACAGGTAGTAGCAATCCTAGATGAATATCACGTAGACAAACATCTATCATACAAACCTACTGGTAGGCCGGCATTGTGGCCTTAGACCTACCGCTACTGGAAGGTAACTCACCTCGTAGCTGCTGATCTGTGTGGGAACGGTCTACCTGCTACTGGTGCTCCGGAAATCCTCCGACTTCAATTCCCACCAACACTTAGTCAAATACTGCTAACCGACCTCAGGGTAAACTGACCATTTACCCTTAACCAAACCATGAGTCAAAGTCAAAGTCAACTTCCAGTTGACCCGACTCGCCGAGTTGGCTTGTCAACTGGCCGAGTCCCTATCCCTTTGTCTGACCACTAACCCATCTCTACTCGTCGAGTTTGGCATTGACTCGACGAGTTTTCCTTCTAAGCTGATGACCCAACGTTCTTCATTCTACTCGCCGAGTTCGTCTTTATTTAAAGAACACTCTATGCTTAGACTCGCCGAGTTGTATGAACAACTCGCCGAGTCCGTTCTTGAGGCAAGAAGATTGCCTTGAAGTCGCCGAGTCATGGCATTGACTCACCGAGTTACTACATGAGTGAGTCTGGCTTCCAACCCACTGAGTCACACCCTATAACTCACTACTCCAACCCGTAAACACGAAAAGGGGGAAACTCGGGGACTCGTGACTCGACTCGCCGAGTCAGATGAACGACTCACTGAGTCTGCCACATGCAAATACTATACATGCGATTTTGCTTGAATCCAGCCCATGCCATTCATAGATCTGGGTTCCTAGGTCCTGGTTTACACGTAAAGTTTCCAACTTTACGTGTAAATAAACACCCATGAGAGTGTTAGGGCTCAAAATGCACCAAAAGAGTAGATCTAGGGCTTTTATGCACTATGGTTCCATAAAGGTAGTAGATCCAAGCTCCTGGAGCTCAATCGTGCCTAGATCTAGAGGCTAAATAGCTTATCATCCAGTCTAATACACAAACAAGCTTGGGGAAAGGCTCAAGAAAGACTTTCATGGAGCTACAAGGGACAACAAGCATGAAAATAGAGGGAAGTTGAGTTATACCTCAAGGAAATCATAGAGATAACACCAATAAGCCTGGCCTCCTTCTTCTCTTCTTGATCTACTCTCCTTCCCTCTCCAAATCTTCAAGAAAACACACCAAAATGCTTTAATCTCACAAGGAACAAGCTTAAACGAAGTATAAGGCTCTGGGGGGGTGAAGGGGGCGAGCTTAGGGGCTGATAAGAGGGTTTAAATAGGGTGCAAACCCTTGAAATTTAGGGTTTCATCAGACATCAAGGACTCGGCGAGTCCAGAATATGGACTCGCCTAGTCGCCAACTTAAACGTGTTCCGAATCCCATCTCTACTCGGCGAGTCGGACCTACGACTCGCCGAGTCCAAGGCTAAAAAAATGACAAATACTAAGATAAATTTTACGTACCAGGAACCAGGTGCAACATAAGAATTAATCATAATTAATCTAGATTTAGTTCTTGGTTAACTAGAGTTATTTATTGGTACAAGGGCTAAGTTGTAATTGTTCAATAATTGAACAATAAAGAGGATCTAGAATTCTGCTTATGGTGGACAGTTTTGGAGGCTGTTAATAGAGCTTCTAGAAGCCTCTAACTGATAAAAGGAAACTAGATTTGAAATAATATTATTTTAAGTTCAAATCTATGGTTGTATGTTTATCATCTAGCTATATAAATACCCTTATGATTTTCAGCCTAACCCTTTATCAAAAGAGAATTCTGAAAATTATCATCCTCTTCCCTTTTTCCTTCAATCATATAGTTTCTTGTGTTTGGGTGTGATGCATTAGAGGCTCGCATACTTTTTGAGCAAGTTTTTCAAGGAGATTATCAAGAGTTTTAAGAAGCTTAATTCGACTTAAACTATAAGATATGTGGTTATGTTCAAGAATATGATTCATAGGGTTTGAAGTTTTTGTTTCATAAGTATGTTGTTGTAATAGTGAAAAGACATAGATTCATTAGGTTGCATGTACCCTTAAGAGTTAAGTTAAATTCCGCAAGTATAATTGAGTTGTGACCTCTATATACAATCAATAAGAACTCGCAATATCTAATAAATACAATAATATATAGGCTATGAAACTACCTATATACATAGCAAACATACTTTTGATATAAAAAGTACATTTTATTAAGATATTACAAACCTGTGAACCTACCAACTTTAAATTTGACACTCTTTCAAAACGCATGTATTCTTAGGGAACTAAGCAGATGGAAGACATACTCACAAAACAATCATGGGATTGTAGTTTATATTTTATATTTCAGTACATTCTAAGTTGCCTACTATTAAGGCTTATTATATACTTTCAAGTTTTTGGAAACCAGGGGATATTGAAATATACTATTTTCAATTAATAAAAGTATATATTTCATATCGTATTGCTGTATTGTTCAATGTACGCTTAATATGATGACACGTGATATCGTCTCAATGTTCAACGTTTCCACCATCGGCTGGGGGTGTGACACTAGTCTTGATTCGACAATAATGTTTTTATTAAACATGTGAGGACGCATGTTGTATGATTGTTACACATATACTAATCATACCATATTCTAAAGTTAAACCTTTTAAATTTATATTCTTTTCTTTTAAATATTTTAAATTAATTATCTTATTAAATAATGTCTAAGGATAAATATTTAAATTTTAAATTCAAATTTAAATAATATTCAAATTTAATTAATTACATATTTGTATTTAAATTCTTATTAAATAACATTTCAAATTAATCTATGATTTAAATATTCAGATTTAAACAATTAAAATAATACTTTTATCAAGAGGTTTATCCCTACTATTCGAAAATTAAACAAAAATCGGAATCCTGGAAATCGACCAGTCACATCATGAAGTCGTAAATCTAGAATTTTGCTTTTTAATTTTACAAAGCAGTGCAAATAACTAAAACCTACATCATTGATCCTACTGTTTGATTTTATTAGCATAAATACTTAATCAGGGCAAGGGAAACAAACAAAATTACCTAAATGTATATGCACTATAAGATATAGGTTTTATTAGTTATAGCAACATACTTTCAAAACAAATCTAAGAAAGAATACCAACCTCTTGTTATTTCTTCAGTCAGGACCTTGTGAATGCCAGAACTTGCATTGGATGAAGAACCCAAAGTAGAATCCCTGTAATGCAGTCAGAACCAAAACTCCAAAAACTAATAAGGAAAAAACCTTGAGAGTTTTAAAAGAAAATCACTAATCGTAGGATAGAGGTTATGATTTTCGACTTTTAAGAGAGATGAAGAAAGGTGGACAAAAGTTTACAAGGAATCAACGACTAGGGTTTAACCCATAGCAATCTATGTATAGGCATCACATAAATCCTTAGGAGATTCAAACTCTTCAAAATAATCCTTATCTAATTCAAAACCTACCTTATCCCTACACATGGCTTCTCAAAAACTGTCTATATCATGTCTTTAGGACCTTCCGAAATATTCTAATTAATCTCTAGGTTTTAATTAATATTCAAACTCTTTAATTAATAAAAACTATTTAATTAAATTTCAAAATAATTTCTAATTAATCTATTAATTACTTATTTTTCTCAATTTCTATTGATATTTAAGTTATGAGGCAAACCCAAAATGAACTTGCTATTATTAAAAATATTATTAAAACTGTTAATTACCTTAAACAGTATTTTAAACACTTACAACATTGTTCATCACAACTTCATGTGTAGCCATCATAGATAGTTTCCTAACTTGTGAATGTGAAAATGAACTGCACATTTTTTAGACTTTAAATATACTAAGATAATGGGCCGCAAAACCACAAGCCATTTAATGAAATTACAAGTGTGTTTGCCTTATTTGCTGATTCAATGGTTGTTTTTGGGTAAACCATAATTTTTTGCTAAGTTTGCCAAAGTTATTAAGAGATGATATTATTTTTGTAAATTCTCATTTTTAAGGTCATGATACAACATGGCTAACCATATGTATTTTATTCTAAACTAGTAATTGAGCTCACTTTTTGCTGTAGATTTTTACATATTTTTGTTACGTATTAAGAGTAAGAATTGGTTAAACACTAACATTTTACAAGTTTAAAATTGTACAGTCAAAATAACATTTAAAAAATAGAGGTGTGAAAAATGCATTTTACAAAGTTTAAAAAACGAAAAGATAAAAGTTATATTTTATAAAGTTGAAGGGGGATGATGTGAAAGTGAAAAAAACACGAAAGTCTAGAAAACGAAGAGGTAAAAGTGATATTTTATAAAGTTGAAGGTGGAGGGTGTATAAACATTAAAGTTTAGAAATCGAAGGGGTAAAATTGATAATTTACAAAGTTGAAGTTAGAGGGGATGAAGTGATATTTTAAAAAGTAAAGGGACAAAAAATTATTTTAAAAAAATAAAGGGGTTGCATGTGACAGGAAAAATGATTGTTTACAAAGTTAAAGGTGGAGGGGTGAAAATAGGGATGAGCATGGGACAGAACCGGTACTGACCCATACGGTTTCCGATTTCCTGGAAACCGAATTTGGTCGAAAGTCAATCCCGAATACCGAACCGAATTAACATCACCGGCACCGGCACCGGGAAAGGTACCGGTTTTCGGTATTAGTACCGGTACCGACAGTACAAATTCCCGAAATTCATGTATTTAGAGTACCAAGTACCGTCCTATATTTCTGCATTCGCAATTCATGTATTTGGAGTACCAAGTACCGTCCTATATTTCTGCATTCGGTACGGTTCGGTACCGGCTTCGGTACGGTACCGGTACGAGATCGAGATTTGGAACAAACTGCACATCCCTAGGTGAAAGTGATATTTTTATAACTAAAAAGATCGAAGCATTAAATATGACAAATATTACCATCATCAAATGTGAAATTCATTTATTATGGAGATTATTAATTTATTTCACATTTAATTATGACAATATTCTTTATAATAAATGAATTTCATATTTAATTATGGCAATATTTATGATATTTAATGCTTTTATAAGTGCTCTTAGTAGACATATTATAAAATCCTAAAGTTAAAGGATTAAAGTTATATTTTATGCATTATAGTACTTGTACATTGTGTTTTCAGATATGTATTTTTAGCTACACTACTATCTCCCTCGCATAGTCAAATATGAGAAGTTAGGAATTGTATATATTTATAATGTGATAGAGGTATTTATACATCAACATCACTTTCTAGGCCAAACTCTCTTTGGTATGCATTGTTCTAGAAAAACTTGCTTGAGCGGATCATGACTCTACGACTTGTATCTGTCGCAACCCTTACAAACCGACACCTTTAAGTTATATATATATATATATATATATATATATATATATATATATATATATATATATATATATATAAACTAATAACACTAAAAAAACATATATAATTGTTAACTAGATGAGGAGCCCCGCGTTGCGGGGATGGAGCTAAACAGATACGATTGAAAGTTTTACGGGAAAAAATTTCTATAAAAAAACAGGAAAAACTTTTTAAATTTGAAGTATAGTGCTATTCACTACATCTATAACCTAAAAATGGAAAAAGTCACCAAAATGACAATGCAAAAAATAGGAAAAGAAAAATAGGTACAACTTCAAAGTACAATGATATTTAGGGAATTTTAGTACAAAAAAGAGAAAATATACCTAATGGTAATATAGTTAGGTTTTTGGAAAAAAAAATCAAAAGAAAATGCAAAAAAAAAAAAAAAAAAAAAAACAGAAAAAAACATGAAAATTCAAAGTATGTTGCTATTAACTGCAAGTATACAAATGCTTCCATGTCACATACAATATTAAACAAACAATTATAAAAATTGAGTAGGTGTAATTAGAGGTCTATAACAAACAAAATGATAGTATTAGTTAAAATTTAGCAAAAAATAAAAAATGTTGCAACCTTGCAACTATAGCTCCAGATCCAAGAATTAAACCGGGCTGCAAAAACTTTGCAAATTAGAAGAGTCAAATTAAGCCATAAAATAATTTAAGTTGCTATAAAGATTGATCGAATTGTAATAGTTAACTAATAAAGTGTAAAAGTTAATAACCAAGAAAGTCCTTTAATCTTAAAACCATCCATTAAGTCTTTCTTTCTTGGGTCATAATTCATAGAGATTTTGAGCAACATACCTATAAGCTAGACAATTTTACCCCTTCCTTGTTTTCTGGTTCAGTTAGTTGGTTCAATTTTGCCGCATAATCAAAACCATATCACATCCACCATTGAAATCATATTAATTGTTTTATATTAAAGAATATATAAAGTAACCCATAACAAATTTTAAAAAAAGCATAAAACTGTAAATTGAAAATGCAATGCTATTTATTGTATTTATAAACAAAAAATCAAAAATGAACCAAATGGCAATGTATTTTGGTTTTTTGGTAAAGAAATTAAAGAAAGTGAAAAAAAAAAGAAAAAAATATGTATAAACGCAAAGTTCATTGCTATTTAGGGCATATTACTCCTAAAAATGCAAAATGCAATTAAACAAAGCCTAAAACATCAATGAACGTACTAAACTGTAAAAGAAACATACATCATCTCAATTTATTAAAGGGTAAATCACAATTTTGGTATCTGACTCTGTAAAAAATTACAATTTTAGTCCCAAATACTTAAAAAAAATACGAGGATAACTATAGTTTATTGTAATCCTCATTGCTTGTTTAACTTATAAACTATAGTTTATTGTAATCCTCATTGTTGATTTGACTTAGAAGCAGGCATAGCAAATTTCTAGGTCCTTTGATATTTGTTTTTTTTAGTATGCATATGAAAGGAATAGTGATTTCTATTGATATATCGAATACTAAGAATCAAGACAACATACATTTATAGCATATAACCCCTTTGGTCAAAAAACGATGTTACCTCGCTTACAGATAAATGTACGAAATAACAACGTACTCTTAATTTGTGTAGACCAGAACAAAAGGTTTTAGAGAAGATTTCCTGCTATAAGAGTTTCAGATAACCATAAGTAGTTTGGGTTAGCATTAATACTGAACTTAAAAAAAGGAATCAAAAGCTACATGGGACCAAATCGACTGTAGACCAAGTAGTTCTTCAAATTTGAGCACTCCAACTCTCTTCCTAATAGAAAAAATATTGAATTATGTAGCTTTAGGGTAGTGTTTATCTAGATTTTGTGGCCCAAATCTTTACAGAGATATTATATCATTAATCATTGATTTAGACATTCTTTTGCCTGGAAACATCCAAGGGTTGCCTTTTCGTGTCTTTGTATTTCCTTTCAACATGAACATGGCTTAACATAGTCAGCTGTGTTTAACACGAACCGAACGGAAATTAAAAAAGAAAAGGAAGATGAAAAACAAAAACAAAAAGAAACAAATATGGAATTTCCACAATCGTATGGTGTGCTGCATACATACCTTTTTGGAATACAAACCATAGCTTAGAGGTTGCCACTTGAAAAGACTATTCTTTGTCGATCCTTTGAATATCATATCAAATTACGACTTTCTTCATAAAATGAAGGTGGATTAACAACTAAAAAAATGCATTTGTAACGTGAGTTAGAAAGCTGAAATATAGGATTCAATGTTTATTATACCCACAGCTTCAAACAAAAAAGGCTTTGGTTTGCTATTTCATTGGAAGTAACTATGCCATAACTTTTCTGATACATAAGTATTTACTTGATAAGACATACCAATTCATGTAAATCCTTCATGATCGATCCAACTGCCCAGAAAGTTGTGAAGTAATCATCTAATCCCCTCTTTTTGGAGTGGGAACCAACTGAGTAACCATGATAAAAACATGTAGTCATACCCTACATCAACACCAACAAATGAAGGAAAAATCAACATTACTTATACAATTTAAAGGTAATACACTAAAAAATCCAGCTATCGTAGCCATCACACGGAAATAATATCATAATCACCATTAGATGTTAGATAACTCAAATCTAAATCCACTTTAATCCAAATCTGGACCCTAATTTGGGAAAAATAAATCATTGTTTAATATATAATTAAGCATGTATCATTAAAATGAAAATAAAAAATTGAGCCCTGAAATCAAAAAATTGAGCCATGAATAAAAATCGAATTCTATACGAAATTGAGCCCTAAAATCGAAAAAATTACATAATTGGAGATGTTCTTGATCACCAAAAGCAAACTCTTGGCCACCACAGTTCCTTCGTCGGTCCTAGCGAACAACTCAAATCCATGAGTTTGTGATATCAATGGCATGAAGCGAGAAAGTAAGAAACATAAGGAAAATCCTTACCTGCATTTCAGGAAAAACGAAGAAGAAGTAGAAACAATACATAAACCCTAGAAAAAGTACGAAACACAAACTTGAACTGGAAGTCGAACATTCAATTTTCAAAGTGGACGAAAGGATGGAGATCGAGTAGGTTTTGCATACCGCAGATTATGGTGAACTTCTATCAATGCATTGGTGGCGCCTTTGGGTCATCAAAAGCATAACAGATTTGGTAGGTAGGCGAGTGGAAGGAGCGAGTCCTGACCATCTATTTGAGAGGGGTTTAGCGATGTGACAGTCGATTAAGGCGGTAGAGATGATGAGAGGTGGATTAAACCCAGTAGAATGAAAGTGTAATCGTTTGATTGGAAGCCAGAAAAGGGAAACGAAAAGAACCGGTGTGGTAAATTCGAAGAGTACTCCGTAGAAGAATAGAAGTAGAATAGAGGAATCAATCGATAATGGCCATAAGGATGTTACTCCTGAAGCTGATGGAGAAAACGGAAGAAACTGAGGTATGCAAAACCTGCTCGATCTCCATCTCTTGGGTATTCAGTGGTGCCACCGCTGCTCTTTTCTAATCACGACCTGGAAAAGCTTAGGAATTGGTGGAGGAGACGTAAATGGAGAGAATGGGTGGGGGAGCAGAGGGTAGGGAACGGAAGGAACTGGAGAGTGATCGTAAAAAGACGGAGGGCGACGACCTCTAATCGTGTACAGTTGGGTTGAGGAGGTTGAAGAAGACGCAAGAAAGGAATTAGCGAATAACAGCCGCTTAAGGTGGTGTAGGATAGTGGCGGTGGGAATGAAAGGTTCGGGAAGTATCGAGAGTAGATCCCAATTTGAGGCGGTGGATATCGAGATTCACCAAACTCACGTCAACCAACCAACCCAAGAACAGTACCCTGGTCAGGTAGTGTTCCTAAGGATTGTCCAACTTTAATATATATATATATATATATATATATATATATATATATATATACATACATATATATATATATATATATATATATATATATATATATATATAGGTGTGTTCAATTGAGAAAATAAAAAAGGTTGAGAATGGGGGAATCATTCTCCGCCACTCATTTAATCTAAGAAAAAAAGACACGGTGACAAACTTGTAAATATGTTAATAACCTTCAATCACAAATACGTAATTATAGAAAATTCGATAACAGTTCATTCATCATAAAAAATTTTCCTCCAACCTTCAATAATTATCCAGATTTCTTCACCTAAACCGGAATTTCTTCGTTGTTCATGAAATTGGAATTGGAGTTCTAGACTCGCAGTCACAGTCGACATTGAAGGACTCAGAATCGGTACTCACATGTTCCCAATTAGATTTTCGGAAATCAAAATCAAAATGAGAAATCGATCAGACATAGGATGTCGCATCTGAAGTCGAAATCGGAAGTATATGATGATTTGGAATTGATAACTTGATGTTTTTAACATTTTTATAATAGTTAACTTGTATGCACTCCAACTGTTTGATGAAATGCATAAACTAAATTACCACGTTATATTCACATATCAATATGTTTTCTCACTTGAATCAGTATATGATTATTAACAAATATGCAAGTTTGTATGTTATTCATATGTGAATAACATATAAAAATTATATATATATTTGTCAAAATACCTTCAAATATTCATAAGTGAATATATTCACAAGTGAATATACCTTGTAATATTCATATGTGAATATACTGTGTAATATTCATAAGTGAATATATCATCTAATATTCACAAATGAGTATACTGTGTAATATTCACATGTGATATACCATGTAATACTATGTAATATTCACGTATGAAATATCATTTAATATTTATAAGTAAATATACCATCTAATATTCACAAGTGAATATACTATATTAGTATTCACAAGTGAATGCATCGTCCAATATTAAAATATAAATATACTATGTTTATTATATGCTATATTCATATATGAATGATACTTAAATTGTAAAAAAAAAAAATCATACTTTTTATTCATAAGTGAATAACGAATGTACTGTAATAAAATCTGATGCATTTTTATTCACTTATGAATAACGATAGCTGAAAATATAAAATAAAAAAAAATTATTTTATCTTAAAACTATATCAATATGGATGTCTATTTGTAGAAAATAAAAAATCATGAATTTTGGTATATTTAAAATCATTTTTTTGATAAAAATAGCTTCTAAAAATTAAAAATAAAAAACGAAAAAAACTATGTCTTTGTATATATTAAGATAATAATTAGCATAGTTTAAAGAAATATGTTTTATTGGAAAACACATATGCATTTCTTTCCCACTTCTGCTGGTACGTTGGAGGTTTTTGCGAAAAAAATAAATGATTGACCGAGAATGATTCTTCCATTCTCAACCTTTTTTTTGTCTCAATTGAACCCTTCTCTGTAAAGTATAAAGCTTGTGAAGTTTAAATTTGTGAAGTTTATTAGAAAAGTTGTGAGGTGAGACAATATAAAGTATAAAGCTTTATGAGTGATGATGATTTGCAATATTTGTTAGGGAGTGATTTAAGTCGAAAACTTTATATATATATATATATATATATATATATATATATATATATATATATATATATATATATATATATATATATATAAAGTTTTCGACTTAAATCACTCCCTAACAAATATTGCAAATCATCATCACTCATAAAGCTTTATACTTTATATTGTCTCACCTCACA
This sequence comes from Lactuca saligna, assembly GCF_052625555.1. NCBI lineage: Eukaryota > Viridiplantae > Streptophyta > Magnoliopsida > Asterales > Asteraceae > Lactuca > Lactuca saligna. The sequence continues at coordinate 149,913,785 of NC_136418.1, forward strand.
ACTTTTCTAATAAACTTCACAAATTTAAATACGTCATATAAAAAAGCTAATCATTCGTAAGTTTAAGGATCTAATCTTGGTCTTTAAAAATGAATTAGTTACGTAGTACGAACATTTCATAACTTCAAAGGCCTTGTGATAATTGCTAGAAACTCAAATACTTTAAATCACGGCCATAAGATGCCAATTATAATATCGTGTTTTACTAAGTTTATAAATTAATCATGCAATTAAATTTTTTAAAATGTAATTTGGACAAATGTTTTTGTTTTGGAAAACGGCAAATATATTAAAACTCCATCAAGATGATGGGAAAAGAGTACAAAGGAAAGCGAAAAAAGAAAAAAGAGAAAGAACGTGCAAATTACAAGCAAAAGAAGGGATTAATGTTCCACACTCTTCAGTCAATTTTCCTGAATGAACCTCTATGTTTGCACCAAGAGAAGGTAGTAACCTTTATTCTTTCTGCAATACTCGTCGGATTCGTTGGAATTTTATCAAAGATCCACTTGTTTCTAGCTGTCCAAATGCATCATAAAGCTCCGCAAAGAATTACATTTAGTAAGCTCCGTTTCTTTCTACACCCGGAGCATCGAGAGATAAAAAGGACCATGTCTTTCACCGATGTAAAGCATTCACCTTTGATTTCACGCCGAGATAGTATCAACTCCATCACTGATTTTGCAATATGACATAAAATCAAGGCGTGGTCATTAGTTTCCTCTTCAACATTACATATACTACATATAGTGACTGAAATGGTAACTCCCCTTTGACTTAGTGTCAAAGCAACTGGAATTCTTTCCTATTTAGCCCTCCATATGAAACATAAAATCTTGTATGGGATCACTTTGCACCAATCAAATGGCCCATCATTGACAATATGACTTGGGAACTCGATTCGTTCTTGTAACAAAACTGACAATGAATTGATCTCCAGATGAGAAACTAGATACCCATTCGTTTATCTTCGGATTCTAGGAAACAATCTCATTACGATCGATGTTGAGATTTACCAAGCACCTGCTAGACTTTATGATGTTTTTCCAGACCCCCATGATTGAGTAGTTACCAAACACAGACCAATGTCTTCCCGATAGTCCATGTAAGCAATTGACCACTTTTGCCCAGAGGGTAGAATTATCATTTTTTAGTTTTCATAACCATTTGATTGGAATTTATCAATTATCGGCCTCCAAGCACTTTTTAGATTCTTGTTCCTGCCAACTGGGATTCCAAGATAGGAAAATGGTAGCGTCGATGATTTACAACCAAGAGGAGAGGACCAGTTCAGGATTTCTGAGTCGGAGGCTCCGATCCCAAACACTGTCGATTTTCCGAAATTCAGTTTCAGCCCAGATGACAAATAGAAACATCTCAGAATACAAGCCAGATTAGCAATGTTTGTCCTCGACCATTCACCTATAAAGAGCTCATCATCTGCATAAAATAAGTGAGATAAACAATTGTTAGAGTTTGGGAGTTTTAGTCCATCGAATACCCCAGTATCCACTACCGTCTTCATCGCCAGGTTAAGGCCTTCCATAACAAGGATGAAGAGGAAGGGAGAGAGAGGGTCTCCCTGCCTAACTCCCCTAGACATTGTGAATTCAGAGGTTGGACTTCCATTAATGAATACCAATGCTCTCTTAGACTCTAGGCAATTCGGAATCCACTTTCTCAATTCTCTCCAAACTTCATTTGATCAATGATTGAGTCAAGGAAATCCCAATTCACACAGTCAAATCCCTTGTTGAAGTTTGCTTTGAAAATGAGCATATTTCTTTTTTTATTCTTTGACCAAGAGCATAGCTCATTGACTATTAACGGACCTTCCAGAATATTTCTGCCTTCAACATAGGCCGATTGCACCTCATCAATAACGATTCCAATAATTTTTTTAACCTAATTTCCAGCAATTTAGCAATTATTTTGTATAATGAACCAATCAGGCTGATAGGTCGAAAGCCAATTTGGACAAATGTAAAGTAATAAAAATTTCCAATAAAAATCCAAGATCAAATTAAATATGGAAAATAATTCGTACATAATTTTTTCTTCATATGTAATAATTTATGTCTTAAGGGATTGTAAAATACATCATTTTAAAATATAAATTATTATATATGAAAAAACTTATACAATCGAATAACAAGGGGAAGAAAGAAAATTGATTGAAATACGAAGAAAATATAAGAAATTAATGTCTTTAAATTTCATTACAAAAGGATGGCGAAAAATAAAAGGAAATGAAAGGAAAAGTTTTCGTGGTAACTTTCTTGAAAAATTTAGAGAGAAATAAACAAAACATTTAAATTTTCATTTCATTTCTTTCTAATTCGAATATACAGAATACAATTTTTTTTGTATTTTCATTTTTTTCCTCTGGGATAATGATTTAAAAGAGTTATATATTTTTCGATTTGTACACATTTGATCATTGAGTTTTTTTCGTCCATATTTACCCCTTCAACTTGTTAAACTGTGCACATTTAGTACTTATGACCAGCTACTCCAGGTTAGCCGGTAAAAATGATTAGCCAGGGTAATATATTTCTCAATTTGTACACATTTAATCATTAATATTTTTGTACAACTTGTATTTAGATTGCTCCAATTAAAAAGTGATATATTTTTACTTACGATCTTTATATTCATACGTTTTTTTATGAATACTAGATTTTTTTTTTTTTGTTTTTTATAAAATCATAAGTAAAAATATATTACATTTTAACAGAAGTAATCTTAACGAAAGTTGTAGTATACTTAAACAATCACGTGGATGACGTTCTTAATACAAGACCTATGCAACCAAACAGTCGAGATCGCGATGGACATAAACATCAACAACCCCAAACACCTCATCAATGATTGTCACATTTAAGATGTTATGAGAAAAACCAAAAAAAGCGTTCATGCGTACTAAATGAATAAAAAAACAAAAATGATGTATTTTGAAACAAAAAAAATAAAAATTAAGGACTAAATATGTAGAAAAATATTAATGATTAAATATGTACAAACTGAGAAATATATTACTCTATTAAGTCATTTTTCCTAAGGGTGTTATTCGGTCGGTTTTTTTGGTTTTTGGTTTATATAGTTTGGTTGTATCGGTTATTTTACATCTTAAAACTAATAATAACCAGACCAAATAAGGTTCGGTTTAATCGGTTTTGATTAATTCGGTTACGATTTATTTGGTTTGGTTTACCAGTTAAATCAAATAAAATTTTGCATCTAAAAACAAATATTAAACTAAAAGAAAAAAAAAACTTACTGAAGTTTTACCAAATGAATAAAAAACACTAATACACAACATATTATATTTAGTCTTTTATGATATATTGCCTTAAGGTATCGATATAACCACACAAGTTGTAGATGCGTTAATATAGCTTTAGACATAGATGAAGATGAAAGAAATGACCGAATGTTAATTGACATTTGGCTATTTAGTTGTTGCTCTTTAATATAATATGTAAACAATTATAAATTTATAATGGTTAATAACTAAATAATGAGTTATGAAAATATTTTTTAGTAACCATCCATCAATTTAAATATAAAATGTTAATTTATATATAAACTATAAAAATATATAACAATTAAATAGTTTTTTTCGGTTTAACCAAAGTCATGAAAATTTAACCAAAACCAAACCAAATAAGGTATCCTTATTCGGTCAACTAAACCGAATTAACCGAATAACCATATAACCCGAACCAAATAAATCAAACATCATTTGGTTCGGTTTAGTTATTCGGTTTTGGTTTTTTGTCACACCCTTAATTTTTCCTGGTCAAACTGGAGTAACCGGTCATAAGGAATGAATGTTTACAATTTAACAAGTTGAATGGGTAAATGTGGACGAAAAAAAGTAACTAAATGTGTACAAATCGAAAAATATATTACCTTTTTAAGTCATTATCTCTTTTTCTCTCCTTATTTTCTTTCTATTCATTTCTTTTCTTTGTTAAAACTTGAAAACCAAGCAAAAATAATACATCGAGTCTTCGATTCGAGCGAGTGTAAAAACGTGGACAAACTGAAAATGGGCGTGTAAACCAGGTTTGCTTAAAAAATAAGGTTAATCAATCACATGCATGATCAGGATGTGGTAGTTTATGTCCGTCTTTTGTGAACGTGAATCTCACAGCACATAAGTGTATTTTTTTTATACATGTTATTTCGGGTGGTTAGAGAATAAATATAGCACGTGCTATCACGACACAAACATCACTCATTTGGTAATCAAACTTTTTTTTACATTAATATATGTCTTTATTGATTGTGATTTATTTATATTTTCTTAATTAATTAGGAAGTCCTTTGATAAAATTAATTTTGAAGTAGTTAGATGTAACCTAAGATATTGTTTTTAAACGAATTATTTCCAATGTTATTTTTTAGAGAAAACATCACAAATAGTCCCTGTGGTTTTTGAAAATGTGAAGTTTAGTCATCGTGCTTTAAAAACATCATAGATGGTCCCTGTGCTTTCAAAACTTTTGACGATTGACCCTTATTGCTAACTCCGTTAAGTTTTGTACGTTTACTTAAGAACATTTTCGTCATTTCACTACCATTAGGACCATTTATGATGTTTTCTCTATTTTTAAAGAAAAAAAATGAATATAATTATTTAGAATATATAAAAGTCTCTCTCTCTCTCTCTCTCTCTCTCTCTCTCTCTCTCTCTCTCTCTCTCTCTCTCTGAAAGAAAAAAAAACATAGCCATACCCCATTTTCATCTTCCTTAACCCTATACAAACAATAAAACAATCACCATCTTCGTCAACCCCGTATCAACTCCTGTTCTTCAACAAATCCCAAATATGACAACCAAAACTAAACAACTTGAAAAACACCAAAACTTAACTAGTTTTCAAAATAATACAATCATACGTCAAGTAGGCCTTGTGTACACAGTTGATCTCAGGAACAACAGGCTGCCTCCAGACCTAGGCCCAAATCCAAGATTAGTAGTTTAATTATCGGTTGGAGTTACTTTTTTTGTTGTGCTTGCTTTTGTTTTATGAAGGTTGAAGAAGAAGAAAAGCATGTAAGATGAACATGAGGATGAAGAATCTGGATTTGATATTGAAATGAACAATGAATTCGAAATGGGTACCGGGACTAAAAGATACTCTTACCAAGAATTAGCCCGATCTGGAAGGAGATCGTCGGATACTCTGTCTCCAAGACGTCTATTGAGATGGGTTCGACTATGATGGTGCAGATGGGAGTTGTCTTTGACTCAGGCGGCATGTTCTTGTACCTTCGGAACCTACCCTCTAAAAACGTCGATGAACAGATGCAGGGCTACAATAATTTTGATGAAACAATGAAGGAGATTTGAACCAAAGTTTCAATTGTTTTTCAAAAAATAATCAGCATAACACAGAAACCTTAAATTGTGTGTCTGTATGTGTGAAATTAGAATAAAAACTGAAAAGAGATTCTTTTCTTACTTCATCTGATAGAATTTGATCCAAAGAGTTTTCAGAAGGAAGTTCATATGGTTTTTGGTTTCATCGAAGATTTTCATGGGCTAATTTGATTTTCATTGATTTCAATGGGTTTGTTGACATCACTTTAGGGAAAGTAGCCATGGTGAAGGAATGAAAGAGGAAATGGGCAACGGTGGAGAGAGAGAGAGAGAGAGAGAGAGAGAGAGAGAGAGAGAGAGAGAGAGAGAGAGACTTTTATATATATATTAAATAATTATATTTCATTTTTTCTTAAAAAAAAGAGCAAACATTATAAATGGTCATATGGTAGTGAAATGATGAAAATGCTCTTCAGTTAAAGTACAAAATTTAACGGAGTTAATAATAAGGATCAATCATCAAAAGTTTTGAAAGCATAGGGACCATCTATGATGTTTTTAAACTATCAGGACTAAACTTTAGATTTATAGAAACCACAGGGAACATTTATGATGTTTTTTTTTTTTTTTTTTTTATTATTATTATTATTATTATTTTTTATCATTTTAGATTAGAAAATAAGATATTGTTTTAAAACGAATTATTTCCAATGTTATCTTTTTATCATTTTAGATTAGAAAATATTCGATAGTTTACGCTTTAATCCTAAATTATTATTTTTTTATATCAAATGATATATTACTGGCCAAAACTTTGAAATAACCTCATTTGATTCGTAGATTTATCAGTATCTTTTTTTTGTTTGTTAATTAGATCAAAATATTAATACTTTTATAAAGATTATCCTATTTTTAAAGCAGTAACCAAAATATGGAATTTTTCTAAAAATTGCTCTTGAATTAATATTATTATTATTATTCTCAAATCATTTATAAATGCAACACATCTTTTTTATTATAACTACATGAAATACAATTATCGATAATTTTTAGGAATTGAATAGTGGACTAAGTACTTTTATATTGCTTGATTATCATTTCAAAATCTCTATGTTCCTCTTATGCATTATTATCTATGCCATGGTGATATACACTATGAAAATGTTCCTCTGATGTTGGTGTTCCTCTTATGTTCTTTAACTTAACTACCATCTAACCTACATACCTCACCCGGTAACAACCAACGACTAACATACATATTTCGAGAGCAAAAAGTGAGCTTTGAATGTCATTTTAAATAGATAATAACTATTTACTCCCATTTATTTAAAACATCATTCAATGTTGGCTTTTCACTTTTGGTGGATGTGTTATCCGATGGTTGTTATCATGTATGGGATGGAGGTTAAGTGATAGTTTAAAAAATCAAATGCGCACTCATATAGTGCATTTTATCATGACATCCATAATGATGCATAAAAAGCAACATAGATAATTTGAAGTTGTCAACAATAGATATGTGCCACTTACTCTATATTTGATTCATAGAAATTATGTAGCGCCCCGATTCCATGTATGAATTTAAATAAAGAATAATTGGCCTTATGTCCTACTCGGCGAGTTGGTTGCCCTACTCGTCGAGTAGCAGCGAGAATAGAACGCGTGTTTAGTGACCTACTCGGCGAATCCACTAAGGGACTCGGCGAGTAGGAGCTGGCAGATGAAACCGTAAATTCTGGGGGTTTTACACCCTATTTAAAGGATCATTGGCCTCCACCAGTCTCCCATTACTGCTTCTTGTCCCTCTCAAACCCTAAATCGTGTGTGTGTTCTTTGGTGTGTTCAAGCTTGGAGGAGTAACCTTGGAGAAGGAAGCACTTGAGGTAGCAAGGAAAAGCAAGGCCAGGAACTCGTGGGAAGCTAAGGGATTTCCTCAGTCATCACTCTCTAGAAGGTATTAGGCTGTTCCTTAAGCTCATTTCTCTTTTAAACTATCTTGGATGGGTGTTATGGAGGACTCTCCATGTTTAAGCTAAGATCTGAAGTTGTAACTTCAGATCTGGACTTCCCTTGACCTCTAGATTCATAAAGTTCCCAGCTTGTTCAAGGATGAGACTCTCCCAAGGTGTAAAACTCCATTAAGAGCTTAGGTTGATCATTTAGGGCCTTTAGAGCCTTGCATGTGCGTAAAGTTTTCAACTTTACGTGATAAACATGCCTTAGGAGCTTGGATCTGTAATCCGGTACCTTGCCATGGCTTAAAAAGCATCTACATGGATTAAGAACTGCAAGGACTCGGCGAGTCCGTTGAAGATGGCCGTGAACTCGGCGAGTTCGTTGAAGATTGCCTTGAACTCGACGAGTTGTTAGAAGACTCGACGAGTTGGCTAGGTTTTCTTCCAAATCTTGGCCACGTATGAACTCGACGATTTAAAAAGGGAACCTCGACGAGCCAATCAAGGATTTCACGACTTCTCGAATTCAGGAAGAACTCGGCGAGTCGATGATCTGCACTCGGCGAGTCGAGTCAACATAGACTGTTGACTCTGACTGTGGACTTTGACTTGGACCATGGGTTGACCAGTTGAATTCTGTTGGTTTCTGGTAATTGGGAGATTTATGGAAATGGTTGTATGGTACATATAGGTGGTGGAGTTCGTGTTGGACCCGAAAGTTGAGATTTCTTATTTCCGACGACAGTTGCAAGGTGAGTTACCCTCACTATACTAAGGTGTCTAAGGCACCAAGGCCGGCCCATTGGATATGATATCTTAGTAGTTGTATTATGTTGAGTATGAGTTAGTTATGCATGCTAGAGGGTAGGTCTGTAGGACTACATGTGATACTGATCGATTGCTTGTATGTGCATTATCTGTTACATGTTGATATGTTATGTGGGATGGGTTGAGGTTGTACTGCTCTGTGCGGTAGCCAACAAGCCCTAAAGTATTCCAGATATGAGCTGAGGGCCCGGTAGGCATTCCAGACTCATACTGAGGACTTGGGAGCATTCCAGATATGAGCTGAGGGCCCGGTAGGCATTCCAGACTCGTACTGAGGGCTCGGTGGCAATCCAGATGTGAGCTGAGGGCCCTGTAGGCATTTCAGACTCACACTGTGGGTCCAAGGGTATTCCAGTCTGTAAAGATGTGGACCTGCTATGTGCGTTCTGGTCAGTTTGTTATGATATATTATGGTGTGACAAGGTTATGTGGATTGTATGTGTATTGGTATTTTGGGGGTAACTCACTAAGCTCTCGGGCTTACAGTTTTAGTTTATTGTTTCAGGTACCTCAGGGGATCGCGACAAGGCAAAGGCAATATCGTACAACTCCTCCTATTATGTTATGTTTCTGGGAAAACTATGATATAAATGTATTTTGAAAACAAAGTTGTAATGTTTTCATGAATTCGACATGTTTTGAAAGTTTAAATTTGGCTTAAATTTTTGGGTGTTACAAGTTGGTATCAGAGCCTTGGTTTGAGTGAATTGGAGGAACACTCGTGTGACTCCAGTCTTAAATCAAGGAAAGGATTTTCAAAATGATTTTTTTTCAAAAAGGTTTTCAAAATAAATAAACGAGGATGCAGGGCCTACGATCAGTCGGAGCCAGTAAGTAGACCCCAAAATACCATACAAGTTAATTAATTATATGATATGATAGAACAGCATGTTAGTGCTAGGCTAGTGATCTTCAGGGATTGCATGATAGAATTGTCTGAATACATGATGCCTGCTAGCCTAGGGTTTGCCTTATGTGAGATTGACATCATTACTGTAGTTGTCTAATGTATGCATCACAGTTGTACATAATTAAGATCTTATAGCCTGAGAATGTTTGATTTGGCCTTATGTTCTATTCTTGTTTGACTGGGAGCTTGGGGTTGGATTGGATATTCGAAAGTCTATAGGGTCCAGCGTTATGTATGGCTAGCATACATTAGTGTTGCAGGGTTGGTGAAAGTTTCATGGATAGGAGGGATTGAGTGAGACCGGGAGGTTAGTTATGAGATATTTAGCATTCCTCTAGGAGTGAGGATTGAGCGCTCACCATGTTGTGCATATTGTTAGGGTGTTGTGGGATACTTGGGACGAATATGGGTAGGTGTGGAAGGTAGTAGGGGCCCATGCTAGTGAAAGCACAAAACCTATACGCGTGTCAAGTAAGTCGCAATCCCTAGGGTTAGTAAGGAGTTGGCTCCCAAAGATTTATATGAATTATCTGATATCTTGTGATATGTTTCAGAATGGTGATGACGAGGCGCTTCGTGGCTGGATCCGGTTTAGGATTAGGATCAGGGTATGGAGGCCAGGTGGGGCCGACAACACCTGAGCCGGTGGTGCAGATGGGTACAGAGGAGTTGGATGACAGGATTCGAGAGATCCTGCATGATGAGGTTGCTGTTGCATTCCGAGCTCAGTTACCGGAGATGTTAGGGTCGATCAAGACCGCCATGGTGGAGTATTTTGATGAGCGCTATGCAGCCCTTGCAAAGATAGCCGCCGCAGCAGCTGCATCAGCTGTATCAGCGACGGGAGGAGGAGTTGGTAGAGGTTTTCAGTACAGGGACTTCAATAACATGAAGCCCCCTACTTTTGGTGGGACGCAGGATCCCATCAAGGCTATGAGGTGGATTTCAGATGTGGAGGGGTGTTTCTTCACCTGCTTGTGTCCTGCTGACCAGAAGGTCAAGTGTGCTTTGAACCTGCTTAGGTCTGGGTCCAAGGACTGGTGAAGACTTGCGACTGGGTCATACTCTGATGACCAGAGAGCTGATGTTACTTGGGAGCAGTTCAGGGATAGGTTCTGTGCCCGATACATTCCACGGGTTGAGCGGGAGCAATTGTCGCATGAGTTTTTGAGTTTGAGACAGGATGGGGAGTCGGTGATGGAGATCACCCGGATGTTCACTGAGAGGGAGATATTTTGCCCGGAGTTTGGTTCAGAGCAGGCTCAGATGACCCGTTATCTGAGCATGCTCAAGTCGGATATCCGTCAGTTTGTGTCTGCCCAGCGATGTGATACTCTTCTAGAGTTGCAGGAGGCCGCCAGACGGCGTGAGTTGGAGATTGAGCAGCAGTTGAGAGAACAGCGACAGGCCCCTGCACATTCTCAGCCGGCGCCGAAGCAGTCTAAGACCGCTGATACTAGGACTGGGGGTCAGCAGAGCCGCACATGTGGGAAGTGTGGCAAGGGTCATTCTGGTGTGTGTCGAGCTGGTAGTGGATTCCACAAGTGTGGAAAGGAGGGGCATTACGCGAAGGACTGTCGCTAGGCCGCTCCAGTTCAGAGTATGAGGTTATGTTACCATTGTGATCAGGTTAGCCATTTGAAGGCCAATTGCCCATTACTTGCCGCCAAGCCAGCGCAGGCTCCAACGCCGACTACTTTGAGGATTACGGATGGGAGACTAGTCAAGGCAAAGCCTCCAAAGGCTCAGGGTCGCGCCTTCCAGCTTACAACGGAGGAGGCCAGAGCAGCACCAGATGTGGTTGCTGGTATGTTTCTATCCTTATCTCGTTTTTCTATATTTGTTGCATTCTTATCCGTTGCACCTATGGTTAGGTACGTTTTTAGTGAACTCCTTGCCTGCTTTGGTCTTATTTGACTCGGGGGCGAGTCGGTCCTTCGTATCTCAGACATTTAGTAGGGGGTACAGTGCGCCAGTGGGCGAGTTAGAGTGTCCGTTGTGAGTGTCTATCGCCAATGAACACGGGGTTTCTGCTTCTTCAGTTTATCGAGGGTGTGACTTGGAGATTTTTGGGGTGTCATTTCCGATAGATTTGATCCCGATTCCCATGGGGGAGGTATGCGTGATTGTAGGCATGGATTGGCTCAGTCGATTCGGTGCCATGATCGACTGTGAGGGATAGCGTGTAATAGTTCGAACCCCAAGTGGGGGAGAACTGATTTTATATGGCGAAGGCACCTGAGTGGGATCAGGGTTTTGTTCAGCTGCCAGGGCACGACAGTACATTAAGCACAGGTGTACAGGTTATCCAGCATATGCGATAGATATGCGAGCCAGGGACTAGATTTTGGTTTCCGACGTACCGGTGGTCAGAGAGTTTGCAGACGTATTCCCGGAGGAGTTACCAGGGATACCTCCAGAAAGGCAGGTTGAGTTCAGGATCGACCTGGTGCCAGGTGCGGCCCCTATTGGTAAGGCGCCGTACCGATTGGCACCGCCAGAGATGCAGGGGCTGTCATCGCAGCTGCAGGAACTGCTAGGCAAGCAGTTCATTCGACCTAGCAGTTCTCCATAGGGAGCCCCGATACTTTTCGTCTGGAAGAAGGATGGTTCGCACCGGATGTGTATCGATTACCGGGAGTTGAATAAGTTGACGATGAAGAACCGTTACCCACTCCCGAGGACAGACAATCTCTTCGACCAGTTACAGGGTGCATCTTGGTTTTCCAAGATAGACTTGAGGTCTGGGTATCATCAGGTCAAGGTCAGATAGGAGGACGTGGAGAAGACCGTGTTTCGAACTCGTTATGGACATTACGAGTTCGTTGTGATGTCGTTTGGGCTCACCAACGTGCCAACGGTATTCATGGACCTGATGAATCGGGTCTGTAGACCGATGCTTGATCGCTCGGTCATAGTGTTTATAGATGATATCTTGGTGTATTCCAAGACCCGAGAGCAGCATGAGGAGCATCTGTGAGAGCTGTTGGGAGTTCTGAGATGGAAACGACTGTACACCAAGTTCTCGAAGTGTGAGTTTTGGTTACGGGAGGTGCAGTTCCTTGGACATCTCGTTAACCAAGAGGGGATTTTGGTCGATCTGGCCAAAATCGAGGCGGTTATGCAGTGGGAGGTTCCAAAATCTCCTTCGGATATTAGGAGCTTTCTAGGATTGTCAGGGGTACTACCGGAGGTTCATACGGGACTTCTCTAAGATCGCAGTGCCACTCACTCGTCTGACAAGGAAGGTAGTGGATTTCCGATGGGGTCCCGAGCATCAGAGGGCATTTGAGACCCTCCGTCAGCAATTGTGCGAGGCTCCAGTATTGACACTCCCGGAGGGAGTAGAGGATTTTATGGTGTTCTGTAATGCATCCATCACAGGTTTAGGGGCGGTCCTCATGCAGAGAGGACGAGTGATAGCCTACGCATCGCGACACCTAAAGCCGCATGAGACGAGATACCCTACGCATGACTTGGAACTGGGGGCGGTGGTGTTTTCCCTCAAGATATGGAGACACTACTTCTACGGGGTCCGTTGTACCATTTACACGGATCACAAGAGCTTGAGACATATCATGGATCAGCCGAACCTGAACATGAGGCAACGCAGGTGGCTGGATGTAGTCAAGGACTATGATTGCGAGATCCTTTACCATCCCGGTAAAGCGAATGTAGTGGCAGACGCTTTGAGCCGCAAGTCAGCAGGGTCTTCCACCCCAGCAGTATGTATGAGGATAGCAGTGGATTCTCCGCTGGTGGGTTTGATCAGAGTTGCCCAGGTTGAGGGCATCCGTCCAGAAAATTGGAAGCTGGAGAGGATCAAAGGCGAGAACTCCCAGTTTGTGCAGGATAGTCGGGAATATTAACCCAATGCGGTCGGGTTAGGGTCCCAATGATAGGCGGGGTTAGGCAGACGGTTATGGAGGAGGCTCATAAGTCTCACTTCTCTATTCACCCGGGGGTCACCAAAATGTATCGAGATTTGAGGTTGAGCTATTGGTAGCCGTGCATGAAGCGGGAAATAGCTTGGTACGTTGAGAGGTGCTTGACCTGTAGGATGGTCAAGGCCGAGCATCAGAGGTCGTATGGAAAGCTACAGCCCCTAGAGATTCCCATGTGGAAATGGGAATAGATCACGATGGATTTTATTACCAAATTTCTGAAGACGGCAAAAGGGTTTGATGCTATATGGGTCATCGTGGATCGATTGACCAAGAGCGCCCATTTCTTGGCTATACGAGAGGGATCATCGGCCAAAAAATTGGCCGAATTGTACGTTCAGGAGATCGTGTCTCGCCATGGGGTTCCTGTCTCCGTTATCTCCGATCGGGATGTCAGGTTTACCTCCCGCTTCTGGCAAAAGTTTCAAGAGGAGCTGGGCACGCGGTTGCACTTCAGCACATCATTCCACCCGCAGACCGACGGCCAGAGCGAGCGGACTATTCAGACCCTCAAGGACATGTTGAGGGCATGTGTCATTGATTTTGGTGGGAGCTGGGACTCTCACCTGCCGCTTGCGTAGTTCGCCTACAACAACAACCATCATTCTAGCCTTGGCGCCCCGCCATTCGAGCTGTTGTACGGGTGGAGATGTCGCACCCCGGTCTATTGGGGAAAAGTTGGACACAGGGTGATGGGTAGTACAGAGGTAGTCTTGCAGACTACTGAAAAGATCCAGCAAGTTAGTCAGCGCTTGCAGACCGCTCAGAGTCGATAGAAGAGTTATGCCGACAAACGCTGATCCGAGTGGGAATTTCAGGTGGGGGACATGGTACTCCTGATGGTCTCTCCCTGGAAGGGCGTGATCCAATTCAGGAAGACGGGAAAATTGGGTCCTCGATATATCGGGCCGTTCAGGATCACTGCCAGGGTTGGCAAGGTGGCTTACAGGCTAGAGCTGCCGGAGGAGCTTAGTCGGATACACATCACTTTCCACGTTTCGCAGATGCGAAAGTGTGTCATGGATCAGGAGGCGGTGGTGTCGTTGGATGATATTCAAGTCGATGAGCGCCTGAATTATGTGGAGAGGCCCATGGCCTTACTGGAGTGAATGGTGAAGATACTAAGGAACAAGGAAATACCTTTGGTGAAGGTACAATGGGAGCACCGGAAGGGGTCCAAATGGACGTGGGAGGCAGAGGCAGAAATACAGGAGCATTATCCGGGACTGTTCACCGCAGCAGACTTCGAGGACAAAGTCTAGTTCAAGTGGGGGATAACTGTAGCGCCCCGATTCCAGGTATGAATTTAAATAAAGAATAATTGGCCTTATGTCCTACTCGGCGAGTTGGTTGCCCTACTCGTCGAGTAGCAGCGAGAATAGAACGCGTGTTTAGTGACCTACTCGGCGAATCCACTAAGGGACTCAGCGAGTAGGAGCTGGCAGGTGAAACCGTAAATTCTGGGGGTTTTACACCCTATTTAAAGGATCATTGGCCTCCACCAGTCTCCCATTACTGCTTCTTGTCCCTCTCAAACCCTAAATCGTGTGTGTGTGTTCTTTGGTGTGTTCAAGCTTGGAGGAGTAACCTTGGAGAAGGAAGCACTTGAGGTAGCAAGGAAAAGCAAGGCCAGGAACTCGTGGGAAGCTAAGGGATTTCCTCAGTCATCACTCTCTAGAAGGTATTAGGCTGTTCCTTAAGCTCATTCTCTTTTAAACTATCTTGGATGGGTGTTATGGAGGACTCTCCATGTTTAAGCTAAGATCTGAAGTTGTAACTTCAGATCTGGACTTCCCTTGACCTCTAGATTCATAAAGTTCCCAGCTTGTTCAAGGATGAGACTCTCCCAATGTGTAAAACTCCATTAAGAGCTTAGGTTGATCATTTAGGGCCTTTAGAGCCTTGTATGTGCGTAAAGTTTGCAACTTTACGTGATAAACATGCCTTAGGAGCTTGGATCTGTAATCTGGGACCTTGACATGGCCTAAAAAGCATCTGCATGGATTAAGAACTGCAAGGACTCGGCAAGTTGAATGAGAAACTCGGCGAGTCTGTTGAAGATGGTCATGAACTCGACGAGTTGGATGAACAACTCGGCGAGTTCGTTGAAGATTGCCTTGAACTCGACGAGTTGGCTAGGTTTTCTTCCAAATCTTGGCCACGTATGAACTCGACGATTTAAAAAGGGAACCTCGACGAGCCAATCAAGGATTTCACGACTTCTCGAATTCAGGAAGAACTCGGCGAGTCGATGATCTGCACTCGGCGAGTCGAGTCAACATAGACTGTTGACTCTGACTGTGGACTTTGACTTGGACCATGGGTTGACCAGTTGAATTCTGTTGGTTTCTGGTAATTGGGAGATTTATGGAAATGGTTGTATGGTACATATAGGTGGTGGAGTTCGTGTTGGACCCGAGAGTTGAGATTTCTTATTTCCGACGACAGTTGCTAGGTGAGTTACCCTCACTATACTAAGGTGTCTAAGGCACCAAGGCCGGCCCATTGGATATGATATCTTAGTAGTTGTATTATGTTGAGTATGAGTTAGTTATGCATGCTAGAGGGTAGGTCTGTAGGACTACATGTGATACTGATTGATTGCTTGTATGTGCATTATCTGTTACATGTTGATATGTTATGTGGGATGGGTTGAGGTTGTACTGCTCTGTGCGGTAGCCAACAAGCCCTAAAGTATTCCAGATATGAGCTGAGGGCCCGGTAGGCATTCCAGACTCATACTGAGGACTTGGGAGCATTCCAGATACGAGCTGAGGGCCCGGTAGACATTCCAGACTCGTACTGAGGGCTCGGTGGCAATCCAGATGTGAGCTGAGGGCCCAGTAGGCATTCTAGACTCACACTGTGGGCCCAGGGGTATTCCAGTCTGCAAAGCTGTGGACCCGCTATGTGCTGTTCTGGTCAGTTTCTTATGATATATTATGGTGTGACAGGGTTATGTGGACTGTATGTGTATCGGTATTTTGGGGGTAACTCACTAAGCTCTCGGGCTTACAGTTTTAATTTATTGTTTCAAGTACCTCAGGGGATCGCGGCAAGGTGAAGGCATGATCGTACAGCTCCTCCTATTATGTTATGTTTCTGGGAAAACTCTGATATAAATGTATTTTGAAAACAAAGTTGTAATGTTTTGATGAATTCGACATGTTTTGAAAGTTTAAATTTGGCTTAAATTTTTGGGTGTTACAAATTAGCAACCATTGTATTTTTTTGTTTATAATAAAAATGTAATCTTTAAAAAAGTCATAATAGTTTAGTTTTTTGTTAAAATCAAATGAATCTTTTGATCAATACCAATATTTTGACAAAATTAAAAAATACAATATGAAATACCTGCTAAATGGTTGAAACTTGCAAAAAAATTTTTTTTTTTTCAATTTTTAGCATTTAATCTAATATTTTTGTAAAAAAAATAATATGGGATGAAACCGTAAACTAGCCTAAAATATTAATACTTTGTTAGTGATCTCCCCATTCTATCTCATATTGAATAAGTCACATGTGTCAGGAAGACCAAGAAAAGAAAGGTTAAGCTCTAAATCAAGAGTCAACTAGTCGAGTCCAGGGAGGAACTCGACGAGTCGGAGCGGGATCCGGGTCATTGAGTAAGTGACGGACTCGGCGAGTCAGCGAGTGGACTCGACAAGTCTGGTCTGGGCGAGAAAAAAACCCTAATCCCAGAGGTTGTGCCTTATATAAAGCATATTATAATCCACCCTCAGCCTCTTTGCTAACCTTTTTTGTTCCAGAAACCCTAGAATTGAGTTAGCCTTCATTATTTGAGAGAATAGAGCCTTGGAGGAGAGAATCTTGGAGAGGGGCTTGAAAAGCAAGGGCTTTGCTGCCAAGGAGTGGTGTAGATCCGGAATTTACTTCAGTTGGAGCTTTCATTTGAGGTAATAGTCTGTTGTTTGGGCTTATGTGCATCTAGATCCATCTTATGTTTGAGTTTTGGGCATTTTGAGTATGGATGAGATCTATTTCGAGTTTGGAGTAGATCTGAGGTTGCTACCTCAGATCTAGGTTGGTAATAACCCAGAAAGTCATAAAGTTTAGGCTAATAAGTTGTTTGTGAAACCCCTTTGTTACAAACCCTAGCCCTAGAGTGTTCTAAGCATATAACTCCTTGGGTTAGGCTCTAGAGGAATGGATCTATGGATTTGAGCCCCTGCACGGCTCGAAAAGCCACTGTATGGATTAAGAACTGAAGAGACTCGATGAGTCACATGGGTGGACTCGGCGAGTTGGATGAAGTTAGGCAGCAACTCGACGAGATGGAATAACAACTCGACGAGTCTGTTGAAGATTTCCTTGGACTCGATGAGTCTGTTCTTGGACTCGGCGAGTCTGTTCTTGGACTCGGCGAGTCAAGTCACGAAACCCCAAACCCTTCGAGTTAAGACTCGGATCAGTGAGTTGAGTGGGGAACCAGTGAGTGGTCAGGTCAGGACTCGGAAATCAGTAGACTCGGCGAGTCATGGTTTGACTCGGCGAGTCGAGTCACGAATGAAAGGGATTTCAGAGCTTATGAACTCGGCGAGTCAGTAGGCTAACTCAGCGAGTAGGGTCAACCTGGAAGGTTGATTGTGACCAGGACTTTGGCTTTGACTAGAGTTGAGTTAGTTGACTTTTGAAGGACTGTCAGAATAAGTATCATTTTGATATTGGTAGCTCAGAGAGCTAGAGGAGCAGCGGCTCAGAAGGTTGTCGGTTAGCAGCTAGAGGGTTATCAGCAAGTTCAGCAGTACCAGGTGAGTTTCCTTCTAGTAGGAATAGGTCTAAGGCCACAATGTCGGCCTGTTTAGCTAGTAGTAGTTTTCTGGACTTCGTTCCGTTGCAGTAGTTAGTATGCTTGATGCCTTTGTGGCTCAGACAGGATTTATGTGTTATGTATTTCCGGGTTACGGCACGATGCAGTATGCAGTATATGTGTGTTCATGCTAGTTGATATGTTTGTGTTATGCTTTGTTCAGTCAGTTTCCGGACTTCAGTCTGATGCAGGGGGCAAGGCCCCAGTTAGTCCGGACTTCGGTCCGATGCAGGGGACAAGGTCCCAGTCAGTTTCCGGACTTCGGTCTGATGCAGGGGGCAAAGCCCTAGATAGTCCGAACTTCGGTCCGATGCAGGGGACAAGGTCCCAGTCAGTTTTCGGACTTTGGTCCGATGCAGGGGGTAAGGCCCCAATTAGTCCGGACCTCGGTACGATGCAGTGGGCAAGGCCCAGTATGTGCTTTATATGTTATTGTATAGTATGTGGTAGTTTGGGGGAGCTCACTAAGCTTCGTGCTTACGCTTTTCAGTTTTGGTTTCAAGTACTTAGTTTTCAAAAGAGGAGCTCGGAGAGGTTGTAGTGTACACACCACAGTCAGTTAGCCTGAGAATGTTTTACTCTGATAGTTATGTTTTGAATTAATACTCGAAAATTTATGTTATGACTTATGATACGGTTTTATAAATAGGGTTTTAGTAATGTTTTAAAAGAAATTTTTAGGCGTGATTTTTGGGTCGTTACAACATGGCATTTAAAATTTTATACTTTTGGCCAATATTTTAAATTATATTACAAATTTGGTTCTTATTTAAAAATTTGTTACTAATTCACTTTATATTCAGGTTTATTTTACAAATTTATTTTCTACAACTTTTTAAGACCTTTTTTATAATGGTTTAGAAACTTTTTTCTTAGCTTAAAATTTTGTATAATAAAGCTAAATTTGTAAAGCAAAAAGTTATAGAAATTGGTTTTAAGCTTTTAAAACACTGTATTTTTTTATAATGGTTTAAAATCTTTGAAGACTTTTTTATAATGGTTTATAAGCTTTATTTTCTACAAATTCTCGGAAAAGGCATCACCACCACTGTGAGGTGGTGGCTGCCACTAAATACCACCGTCGGCCACCACAAGGTGGTTGTTCGTGCATTTTATTTTTGATATGTTATTTTGAGCTAAGCATTGTAAAATTGTAATAGTGGTTAGAATAATGAAATGAAAACTCAAAACCACCACTGGCCACCGCATCGGGTGGCGGTGTGCCTTGTTTGGTTTGTGATTCGTTTGGATGTTTGGACAAGGGACTAAAACCCTAATGGGCCTAATAAACCCTAGTAGGTCCAATGAAACCCTAATGGGCCCAATAAAGCCTTAAATGGCCTAAAAGCCCAAACATGTAACTAATGGGCCTAGTGAAACCCTAATGGGCCTAATGGACCTTAACTGATCAAAAGACCTAGCTATTGGTCCTATTGGGCTAAGATGGGGTTGGAAACCCTAATTAGGGTTTAGAAAACCCTAATATTGGATTTATGGGGTTGGACTTATCGAGACCTACGTTTGGGCCATTGGAATGGAATTGAAGCCCAATCACACCATATGATTTATTTAGAAGAGTGATAGACTTAATGAGTTAAGTCCTTAATGGGTTAAGTGAGAAACACTTAACCCTAATTATCATTTCATGTGAAACCCTAGTTTCACTTTCTATTGGGTTTTGGTGTTTGGGACAATAATGGGCTATCCAAGGACAATCAATGGACTAGAATAATTAGATGGGCTTTAGGGTAAGACCCATATGAGGGGTTGGTCCCAATTTGGAAAATTGGGCCATAGATGGGCCATAGTTTGGGCCTAGATGATTATGAGACATTGGGCCATTGAAATGCCAAGTGTATGGACTGGACTAAATGGTTGGTCCTTATGGTAAGACCTTGTAAAGGTTTGGGCCCATTTCGAAAATTAGGCCATATGTTGGGCTTTGACTTATAGTTGACTTTTAGGCCTTTGGATTGGGCCTTGGGCTTGAATAAAGTTAAGTAAGGGGTAAAGTAGTATTTACCCCCAAGTATGTATTTATGGTTATGTGTTGGAACCCAATTATTAATTGGGTGGTGTTTTGATATTGACAGTTCGAGAATCTGTCGTCCAGTAGCTGTGGGTTATGTCTACGGGCTTCAGCAGTGTGAGGTGAGTTACCCTTCAGTAGAAGTGGGTCTAAGGCACCAAGGCCGACCCACTAGTAGTTGGTTACAGTTGAGATGATTGTCTTTGGGATACTTTTCTGGTTTGCTATTACTTGATGTGTTTTATGTGCCAATATGATAAGTTCTATGTGATAGTGGTAGTAGGAGGGGAATAGTCCCCCGATTCGGTCGTTAGGACCAAAGGGTAGGTCGGACATCCAGATATGTCTGAAAACATGTTTATGATATGTTATTATGTGATAGTAGTAGGGGGTGAAAGAGTCCCCGTGACCGAGTGAGATTGACCAGAGGGTAGGCAGGCACCCCCGAATGGTCTGACATGAGTAGGTCAGCACCCCAGAATGGCTTGACATAGGTAGGTCAGCACCCCATAATGGCTTGACATGGGAAGGATGGGCACCCTAGAATTTCCCGGCCGTATGTATGCTATGTGATTGTATGGTATGTGGTATGATGGTGGAACTCACTAAGCTTTGTGTTTACAGTTTTCAGTTTTGGTTTCAGGTACTTCGTTTTCAAAGGAACGGAGCCGGCTCGATCGCAGCGCATCACACTATGGTTTTTCCGCACATGAGATCTTTGGGATTACACTCTGATATTGTTTAAGATAGCATGTTTGATTATTTCGATTTTTTTTTTACATGACATGATATGATGGGTGTTTCTTATACTGTTGGTTTTATAATAACTTGTTTAAAAATTGAAATTTTTTTCCTTGAATTTTAAGATGTTACATCTAAGGTCCAAATATGGCCCAATTTTCCAAATTGGGCCCAATTCCTTTCATGTGCCTTCACAGAAGAAATTCCAACGTCACAACAGCCCAACCATAAAATCTAGATGGCCCAATAAGGCCCAAAATAACTAATCCCCAAAACCAAATCCCAAAATGAAGAAGCCCAAGTCTGTTGAGTACGCAGGGCATGCTCATCAACCAAAATATATCCAGATCTACAAATACAAGCTTTAAGACGACTTTAACTCCCAATCATCAACCAAAAAGGGCTAAATTGACAAAAAAAAAAATTAACTAAGAAGAAGATCCATTAAATAAAAAGGTAAGGTTTGGACTTTATACCACCCAAGCCACCAAAAAAAGATGCTAATGTTCGATCTCAAAGCTTTTCTTGAAAGAATAAGTCTTCAAGCACCTTCTTCTTCTTCTAGATCCATAAAACTTTCCATAAAAGCCTCATAAGAGCTCAAGATCACCAAACAAAGACTATAGAATGAATTAGGGTTTTTAAGATATAGAGGTTGACTAAGAAATGATCAAAAGAGGCTAACATAAAGCTTATAGAGGATACAACACGAAAATTATGGTTTTCCATTTACCTCTCATACATCCAGTGCACGAGACTGCAGACTCGCGACTCTTATCCATTAGTACGCTAAGCGTACACCCGAGATACACCCTGCGTACTACGCCAAACGTAACTTCTTGTATGCCTCATGTACCAAGGTTCCCTCTTAAACCCAAAAATACTCAGAATACCATAACTTCCTCGATCTGAATTTGTTTCCGACAAACTTTATATCCACGAAAAGGTGACGATAAGTCCTACACTTCAAATAACTCAACTTAGCCTTAAAACTCCCTGATCCAAACGCAAAATTCATAAAGAACTGAGTTAAAAAAAAATTATGATTATACCCTTGGACTCCAAAACACCATCGAGCACTCGGATCACTTAGACTTTAACACCCTCATCCAAAAAGGGTTGGATCCTTTTGTCACACCCCCAAACCAAGGATGGTGGAAACGTCCGGGGGTGGCGGACTTCATGTATAGTATCACAACAACAAGTATAATAGTGTTCAAAGTAAATACAACCAATCATAAATATAATCAGAAAAGAATTACATGGTTTCAAGTATTACATATTTCAATGATTGATCATGACAGGATATAAAAATAGTTGTTCAACGTCGTAGCGTTCCATCCTCAAAAGCTTGTGGTTACTTCGTTTCATTGATTTCCTGAGAATACGACTAGTTTTGAAAAAGTGTCAACAATTAAGTTGGTGAGTTCATAAGCTTTTTAGATAAAGAGTTTGAAAACCGTTCTTTGTAATGTGTTGTGTGTTACCAAGAAAAATCTAATATTTTCCTTACAAAAATGATGTGTAGTCTTAAATACCAAGACCGAAAGTGTACAGTAATATCCGTACTTATTGATATAAAAAGTGATTTTAAATCGACATAAAACCCTTTTTGATTTATAAAAATCCCCGTAAACTTTATGTGTTGGTAACTCCCTATGTGAGTCGTTATAACCATACTATGACTGATTGAACCTGCCACGACGTTTCTCAGGCGTCGAAAAAGATAATGAAACTTGTCACCCATAGACCTGCAGGCCCCACTGTAGCCAGCAACAAGGTGTGGGGTGTCAAACCCAATATAGATCTATACACAACTATCTCGTTCTCCCTACAAGAGACTCTGGTTATAACTACCAGGAATTTTAACCCGTACTCTAGGAGTACTGAGAAGAATGTCTCACAATTTAAGTTAAAAAGTTTACGTGTGGCGTGCGTGAGTGTAAAACCTTTTTCTGTGGGAATAAAACCTTCCGAAATGTGTTTGTTGTGTTAATGGAAACATAAACCATACCTATTATAGTTTATCAAAGCGTTAAATGTAATAGTTATAACTTTGTTTATTAT
Source organism: Lactuca saligna (assembly GCF_052625555.1). Taxonomy (NCBI): domain Eukaryota; kingdom Viridiplantae; phylum Streptophyta; class Magnoliopsida; order Asterales; family Asteraceae; genus Lactuca; species Lactuca saligna. The sequence goes on from NC_136418.1 coordinate 149,936,422, forward strand.
GGTTAACTACTGTATTTGTGAAGGTAAAAACCCTTTTGTTTACCGATATATATATATATATATATATATATATATATATATATATATATACACACACACACACACTAGACGTGTGCCCGCGCAATGCGGCGACGACAAATAGTGTTCGGACGGTGATTAATTTATTTCGGTGAATAGTTTCATTACGACTATCAGATCAAACCATAAAAACCTTTAAGTATAATCAAGTTACAATATTGATAATTTTTTCATTTTTACAATCCTCAAACATTGAAAAATCCATTTATATGTCACTTCTTTGTAAATTGCAAATAATCAATCATTCATATTCTTAATTTCTAATTACCGTAACATCTTAACTTGTTTCACAACTTTGACTGGTTTGCTGGGGTGTAAATTCAATCCGTTTTTTTTCAATCTATTTTAAGTTGTTTTTTGTAGTTCAGAAACCATTTTAATTTATAAATTTCACACAAATGTTTGTCTATTTATTTGTTCATTATAGCATTTTACTTCCCTTTTTTAACAATGTATTTTTCAATTTTTTTTATCATTACCTCTTCGGAAAATCCTATGGTGTGAAGAAAACCACCAGAACGTATCTCACCTGTATTTAAGATTTTCAACCTACTAAATATACAAACACCATTATATAATGGTTATAGATTTGATATCAATTAAGATTTTCAACCTACTAAATATACAAATGTAATATGTGTATTGAATGGAAGCATAAGTTGATTGTACATGATGTAGTAGGTTTGGTACCTCTTAAATTTCAAGAAATGTCTAAAATGCTTTATATAATAGTAAAGATATATATATATATATATATATATATATATATATATATATATATATATATATATATATATATATATATATATATATACCTTTACTAAAGTGAAATAACATGCAATATAACAACTAATTAATTACCATACTTATGAAGGTAAAAATCCATTTGTTTTCTGATGTATGTCAATACACCAAGACGAAATGACATGTAAGGTAAAAACATATATTTACATAGTTACAAGGTGCAAATGAAGTTGATAGCATTTTTCTAGTGTTAACATTTCTATTACTGTTCTTAGAAAATTTATAGAAAAATCATCAAAGGTCCAAATCAGAATCTGTAAATTCTGAAAGTTTGGGAAATGAGTATAGTTTGTTCATAAATTTTATTATGATTTTTAATGACCTCCAACTTGTGTGAAAAAGTCCATAATCACAGACTGGTCCGGATTTGCTCTTGAAATGATAGGCAGTTTTGTAAAAATCACCATAAATTGTAGAAAAATCGTATGGAGATGTGCAAGTAGTCATTTTAAAGGTATAAAACTGAACTACTTGCAACTAATATAGTTTTGAAAACTAAAATGCTTAAGTTGACCAAAACAATCCGTGAATGGAATTAAACTTTTCTGATAAAAGTTGTTGGATAAGTTTAGTTATGTTCTTGGTGTTTTAACTTGTATCCCCCCCCCCTATAAAAACTTAAGAAAACATGATAATGTAGGGGTATGAACTCACTTTGTGTGATTTCAGTGGATGAATGTCGAAGAAAAGAAGTGTTCCACTCAAGAACACTAAGAAGATGCCTTGATGATTCGAGAATCTAACACAAAGATGATGGAGTTTGTGTAAGAAATCAATGATTTGAGTAAGAAATCATTCGATTTTTGTCCATCTGCTTGATGAACTCGGCGAGTTCCATAGTGGACTCGGTGAGTAGGCCTCAACTCGGCGAATCCATTGTGGTACTCGGCGAGTTCGAGCGTCAGGAAGAGCTAATTTCGGGATTTATTGTTGTTTATCTTATGGAAACTTGCCTTTATCTTAATGGGTCAACATAAATCCGATTCTAACATATATTTGAGTATATCATTGACCTAATTCAAGATAATCACCAATTAATTGAATAATAATTTCCTTATGTGATAATTGATTAATTATTTTAATTAAATTGGTAAATTGTTTTGCAAGAAACATCAAATATGGATAATTGTGAGATTAAATGGTTAATTTAAATTATTTGTTATTAGATCCCTTGTGTTTTTTAAAAGTTAAAACTAACTCTCAAGTTTTGAAATTTAGTTTTGTGATTAAAAGTTTAATTTGGACAATTTAAATTTCAAACCCTAGAATTTTACAAGTTTAAAATTCAACCCTATACTTTATATGATTACAAGCTTAATATATATATATATATATATATATATATATATATATATATATATATATATGTATAATTAAAATGCTAGTCTTACCATTAGTAGGCCTCATTCACGAAGCCGGTCTATAAGGTGGGTATAAGGTTGCTACCTACAAAATGGCGCTTAATGGGTGTACACTCACACCCACCGCTTGCTTGATCGGTGGAGAGTCGTTAGCCGAACGGGTAGGATAGGGCAACTTTGTCTCCTCATTTAAAGTATAATATTAAATACAAAGTAACTACATGTTTTTCAAATTCCCAATCCTAGTTACTTTAGGAAAAGTGAATTGATGCGATCCCATGAAATTACACTTTGCACCCTTGCTAAGAAGTTAGTGGAGCGTGTGTGGTTTACCGACACACTAATTGGTTCTAAGCATAGGTGGCAAAGGGTGATTCATAGTTTATCATAGTTCGATGGAGCGTGTGTGGTTTACCGACACATCGAATAGGTGATTGTTACAATGAAGGCACCGTGTAGATTTGCATCGTCATTCACACCCAGTTTGTGATCCTATGTATCACAGTCACAAACGAGGGGGGCATATCAAGATTTGAACATGCCATTGAAAAGTTCAATGAATCTTATCAAAATCTAGGAATTCTCAATACATCTAGAACTTAAGGTTATATTTTATGGTGGAGAATTAGTGAATCGTCATTCGCTTACCTTCAAATTGTTTGCATGTTGGATTACAACATCCCTTTTCTAATATGTAAATAGTGTTGTTGGATCCTAGCCCTAATTTCTTTTATTGGGTGATAATTAGGGATTCAAATTCTAATCAATCTTTTTCCTTTCTAATTGTAGATGTCGAACGCGAACAACGTTGCTGCTAGCTCGTTCACATTGATGATCATTTGCCAAAAGGTGATTTTCGATGGAACGAACTTTAGCGAATGGATAAGATACATTCGCACGATTGCTCGCTACGAGGACAAGGAGTATGTCCTCGACGAAAAGCTCGAGAAGATCAATTCAAAATTGCTACTCCGGCTGAAATCACCGCTTTTGAAACTCATGAGCGTGATGCAACGAAGGTTCATTGCATCATGATAGCCACTATGAACTCCGAATTCCAAAATTCCTACGAGGACATGTATCCATACGAAATGCACCAAGACTTATTGGAGAGATATCATCAAAACGCGAGGCAGGAGCGTTATGAGATCTTCACTAACATGGTCTCCACTAAAAAGGGACATGGAGAATCTCTAACCATACACTTGCAAAAGATGCAACGGTATGTCGATCGTCTTCGCAAGTTGAATGTCGACTTTGGGGAAGACTTGGCTATCGACATGGTACTTCATTCTTTTCCTCCGTGTTACAACCAATTTAGGATGACCTACCACATGAACAAGGAAGAGGTCACCCTAAGTAAGCTCCAAGGTCTCCTTAGGGTTGCTGAGAGCAACCTCAAGGACAAGTCTGTTGCACCAACTCCCAATCCACCCGCTGATCCTGTTTTGGCTATTAGGCACGAATGGGGCAAGAAAAGAAAGGCTCCGTCTAAGAGCCACCGCAAGGGAAAGTCCCGAGATGGTTCCTCTTCTAGTGGGACCAAAGTTGATCCTGCTCAGCCCAACCCAAACCCAAAGGAGGCAGAGTGCCACCATTGCCACAAAATAGGGTATTAGAAGAGAAGCTACCGAGAGTACCTGCAAGCTATCAGGGAAGGAAAGATCAAGCCATCTTTTGCAGGTATTTATACAATTAAATCTAATGATTCATCTCATGCTATTTCTTGGGTCCTCGATACCGGTTGTGGTTACCACATTTGCTCTTAATTGCAGGGACTAAGAAGAAATAGGGATGTGGAGCATGGAAGAATAAATCTAATCATGGGGAACAGAAGATCGTCGCCTGTGACCAAGATTGGAGTGTATTCTCTAGTGCTTAGGAATGGTTTATGTTTAGATTTGAACAATTGTTGCTATTCGCCAGAAATGGCAAGAAACATCATTTCATTTCATGGTTTGTTTAGACAAGGATTTAGATTTTCTTTTAATAATGAGAATGGTTCTATTTTTGCTTATCTAAATGGTGTCTTATATTTTGAAGCAATACCATGTAATGGAATTTATGAAACTGTTATGATTGTAGATAACCTAGGAAATGATGTTTTGTGCATGGGTTCTTCCAATAGTATGGATATAGAATCCTTGTGGCATTTTCATCTTGGACATGTCAACAAGAAGCGCATAGCCCAACTCCAAAAGGATGGAGTGTCAGAGTCATTCGACCTTAGGGAAGATGACACATGCGAATCTTGTTTACTTGGAAAGATGACCAAGTCACCCTTCACTAGCACATGTGAAAGGGGTGAGGGTTTATTGGACCTAATACATACCAATGTATGTGGAACCTTTAGATCCACCACAAAGGATGGGAACCGCTTCTACGTGACTTTTACTGATGACTATAGTAGATATGGGTATATCTACTTAATCAAGCAAAAGTTAGAAACGTTTGAAAAGTTCAAAGAGTTCAAGAATGAAGTGGAGAATCAATTGGGCAGGAAAATCAAGATGCTTTGATCCGATCGAGGAGGAGAGTACCTTAGTCTTGAATTCCACGACTATCTAAAAGAGTGTGGAATAGTTTCACAATTGACGCCACCTAGGACACCGCAGTTGAATGGTGTGTCAGAAAGGCGTAATCGAACCTTGTTAGACATGGTCGCTCTATGATGAGTCGTGCTTCACTATCTATCTCATTCTGGGGGTATGCCTTAGAGACTGCCGCCCATATCCTTAACCGAGTCCCTACTAAGAAGGTTGCCAAAACACCTCACGAGATGTGGACAGGGAAGGCTCCCTCGTTAGCACATATCAAGGTTTGGGGTTGTGAGGCTTTCGTAAGACGAGATACTCACGACAAGATCGAACCTCGTAGTGAGCGATGTATTTTCATTGGCTACCCGCAAAAATCCTTTGAGTATCTCTTCTATAGACCGAAGGACAATGTAGTCTTCATTGCGAGGAGAGGAGTTTTCTGAGAGCGAGAACTCATAAGCCAAGGAGACAGTGGGAGGCAAATCGAACTTGAAGAGATTCATGAATCGATAGATGAAGGAACCTCTACCGCTGGCACTTAACTCGAGGAGGAAACTCCGGTTGAACCAATTGACCAGTCCTTACCTGTTAGACATTCCGAAAGAGTTAGAGTTCAACCCCAATTTTATGGTTTTCATATTACTACCGAAGGGGACACGTATATTAGTGATGGTACGCTAATAAATCTAGATGAACCTAATAGCTATAAGGAAGCCATGGCAGGCCCATAGTCTGCAAAATGGAAAGAGGCAATGGACAGCGAGATCCAGTCCATGTATGACAACCAAGTTTGGAATTTGGTTGATAATGTGCCCGGACGTAAGACCGTTGGGTGCAAATGGATCTTTAAGAAGAAGACCGACGTGGATGGAAATGTACACACATATAAGGCGCGATTGGTTGTGAAGGGATTTACTTAAACTCCCGGAGTTGACTATGATGAGACCTTCTCACCAGTTGCAAAAATAAAGTATATTAGAGTGATACTAGCTATTGCCGCATTTCATGATGATGAGATTTGGCAAATGGATGTGAAGACCGCTTTCCTTAATAGGAAATTGGCTGAGGATGTTTACATGGCTCAGCCAGAGGGTTTTGTTGAGCCGAAGCATCCAAATAGAGTGTGTAAGCTTGAGAAGTCCATTTATGGACTTAAGCAAGCATCTCGCAGATGGAATCTCTGATTCGATGAGAAAGTCAAAGATTTTGGATTTGTACGATGTGAAGATGAATCATGTGTATATGTCAAAGCCAGTGGGAGTATAGTCAGCTTTCTCATTTTGTATGTCGATGACATACTGCTCATAGGAAACGACATCCCGACTCTGCAGGAGGTTAAGTCCTGGCTTGGGAAGTGTTTCGCTATGAAGGATCTCGGAGAAGCTTTCTATATCTTGGGAATAAGGATAGTGAGAGAACGAAGTAAGAGACTAATAGGACTTAGTCAGAACACTTACTTAGATAAAGTACTAAAACGTTTTAGTATGGAAATTTCGAAGAAGGGAGAATTACCGATACAAAGTAATGCCAAGCTGAGTAAGACTCAGAGTCCAAGGAGCGAAGCCGAGATAGCAGAAATGAGCCAAGTACCTTACGCTTCCGCAGTTGGCTCAATCATGTATGCTATGAGTTGTACTCGCCTTGATGTAGCCTTTGCTTTGAGCATGGTTAGTAGATATCAAGGGAACCCTAGTAGAGTCCATTGGATTGCGGTCAAGAATATCCTTAAGTACCTTCGGAGGACCAAGGAATGGTTTTTAGTCCTCGGAGGGAGTGATGACTTGAAGGTGCGAGGGTATAGTGACGCCAGCTTTCAAATCGACAGGGACTACTACCGTTTGCAGTCGGGCTGGGTCTTTACCCTTAATGGAGGAGTAGTAACTTGGAAAAGTTCCAAGCAGGAAACCGTAGCTGATTCAACGTGCGAATCAGAGTACATTGCCGCAAGCGAAGCGTCGAAGGAGGCAATATGGTTAAAGAACTTCATTGGTGATCTTGGAGTTGTGCCTACCATCAAAGAGCCTATGGAGATTTTCTGTGATAATGAAGGAGCGGTTGCCTTGACCAAGGAACCGAGGGATCATGGTAGATCTCGTCATATCGCAGAAAATATCATTTCATTAGACATCGAGTAGAAGAAGGACACCTCGTGGTGAGGAGGATATCATTAGAAGATAACCCAACAGATCCGCTTACGAAGGGACTGAGTAGGGTTAAGCATTTTCAGCATGCTAGGAGTATTGGGCTGAGAGATGATATTAGATTAGATTAGATGATTTTAGAAACTTGTAATAGATAGAAGTAATTTAACATTTGATGAATAAATAAAGGAGTATTATTTATAAGTAAAGTTACTGTCTTATGTTGAATATTTAACTATTGTTTCACTTTGCATGTTTTGACTTCCCGAATAATTAAGTTTATTTAGAATAATCGAATTATTCAAACAATTCACAATCGTTCATATTTTGGAAGTAGGTATGAATGAAGATTGTCATGAATTGGTATGTAGATTGTCTAAATGGAATTAGACATAGCAAAAGTTTGATGCAATGTTCATGAGTGCTTATGAACTAGTTTTGAGCATTGGAACAAACCCGTGCTTGCTGGAATCACTTTATGGAATTTGACGAAAAAGGATGATCGCAAGATGATAATATCATATGGTCTTAAAACCTAGATATATGGTTTGTTATTTGTTAATTGGTTGGACATTGATAATGCGAAACCGCATCAGTAAATTGATGTTATAAAACGCATTGTTGTGTATGATTGATTAATGAATAAGTAAATGCATATAAGTCGAGGTTTATCTGTTACTTTTATCCTAAGAGGGTAAAAGCGATATCTTGGTCGCTCGATGATTTGATTTGACTTATGTGCTAGGCCCGGTCAGAACTAAATTGATGTGTTCGATTAAGTTCTATGTCAAATAAATCTGAGATCGAGAAACCAAATGCTAGACAGTTGGTTCCATATAAATGTCTGCATGATATTTAAACAAAGGACTGTACGATCCCTTATCTAAAGGACAAGATTGATAAGATCAGAGTTTGGCAGCGTCTTTGAGAGCTACGATTGCTAATCAGATTATACTTGTATATATATTTACTAGACTTATCCAAGTGGGAGACTGTTGGAATAGTGTCTAAGGCTGCAACTATATTAGGCAAGTATTTGATCCGGTTGTGCATGGTCCTTTTGGGTTGCCTTCACCATAGCAACTTGATAGAATGATTTATAATGAGAGAAGAAATATTATTAATATATTATGAGAATAATATAAGGAATAATAATATTGTTATTTGAATAATATAAGTCTAACTTAATTAGGAATTAATTTGGTGACTTAAAGAGATTAATCGAATAAAGGGGTAGAAACTGTCAATTGTATGATAGTTTCACTTTGGGCTATTATCCCTTATGGATAAGGGGTGGACGATTTTAGGGTTAGGATAGACCTAGAAATCGTCTAAGGCTTATCATTAGGGTATTGGATAGCTTAGGGCCTAAGTTATCATATTAGGGTTTAAGGGTGAAACCCTAGGAGCCTCATTAGTATAAATAGACCCTTGGGGTCACGGAAATTGGTATTCATGCTTGAGAAGAAACCCTGGCCGACTTCTTCCCCTCTCCTCTCTCTCTCTATAATCATCCTCTTGATAGTTGGTGTTTGTAAGCCATTAGAGGAGTGACATTTGTGACTCTAAAGCTCCAAGGACAAGAAGATTCAAGCAATTGATTCAAGGTAATCTTCTAAACAAAAAAGCTAGCACTCGCCTTGTCTAGATATGGATACCTAACAGGACTGAATACATGGTCCCTAACGAGTTCCAAGCTGGTAACGCTTTCAAAAATTATGATGATCGAATTTATAACAAGTTTCAATTTGTTTCAAAGTTTATGAACATGAAAGATTCCACTTATCGATTCTAGACGTTTGAATAGGTTCCGATTTCAAAAAACATATACACACTTTAGGGTGTATCCGCGTGGTCCGTTCAATCCATTTAAGTCAAGTACATCCAAATTGATTTTAATTTTAAAACACGAATCCAAATAGTGCAAACTAAATTTAAATTCGGTAAGAACCAACCAAATTACAACTCAATCAAATTAGTGTTTTACAATTCGTTTTTAAAAAATCGATACATTTTAAAGTATATCTGTTTTTGAAAATTAACAAACTCTAGTTCTAAAGTTAAACCCACAAATTGTTCATGTATTACTTATTTAAAACAATTTATGTTTATTTGTAAAAGTTTTTATTAGTTTATCTGCTGTTAAAATATAGTTTTAAAAATCATATTTGCATCAACTTATCTGGTATCAAAACAAAATAAATCGACAAATTGCTTTTAGTGTTTAGCAAACTTTTATTTTATGTATAACAATAAATCAACTTATCAAAGAGTTTTTGAATAAGTTAGTAAGTAGTTTTTGAATAAGTTAGAAAGTAATAAGACATTTATCAAAAATCAATTATTTAAGTTAATAAATGTTTATAAATCTTTTTATCCTTATTCAAATTTAATAAAATAAATTAAAACAAACTCCTTAATAGGGAATGAATTTTATAAAAAAAACTGTTAATATAAAACAACGTATAATTTAATAATATACATACAAAAAACTCTTGAAAATATATAAATATATTTATATTGTATTATATTGTTTATTTCTATTATAACTAAAAGCAACTATACCATATTTAACAAATAATTGAACAAACTTTTTAAAACTAATTAATATAAATAAATAAATAACGTTTTGTTTATTTATAATTTTTGAAATAATTAGTCTTTGCTAATCAAAATCGTACTGGATTTCAAAATAATAGCTCCATTTGGTACAAAACAATCAAAAAATTTTAAATACTCAAATTACATAATTCAGTTTAAATTGTTTGATTACATAATTTTGTTTTATCCAAATAATAATTGATTAATATTATAATGGTCTTAAGTTTTTAGGATTTTTAAAACCTATTTTTTCAAAATAACTCATAAAAAAATCGATATGGCTCTTTTAGTAGGTTTACAGTAATCTTTCAATAGTTGATTTTTTTTTCTTGGAAAAAAACCTTTTTTTTAAATAACCTTCATATTTAATAAACTTTTCGTTTGGACCAAATTTTTCGTTCTTATTGTCGCCGTTGTTTATAATGTTTTAATAATATGAAGGTTCTATATTAATCTAACTTGAATGATACTATATCACACATGGTAGAACGTCTGCTCACTCGATTTATTATTATTATTCCACAATGTATTGTCTGCTTATCTGAAAAAAGAATATTTAAAAAAAAAAAAAAAAAAAATCTAAGAAAATAAGTTATTTATATTATTAACATACTAATAAACATGATCCCAATATCGTATGTCACCAACATATTCCATAAATCATAATCCATACATTAAAATGGGCTGATAAGCCCTACGCAGAAAATATGGGCTTCTGTTTAATTCGAAAAACCGCAACTTATACCTTATTATATTTAAAAACTCAAAATGCATTGATTCAATTATGTAATGTGCAATTCATGTGACTATTTTAAAGAAAATTTCGTAATTTCTAATTCTTAAACCAAGCATTTTCCTGTTCATATCTCTCCTCGCCTTTCTTTCAGTCTAGTCTCTTTCTATTTTATTCTTATTGATGGGATACTCAAGAGAATGAAGCAAATACAAAAAGAGGAAAAATATATATTATATTTTTAATAATATACAAACATATAAATTTGAGTAAAGACTTAGGTGCTGTTTGTTTTTTCTGGGACAAAATATATGTAGTCTGTAGACCTTTGCAGTAGAAGAGATTGACGAAACATCTACAGTCTGAAAAAAGAAAACAATTTATTTTTTTAACACGCAACTAAAATAAATTAAAATCTAAATAAATTGATTTTTTTTTAACTTCAAATTGATTTTTAATATTTTTATGACTTTGTTATAAAAAATAAACAAATTTAGATCAATTTTTATGTATTATTGTATAAAAAATAAACATAAAATGGTACGAATTAATGTATATATTTGATAAAAACCAATAATTTTGGTCGTAAAATTATATCTAAACATTGTAATTATAAATCAAGGAATTTGATACATAAATGGATGAAAATAAACTTTAATTTTTTCAATTAAATCAGTTAAAAACGTATTATTAATATTTTCCCAAGAAATTGACGATACTGTATTAAATAAAGTTTCAAAAACTATCACAAAAAATATAAAAGTATATTATGATTTTTTTTCATATGTATATAAACAACTTCAACGACCATTATCGTAATATTTTTTTTATATATAAATTTGTCAAAAATATCATATTTGTGTCGTCAAACATTTTTCTTTTTAAGTATTGTAACTTTGTTTTTTCAAATTGTTTATCATGAACAAAGTTGGAATAAATATAAATTAAAAAAAACTAAAGATATATATGTTTTTTTAGGTTAGAAGATATTTGAAGATGTTAGAAGACAATGATGTACATCTCTACAAAGAAAAGGGAGTGTAGACATTTTTAGTGACCACTTTGAGAATGTTTTGCCATTAAGATAATGATGCAAACACTTAAAAAGCAACATATATATATATATATATATATATATATATATATATATATATATATATATATATATATATATATATATATATATATATATATATATATATATATATATATATATATATATATATAAACAACACCTTAGACGATGTATATAACATACATGACAATCTTTCGTGGAATTAGTGACCACTTTGGGAATGTTTTGCCATTAAGATAAGGATGCAAACACTTAAAAAGCCATATATATATATATATATATATATATATATATATATATATATATATATATATATATATATATATATATATATATATATATATATATATATATATATATATATATATATATATATATATATATATATGGAGTGGTTATAATAAGTAATATGTATTGCGAATATTATATATATATATATATATATATATATATATATATATATATATATATATATATATATATATATATAGAGAGAGAGAGAGAGAGAGAGAGAGGTTATAATAAGGAATATGTATTGTGGATATTACTAAATATGGAGTGGTTCAAATGAGAACTACAAAAGATTAAAAACCTTAAGAACTCACATATAGTAAGTAATATGTATTGTGAATATTACTAAATATGTTAAAATCTTAATTTTTGTCTTTTGTTAAGAAAATGGCAAAATCGTATTTTTTTAGTTTAATATTTCCATTCATACAATCGTTATATATTTTTAACCTAAAAATTATGTAAAATGCAAATTTATGTAGTTCATTTACAGTTTAATTGACAAAATTCACAACTTAATACAACATATTTTACATTAATTCACAAATTTAAAGAAGTCAAACCCAAACTCTACCACCACGACCACCAATAAACGCTGCCACCAACAATCTATGCCAACATTGCAACAATCTTTTCTTGAAAATCATATCTGCATATAAAGTCATGCGATGAGAGGGTAAATACTACATTCATAATTTAATAAACCTATTACTTTACTCATACTGAATTTAATACAAAACAATTAAAAAAACTAATGCAATCTTACGAACTTATACAACACATAAAATAAATATATTCTAACATTAATACAAAAGTTCATTCATAAATCATTTATATTTTAACAAAAAATTATTTAAAAAAAAATCACAGTAAGTTGAAGTCAGTTTACAAGTTAATATAATCAATTATCGTTTAATACATAAAATTCACAACTTAATATATTAAATTAACAATTTAATACACTGAAATGTCATATTATTAACTTAAAACTTATATTTACACTTTCAGATATCAATTCACAAGTTAATATAAAAATTACCGTTTAATACAAAAAATTCACATCTTAATATATTAAATTAACAATTTAGTACAATAAAATGTCATATTCTTAACTTAAAATTTACATTTATACTTTCAGATATAAAGGTTAGTTTTTTTTTTCAAAGTTATATTTATACAATATTCTTAATTTAAGTTTTCGTATAATCTATTTAAATTTAGAAAAAATCATATATGTGTGTAATGGTTATTTCTTATCATATTTCAGAAGCAAACACAAAATTCATAACAAACTCACAACATAGTACAATCAATTCATAACTTAATATAGTCAATTCACAGTTTAATATGTAAAATTATTTATTTACATCAATATTATCAATTTAAAAATTACATTTATACATTCATATATGCATACATTTATATGTATTAAATTGTGAATCTATTATATTAAGTTGTGAATAAAATTTAATACACAAAATTCACAGTTTAATACAATAGCTCATTTACAAGTATAATCTCATATGTTACTGTATTAAACAAATCATTCACAATTTAATACATACATAAATGATCTCATATTTCATAACCAAACATCAAAAGAAAAACATATACAATTTAGTGAATTAAAAAAATCTGATCTAAATAATAAAAAAAAATCAGAATTCACAGTTTAATTCAATATTTGAGACATTAATTCACAACTTAATTTAATATTCCCGGTACTAACTCACAATTTAGTGAATAAAAAAATATATAATCACAGTTTAATAACTTATATATTCACAAAAATAAATTTATAAAAAACATATATTCACAGTTTAATAACTTACCGAATTTCGTTGAACCATTTCATCAAACACATTGTGTTCACCATATACATCATATCCATAATCACCTTGAAATAGAAGATCTGAACAAATATACAAAGAGACGTTATATTAACAATTTATTCATTGTATAATTCTAAAAAAACTTCACCAGTAACATTGACACCTTAATAATTTATTTAATTTCATTGAGATATTTCATCAAGCACCTTGTGTGCATTTTTTTTTGCAGAATTTTTGTATGCAAACACCATCACCAGATACAAATACACCACACATATAAACACCAAATCTTACCTGAAATAACACATTTACACTATTCACAACTTAAAACATACATTTATTCATGAGCATATCATCAAACATCTTTAAAACTCTAGTTTCCATATTTGAGTGTGCTTCCTAGCTTCAGATCCACAAACACCTATGGTAGAGTGACGTCAATGGCGATCAGCATGAAATTATAGATCTAGAGGAGATTGACTGAAAAAAAGCAGATCTGGATGTGTTCGGTCATCTGGAGGCAACAAATAACTTGATTCTACATCCGATCTAGTGTTCCAGCAAAGCATATCAAATAAGCTTTCTAGTGCTTTGTCAGATCTAGGTGGTTGCTTGACATTGGAGGTGGTTTAACGTCGGCATTAATACTCTCTCTCCAAATATGAAACATTTTTGCAATTTAGAGATAGAATGGAACTGAAGGAGGCCGAGTTGTTGGTGGTAGATTGAGGTCGTTAGCAGCGAATCCAAGTGATGAACGAGAAGAAGCAGTGAAAACATATCTAGATTTGAAAGAGGCGCTTCCAAATATAAAGTTTGTGCGACAAATGTATATGTTCTTGTAGGTGATCGGAAGCTGCGAGAGAGGAAGGGAGGTAGAGGAGGCGGAGCCGCCGTCGATGATGGTGGCGACAGTGGGCGTCGTGGCGGTGGTGGAGCAACCATGGTGGCGGAACTGGGCCATCAACAGTGGTGGTGGTAGTATTTATCACAGATGGTTGAAGTATATGAAATAATTCCTTTTGTTTTTATAAAACAACGAGAGTAATGCATCAGGTTTTATGGAATAAGAAAAATTGCCTTAATAATAAGTGGTTCTTTGAGTTCTTAATTTTTAGTGGTTCTCATTTGAACCTTTACCTATATATATATAAACATCAATCATAACGTTGTTTGTTGAAAAATTGAAAAGCAAACTCAAACCGTAATTAATTAAAGAATAACTGATCTTTTACCAATTAAGAAAGCAAGAATATCAAGAAGCATGTATAGACATTGAATCGAAACCCATAAAAAAAAAGTGATAATGCTATCCTTGAGTCTAGGTTCGGTCTTGGTCTTTTTTTTGGACCGATCTGAAACAAATCTTTTTGTTCATGTCTACTTGGGTCTCTCCTGTACTCGGTTGCATAGTATTATTTATTTATTTATTTATTTTGTGTTCATGTCTACTAGAAAAAAATCTTTTTGGGAGTAAATTTTATTAAAATTTAACACAAAACTTATAATATATAACTAGGGAAGATGTCCATGCTCCGCATGGATCATAAATGGTTTCGTTTTCCGTTTCATTGTATAAACGGAATGCAGTTATTACAACCAAATATGCAATGGAATGGAATATCCGATTACAATTATGTTGGATTTCATGAACCAAAGAAACCATAAAAGCATAAAGGACAAATGAGTATAAATCAAACATTACTGTAACATCCCAAATTTTAGAAGTTTGAGTTAAGGGCTTAAAGTGTAGATTGAAGAAGGGACTTGATGAGTAGTTATACTTACTCACCGAGTTGGAGCAGGTTTTGGGTCGCAAATTAAGTGACCAACTCGTCGAGTCGGAAGCTGGACTCGACGAGTTGGTGTTGGAATGAGAAAAACCCTAATCTCGAGGTTTGCACTCTATTTAAAGGAGTTTATGTCCTTCTCTCAGCCTCCTTGTTGCCCTTGAGAACCAGAAAACCCTAAGCTCATGTGTGTGAGGCCTTTCTAGGGAGATTGAAGCTTTGTAAGTTGTTTCTATTGGAAAAAACTTGAAGATCAAAAGGGCTTACATCAAGAGAGTGGTGTAGATCTAGAATCTACTTCAGTTTGGGCACATCTTGGAGGTAATAAGCTGTTACCTTCCCTCTTATGCATCTAAATCTATTCATGTATGAGATTTGGGGCCATTTTGGTATGTTTGAGATCTATTTTGGGTTTGGAGTTTAGATCTGAGGTTGCTACTTCAGATCTAGACTTATGTTGGTCTAGAATGTCATAAAGCATCAGTCAAAGAGTTGTTGGTAAAGCCCCTTTGTCTTAAGCCCTAGCCCTAGAGTGATTGGGACCTTTAAATCCTTGGTTTCACGTAAAGTTTGCAACTTTATGTGGGGGTTATGCGTTAGAAGAGTGGATCTACAGTTTGGAGCCCCTGCATGGCTCAAAAAGCCTCTGTATGGATGAAGGACTGAAGAGACTCGGTGAGTTCCTTGGGTGGACTCGGCGAGTTATATGAAGATGGGCATTGACTCGATGAGTTCGAAGAACAACTCGGCGAGTCTGTTGAAGATTGCCTTGGACTCGGCGAGTCTGTTCTTGGACTCGGCGAGTCAGGTCGCAGAACCCCAACCTCTTTTGGTTAAGCTTCGGATCTGTGAGTCGGTTGGCGACTCAGTGAGTTGGTCAAGATGGAATTTAGAGATCGTTCAACTCGATGAGTCCTGGGGCGACTCGGCGAGTTGAGTCGTGTTATGGGAGTTTTCTGAGTATAAGAACTCGACGAGTCAACGGGTTGACTCGGCGAGTAGAGTCAATTAGGAAGGTTGACTTTGACTAGGACTTTGACCAAAGTTGACTTAGTTGCCCCCGGGAGGACAGTTTAGTCTAAGTGTTTTTATTGGTATTGTTTGTTCAGGGAGCTAGAGGAGCAGCATTTCGGAGAGTTATCGGTTAGCAGACGGAGGGTTATCGCCTGAGTTCAGCAGTTCAGGTGAGTTTCCTTCCAGTTGGAACGGGTCTACGACCATAATGTCGACCCGTCTTGTTAGCCAAAGTTTCCGGACTTCGATCCGATGCAGTAGTTCAGTGTGCTTGATGTCTTTTTGATTCAAACATGTTTTTGTGTTATGTGTTCCAGATTTCGGTCCGATGCAGTATGCAGTATATGTTTTATGCTAGTAGTTATGATTATGCCATGTTATGTTCAACCAGTTAGTCCGGACTTCGGTCCGATGCAGTTAGCAGGACTTCGGTCCGATACAGGGGCAAGGCCCTAGTTAGCCCGGACTGTGGTCCGATGCAGTTAGATGAACTTCAGTCCAACGCAGGGGGCAGGGCCCCAGTTAGTCCAGGCTTCGGTCCGATGCAGTTTCCGAGCTTCAGTCCGATGCAGGGGGCAAGGACTCAGTTAGTCCGGATTTCAGTCCGATGTAGTGGGCAAGGCCCAGTATGCGCTATATATGTTATTGTATGGTATGTGGTAGTTTGGGGGAGGTACTTCCGCTAGCAAGGGAATTGCTCGGGTTTATGGCATGACACACACCACAAGTGCAGTTTTATCCTGGGAGTTTTATTCAGATATTTAGATATGATATTGACTTCAGTTTTGAATTGATACATTTACTATGGCATTTTGAGACATATGATTCATGGTCTTATTATATAGCATTTAATATTATGGTTTTTAGTAATATTAAAATAAAAAAAATTTAGTCATGATTTTTGGATCGTTATAATTACTTTCTGATCACATGTTCCAGTTAGTTGATGGAGATTGAATCCAACAATATTAGCCCATGTTGGACAATATGCAAGATAGATAAAATACATTAAACAAACTTCATCTGGAGTTAATAGGAACAACATGATCCACAATGTTGTTTATCTTTTATACAAAATAAATTCTATTGCTAATTTTGAAAATGCTTTCTAAATGTTAACCCACTAAAATCCTGAAAAAAATTAGGAAAAAAGTCATATAATATATGACTTTGTTTTGACAGACATAATTTTTTTTAGTATTGAAAAAGCAATTTCACAATTCGCAGTTAGCAATCGATTCATCGATGGTCATTTTGTTGAAAGGGTAATAAATTGGAGTCATTCTTTTAATGAACCAGACCATGTAGGTCATTGTTGTGATTTTCCCTAAGGGGTATTTTGGTCTTTTTAGAATCAAAAAAAAAAAAAAGAATAGAATAGAACAATAGGATCGAATTCCTTCTATAATCTCTACAGATGGTGAAAAGTGAAAATCCATGGATTCCATGTGCTCTTTTTAATTTTAATGGACCAAACTTCACTTACGTATTTGAAATAGGGTCTTGAATCCAACTCGATTTGATATGACTATACTGCTCTTCATCCCAATATTTTCCCTATGAACTGCCGTATTAATATTTATAGCTACGTAGGATGTTTTTGCTCCCCTAACAATCCTCTCCATTTTTTGTCCCTTCCAAAATTATCCCTACAAATTTCATATCTTCATCAAACAATAACCGTCATGGGATCCTTTTGCTGGTGATCTGCATGAAAACAGAACATATAATGTGAATATTTTTGTAGTTTGATTAACTACAAATTATGTAATGGTTTAAACCTAACTTCTGTTGAGAATGAGCCTCTATAACCTAAAATAGAGTAAGTATTTTAACATACATCTCAAAGTTTATTGACAAAAACCTTTTTGTACATGGATCGGAAGAAGCACTTCAAGTTTTGAACAACATCACCAACAACTTTGTGTTTAGTGAGGAAAAAAACCATTGAAAAGTCGTCTGTTAAATGTTACAATGTATAATCAAGGTTCTACCCACAATTGTACAACTATCAATCAAAAACCGAAACCAGAATCACCATTTTTAACCTTTATTAAATAAACATGAAAGACTTTTCTATCTACATTCATACATTCAAGCAATGGTTCAAATGGGTGTTCTTATGCTAAATGGGAAGATGACAACTACCAAAAGAAATAAACTAATACGCTTTAGACTTCCCTACATCTAAATAATTGTCAAACCTAGTTGATGGTCTTTAGACAGCCCTACATCTGCGATAAAGTGTCTAAAAAACAATAAAATTGTCAATTTACAATTAGTTAATGGTAATGGGGAAAAAAAATAATAAATTATGAAAAAAGTTAAAAAAAAATTTAAAATTGCCATTTATACAGTTAATATTGAATAATAATTTGAAATTAAATGAAATGATGCTAACCTTTTCTTTATACGGTCTAATGGTGGCTCCATATAGCAAGGGGAGTTAAAGATTTATGTCCCTTTCACACTGTTAATATGACCAAAACCATTTTTAATATAAGAGGATAAAGTAGATTAAATACCCTGGAATATATGAACTTTATTATAAAATGTCTAAAAAGCAAGAAAAATTATGTATTATTTCACTTAAATGCCATTGTGTTTTCCCAATGCTTCGTCATATTGGATTCCAACCTAGAAACCAGGTCTAATTTTTTCTATTCTACCCATAACCTCACATCTTTCTGTGAACTATATTACCACAAAAGATAAATACAAAACATGAATTTGCTTGAGATCATTATAAAGTGCAAATAAGTAATTTCAACACGTGAATTTTGTTCATCAAATGGTAAAAAAGTCAATGGACTTGGTTACAAATAAACGAAGGGTATTTTACATTGTTGTTTGCAAGAAGATCTTTCAAATAATCATCACCTACCTGTCACACATTGAAAAAAAAGGTCAAAAGTCAAACCAACAACATAACAACACTAATAATTCTATTATCTAACACACTTTTCCTTTTTTTTTTTGAACTTTATTTTTTTTTTTAAAATTAAAATATAACCTTTACCTAAACAGAACTACTATACTTCATCGGAAATTGTTTATTTTTCGACCAAGGAAGTTTCCTGGCCACCCATCAGTGTAATTTTTACAAATAAATAAGAAAACTCTGACTGTGCATCTTCATTTTGTAGCACATGGTTCCCGGTACGTAAAATTTATCTTAGTATTTTTCATTTTTAGCCTTGGACTCGGCGAGTTGTAGGTCCGACTCGCCGAGTAGGGACGGGGTCCGGATCACGTTTAAGTTGGCGACTCGGCGAGTCCATATTTTGGATTCGGCGAGTCACCGCTGTCTGATGAAACCCTAAATTTCAAGGGTTTGCACCCTATTTAAACCCCTTATCTACCCTAAGCTCGCCCCCTTCACCCTCATAGCTCCCCATAACATTCAACCCTTGTTCCTTGTGAGATTGAAGTGCTTTGGTGTGTGTTTCTTGAAGATTTTGAGAGAAAAGGAGAGTAGATCAAGAAGAGAAGAAGGAGGCCAGACATCTTGGTGTTATTTCAGTGACTTTCTTAAGGTATAACTCAGTTTACCTCTGTTTTCATGCTCATTATCCCTTGTAGCTCCATGGAAGTTCTTCTTGAACCTTTTTCCCAAGCTTGTTTGTGTCTTAGGGTTCGTAATAAGTTGTTTAGCCTCTAGATCTAGGCATGATTGAGCTCCAGGAGCTTGGATCTATTGCCTTTATGGAGCCATGATGCATGAAAGCCCTAGATCTACTCTTTTTGGTGCATTTTGAGCCCTAAAACCCTTATGGGTGTTTATTTGCACGTAAAGTTGGAAACTTTATGTGTAAAACAGGCCCTAGAAACCCAGATCTATGAATGGCATGGGTTAGATTCAAGCAGAATCGCGTGTATAGTATTTGGATGTGGCAGACTTGGCGAGTCGAGTCGCGAGTCCCCGAGTTTTCCCCCTTTGCGTGTTTGCATGTTTGAGTAGTGAGTCATAGGGTATGACTCAGTGGGTTGGAAGCTAGACTCACTCATGTAGTAACTCGGCGAGTCAATTCCATGACTCAGCGAGTTCAAGGAAATCTTCTTGCCTCAAGAACGGACTCGGCGAGTTGTTCATACAACTCGGCGAGTCTCAGCATAGAGTGTTCTTTAGACGAAGATGAACTCGACAAGTTGTTCATACAAGTCGGCGAGTAGAATGAAGAACGTTGGGTCATCAACTTAGAAGGAAAACTCGTCGAGTCAATTCCAAACTCGACGAGTGGAGGCGGGATAGTGGTCAGACAAAGGGATAGGGACTCGGCGAGTTGGCAAGCCAACTCGGCGAGTCGGGTCAACTGGAAGTTGACTTTGACTTTGACTCATGGTTTGGTTAAGGGTAAATGGTCAGTTTACCCTGAGGTCAGTTAGCAGTATGTGACTAAGTGTTTGGTGGGAATTGCAGCCGAAGGACATCCGGAGCAGCAGCAGCAGTCAGACAGTTCCCACGCAGAGCAGCAACTACGGGGTGAGTTACTTCCCAGTAGCGGTGGGTCTATGGCCACAATGCCGACCCACCAGTAGGAGTTATATGATAGATGTTTGTCTCCGTGATATTCATCTAGGGTTGCTACTACCTGTTTTATGGTTATGTGCTAGTATAAGATGATGCTATGTGATATGTGTTATGTGGTAGTAGTAAGGGGGTGAAATAGTCCCCAGTATTCGGTCGCAAGGACCGAAGGGTAGGTCGGGCACCTAGATATGCCCGGTAGTATTCGGTCACAAGGACCAAAGGGGTAGGTCGGGCACCCAGATATGCCCGGCAGTATTCGGTCGCAAGGACCGAAGGGTAGGTTGGGCACCCAGATATGCCTGGCAGTATTCGGTCACAAGGACCGAAGGGGTAGGTCGGGCACCCAGATATGCTCGATAGTATTTGGTCACAAGGACCGAAGGGTAGGTCGGGCACCCAGATATGCCCGACAGTATTCGGTCACAAGGACCGAAGGGGTAGGTCGGGCACCCAGATATGCCCGACAATATATGTATGTTATGTGTTTTTTTTGGTATGCGGTACAGTGGGGGAACTCACTAAGCTTCGTGCTTACAGTTTTCAGTTTTGGTTTCAGGTACCTCTTCTTCGAAGGGGAAAGAGCCGGCGCGGTAGCGGCCCATCATACACACGCCTTGTATTCCGCACTATGAGATTTCATAGGGATTGTCTTCTGACGTTGTTATGTTTTTATAAACTGAATTCCAGACACGCACACTTTTATGAATGATATGATCGGTGTATGTTTTACTACTAATGTTTTGCTAATTATATGTTTTCAAAAATGAAATTTTTGGCTTGTATTTTTGGGACTTTACACATTTTATGAAAAATCCATAAACCAAATATTTTCATTTTGAGGTATTCATATTTACTTGCATATGTACTATCTTTTGTTGAATTAGGCTTTGATAGTATAACAATAGGCTTTGCAATAAGAGCTTCAACTGAAATTAACATCAAACACATTTAATAAAATAACAAAACTTATACTAAAAAATATGCCCAAAATCATAATATACCAGGAAGCAATTTATTATACCCATTATGCCCCCTATAATAAACCTAGTCAAAGATAGGATAATAGAGGAAAGAATAAACCCAGTGAATGGCTTTTTGGAAATGGAAACCGATGAAAGGTATGGAGAATAGAATAGGGGAGATGGGTAATGTAACTATAATAAAATTATAAACACAAAAATTGATGATAACTTACTTTCTTATCAGACCCACCAACCTTTGATTTTTCTATAGATGACACTTGCTTTGAAGAAAGTATCCATGGATCTTGTCACATATTTGTAAAACTATTTTTGATTCCACATTTTACAGTTTTGAAGAAAAATTCATCAAAAAGAAATCAATCCTAAAATTTACATGTAAATACTAATGTCCATAGTTGATACTAGCAATGTTTAACACATGTAGAAATCATATTGGGCTACTTTTTTAAAAATTTTGAACTAAGCATGTAGTGTAATTCATAAATGCAACATAAAACTCAAAGATTTACCTTCAAGATTGATATATGGCAGAAAATAAGAAGTTTTAGGGCAAATAATTGCAAAATGACAACACCATCAGCACTAACAATGTTGCTTCTTAACTGTGCTGGAATATGCCTGTGGGTGAGTCTCCTGATTGCAATATGAGACCAATCGTTGAGAAATCTCAAACAAAAGTTTTAGTACAAACCAAACCTGAAAACATGGAACAAAATAGAGTTGACAATCACAATTCACAACAACGGTCACAAATCACAACACCAGTGGCTATAGTAAGGTTGGGGAAGTATTCGAGCCCTAAAGAGAAACAAAAGTAAAAATTGTGACGAATAGAAGGTATTACCATCTCCATCGCTTTATTCCTTGGTCACCAGCGATGCTTGGGACTAATCTATCTACCTTCCACGGCTTACCTCTCTTACAAATCCAAACCGCCTTATAGAAACCGTCGTTTTCCCCATCGACAAAGACGTCCTTATTCTTGGCGAATAGTACTGGTATTGAGTCGGCTTCAACACCAGTGGTTTAGATCCGCAGTGGATTTTGATCAATGACGACGTCCATTGCACACCGTGAAGATCCCAGACCTTCAATGTCGAAGCAGAGCCTTCTCTCAGGCGACGATGGAGGCGGGAATAATGGTGGGATACGAAGGGAACTGTGGAGAAGGATATCTCGAGGTGACGATGGAGGTGAAAATAGTGGTGGTTCAAGGCCAGATTTACGGATGAAGAAAGTTATTCCTGAAAAACTGGCAGAAGAAGAAAAAGAGATTGTGATGAGGAAGAACAGTGATTGAAGGAGTGAAGGCGGAGGAAACAGTGGGAAGAATTGAGAGAGATGATGAAGGATATCTTTGGAATTAACATATGATAAAGGTCTCAAAAAGGAAAGAATAAAAAGAATAAAAAAAAAAATTAAAGTAACCAATGAGAGGAAAGTATTGTTACGCAAGGAACCTAAAATTAATATGATTATAAATTAACACAAAGTAGCATTTAAGGTCAATCAATCTCGATATTTCTAGACTTACAACCTCTATTAGACAACAACAAAAAAATTATTTGATAAACAAGTCTATTAAATAAGCAATCTTTACTAGGATTTGATGGATAAAAAAGCCAAGTGTTCCGAAAGACGTCCTCCTTGTTATTTTATGAAATATAATTATAAATTAATAAAAAATCATTTTAAATGTATGTTATGGCATTGATAGGAGGTTGATTTTTTAAAAAGTATTGAGAAACCCTTTAGTGATGATTTGTCATTGCATATATATATATATATATATATATATATATATATATATATATATATATATATATATATATATATATATATATATATATATATATATATATACACACACACACATACACAGTTAGATGATCAGTTTAGGAATTCCATGAATCAAACCATTTTCTATTAACTCTTTAGTGATGATAGGAGGCTAATTTTTTAAAAGTATTGAGAAACCCTTTAGTGATGATTTGTCATTGCATATATATATATATATATATATATATATATATATATATATATATATATATATATATACACACACACACACACAGTAAGATGATCTGTTTAGTAATTCCATGAATCAAACCCTTTTCTATTAACTCAATGGTAGAGTAATGACATGATAAGATGTAAGCCCTCAGTTGAAATCCAGTTATCTTTGGTGACGACATTATGTTGAACCTAAACATTCATTACTAGAACTAGAAATTTTTTGGGTATATTGGATTGCGTCATTGGGCTATTTTGTATATCTCCATTATGTACGGTTTGGGCCTGTCCAACCGTATTTAATATTAGGGTTAGAGCATAAATGGTGCATGCATGCATCTTAATTTGGTTAACGGTTGATCAATCTTTTCTGTAACCCTAGCACGCCTCTACAGTAGCAATTCTTTATAGAGTTCTTCTGAGGTTGTGTCTTTTAATCATTCAACACTAGTTGATCCATCTTGTGTTCTTGTTTTCATATCATGCTAATATTTACTTGTTAGAATCTAATCGATCTAAGAGGATTTTATTCCTAAGAATTGGTATCAGAGTAGGAGGCTGTGTACACAATACACAACTCTTCTGTTTGAAGAAATCATTAGGGTTTCCGCAAATATTGGATCTGTTAGAGTTGTCACTGATTTATTGACGTACTCTGTGATCTCGATATTAACCTAATATGTGTTTACAAGTATGATTCTTGACAGGTATAGCAATAAAGTCAACATGCAACATGATGATTCACAGTTAAACTCTATTAACATCACAAGCAATATAGATCGACTACACGGATTCCAATCTTGTTCCCTCTGGAGTATGAAGTCTGGGCATCACATTTTGAAGATTACGTCGTTGGATTTGAGGAGAATGGTTACCTGATATGGGAAGTCATTAGTCTAGGTTGTTTGTTCATACTGAAACTCGAAGAACCATCAAAACTCAAAAGGAATACAACCAACTACTCATTGATGTGAAGGAAGTTCCTAAGGACGAGAAAGATAAACTTATCAACAATATCAAAGCAATTCGGGTAATCAGATTTGCCTTGCAGTCTGATACATTTTGCTTAGTAAGTTCTTGTACTACAACGAAAGAGATCTGGGACATGCTTAAAGAGCTTTACTCTATTGACGCTGATCTCGAGCATGATACCTAAACCCTTCTGCTTTCGGAGTTTGGGGCCTTTACACAAAAGGTAGAAGAAAGTCTGAGCCAGACGTTAAATCGCTACAACCATATTCTTAATAGAGAGGTGAAGCATGGTATCGGGCGCGAATTGATCGAAAAAAAAGTTACCTTCATGAATGGTCTCAAATCAAAGTGCATGGCTGTTGTGGCTACCGTTAAAGCATACGAACAATTCAAAAGTTATACATTAGCTAAGCTCGTTGGTATTCTTAGGTCACATGAAAGTGTGGTGAAAAGAGAAGCGAAAATTGTTTCGGGTATGGGGTCCTTAGCTCTCGTGGCGAAAGGCAAAAATGTTATAGAGGGAGAATTTGAAAAGGAGCTATCTGATTTTGATCTCTCTAGCGAAGATTATGCATTGATGATCAAAAATCCCAAATGGTTCGCCAAGAAGAAATTTCCATCTTCCCATAACCAAAATTGGTACGGATGTTATAGTGATGAGAAAGTAAAGGAGGAGAATAAAAGTGCTCCTAAGAAGGAAAAAGAGAAGAAGGAGAACAAGCTTGTAGGTGATTCTAGCTATGACTACAATTATTATCATGGTAAAAATCATATGGCAAAGGAGTGCATGTTGCGAAAGCTGAATGAAAAGAAATATGGCGAGGATGATGAAACTTACTATATGCGTAAGTTGGAAGAGATCAAGAAGAAGAAAACCATTGACAACTCTATGTCTGCTTTAATTGTGCAGGAAAACACAGAAGATGAGTTTAGAGGTGTGGAGATTTGGTCAACTAACTTAGAGGATGAGGAAGTTCGCAAGTCCACACATGGCAGGGCATTTGTTGTGAAAGAAGAAAGCTCAAAGTTCGCTAGTAGGTGTTTGATCGTGACCAATGATGTGTTAGCTGATAGTGGATATGGGAATGAAAAGGAAAGAGGAGATGACAAGTGTTTTACTACTAAACCTGTTGGTGAGCAAATCAATGACTGTGATCAACTAATCAAAAAGGTACACACCATTCTTCAATATCTTAATGTACCTGTATCTAACTATGAAACTGAATTAAACAACCTAAAATTCACCTTTTCAAGTATAAGTAATAATCTTAAACAAACTCGTCTAGCGAATGCTAACCTAATTGATCAAATCAGCAGGACGTCATCCAAGAGTGAGGAGCGAAGGATGTGGATTGAGAAGATAGAGTCTGAGTTGTCTAGGTCTATAGATGAATCAATTTATTTGCAGAGAGATAATTTGAAGTTTTTGAAACAAAGAAACAACTTTTGTTTTATTGCTAAAAGTCTTTATTCAAATATTACTCAGTTTCATTTAGATTGTGAAATAGGTGAAAAGATTCACAAAATGATATTGCCTTTCCTTGAATTTAAGGAAGACGAGATTGATGCTGATTGTTACAAGTGTGAATCTATCGTCTCTTCAGAAGAAACCTCCGAAGCTTACATTATTGGACTTGACAAAATTGAATCTTTATTAAGTCCAAAGACCATAAGGACATGTTGAGAAACTTGCTTGATGAAAATGACATGTTGAAAATCAAGATCGAAACTATACAAAAATTTGACTAATTGAGTTCTAAGTTAAGTTCAGAAAATAAAATCAATCTTGAAAATACATCTGAATTTTACGAGGACAGTGACATGAGTGAAATATTTGTAGAGGATGAGGTTGATTGTTCTGAGTTTGTGAAAAAGAATCTGAACCGATAAAAGTCCTAATTTTTGAAAACTCAGTTGAGTTCGCTCGCATTTCCCAAAATAAACCGAAAATTTTGAAAGAAAAAGCTACGGTTTATCCTAAAGTCCAAACTGTTCCATATCAAGTCTTCAAAGTCGATGGAGTGGACAAAACTCAAACAGTGGAATTAACATCGCTTGTAGAAGAAGACAACAAAGATGGGTGTGATGATTACTTTTGGTCCGCACCAATTGATAATGTATACGAAACAATAGGTCTATCAGATAGGAACTCTTGGAGGACAAGGGGACGTTATGTGGATGAGCCAATAAATAAACCCTCAAGTTTTGAAAATTGTAGTCCAAGCGGTACTACGGAGTGCCCAAGTGAAGCTCATTCTAGAAAGAGTGAATCTCATACAAGTGAATCGAAGCGAAAGGCGAATATTCACAATTCTTCAAAGCAACTTGCTGAGTAAAAACGTCAAATGAATCAGAGATATCAGAAAAATCTTAACGAAAGGAAGCAATTTTGGCAATCCTAAAATTCAAGCTATGTTCACAAGGAGAAATCGTCAAATCCAAAGGCGAAAGCTAGTTCGCTTGCAAATCCTAGTCAATTTTTGCACTGTCATTCTTGCAATCAGAAAAAGCAATCAAATAACTTTACTCCAAAACCCTCTTCTTCTATGAAATCAAGCGCAAAACCAAAATCTCATCTTCCTCAACCCCTAAAAACTTCAAGGGAAAGGGAAAGCTAGTCGAGGAGTCTAAAGTACCAACCAAAAAGTCGGTATCTGATTCTAAGAGATTGGAGAGAGAATTCGTCAAAAATCAAATTGAATCCAAAAGAAAACAATCTGATTTAAAAGTGATGAAACTCCAAGATAATAATATTAAAGTTTTCACCATTAAAAGCAAAGATGAAACCAAATTAATTAAACGAACTTATTTGGTTGATCTTGCTATCACTTTCCCTTGTTCTGTAAAAGGCTCACCAGGACCCAAGCAACTTTGGGTTACTAAATCTATTTAATCTTTGCAGGTTATTCGTGACGAGAAATTTGAAAACAAATGATACATCAACAGTGGCTGCTCATGTCACATGACTGGGAGAAAAAAAGAGCTAAGGGAGTTTCATGCACTGAAAAAATTATGGAAATGTAAAGTATGGTAACAACGCGTTTGGAACAATCAAAGGCTATGGGATGATAAAGAACAGAGATTTCTCAAT
Organism: Lactuca saligna; assembly: GCF_052625555.1. Lineage (NCBI taxonomy): Eukaryota > Viridiplantae > Streptophyta > Magnoliopsida > Asterales > Asteraceae > Lactuca > Lactuca saligna. The sequence continues at coordinate 149,964,269 of NC_136418.1, forward strand.
ACGAAAGGTGGCTTATGTGGAGGGACTACAACACAACCTCATTAGTGTTTCTCAATTGGTTGTGGGAGCAGGATTGAAAGTATGTTTTAATGATGAAGGATCTGAAAATTAGAGAAGGAAATGAAAGCTATTCTTTTGAAGTCTCAAAGGAAGGGTGAAATGTATCCTCTAAATTTGAACCCGAGAAGAGGAAAACCTGCTATATGCCTACTAACGAAAGCTCACTCTAATGATAGCTGGCTATGGCACAAATGACTTTTGCACATAAATTTCAAGGATATCAACAAGCTTGTGCTTGGTAATCATGTGCGAGGGCTTCCTCTATAGAAGTTCGATAAAGATCATTTATGTGTAGCATGCAAAATGGAGAAACAAAGTAGAAAAATCCATCCAACTCAAGTAAATACGAAAATCATTGAACCTTTAGAACTTCTACAAATAGACCTTTGTGGACCTTCTGCAATTGAAAGTGTCGGTGGTAGTAAGTATATTCTTGTCATAATTGATTATTTTTCACGTTTCACTTGGGTGTTCTTTCTTAAACATAAATATGAGGCAACTCCTACACTCAATAGTTTTATAAAGAAAGTTGAGCTTCAACTACGAAAGTTGGTTCGCAATATTCATAGCGATAATGGGATTAAATTTAAAAATCAAGACTTCGAAGAATTTTTGGCTGGTAAAGGAGTCAAAAACAATTTTTTGGCTCCTTGTACCGTACAAAAGAATGGCATAGTTGAATGACGAAACCGTTCTTTATGTGAAGCTGCTCGAACAATGCTTACATTCGCTTTGCTACCTCTATATTTCTGGGCTGATGCTATTGCAAATGCATGCTTTACCTAAAATATATCCATTCTGAACAAGCGATTCTCTGTTACTCCATATGAAATTATTAACAATTGTTAGGTGCTATTTGTGCACCTTTTTGCACACCTTTTAGTCCCATTTTATGCATATATTTAGCAAAATTGTTCTTCTTTTTCCTTGCATTTTATCATATTCATTTTAGTCTCTAGAACAACCTTATTTGCACACTTTTATATCTTTTTCAGGTAAATCGGAGGTTGGAACGCGCTTTGGGAAGTGTCGGGAAGCATTGGTGGAGATTTCGGGACGATCCGGCGAAGAACTAAAAAGTTGGAAAAATCAAATTTGGAATTGGAGTCAGAGAGGTACACGGGGCGTGTTGAATTTACACTGAAAAGTGGGCACGGGGCGTGTTTGACCAAAATGGGAGCTGTTGACCATGCTGAACACGACCCGTGTCAGTTTAGTGCAAATCAACACGGGGCGTGTTGCTGAACACGACCCGTGTCAGTTTAGCCTATTTTAACACGGGCCGTGTTCGACCCAGAAACCAATTTTTGGCAGTTTTTCCTATCTTTCATATTACGGGTTAAGGGTCATTTTTAGAGGGGGAGAACATAACAGAGCACCATTGAAGGAGGATTTTCAAAGGTTTTTGCAAGGGTTTGATTAGCAATCATTTGGAAACATTATTTCTAGTATTTGTAAGTTGTAATTGCACTTTAATTCCATCTTTTATTCTTGTGATCTTGTTCTAGCCATGTGTGGCTAGAACCCTAATTTCTCCAATTTCATGTTTTGACTTCTTGGTAGTGACTTCATTCATATGACATGATGTTTGTTCTTAATTTCTATTTAATGAATTTGATTTTGCTTCAATCGAATGTTTGATTCTAATTATGATTCTTATTGGCCATTTGAATTAGGGTTAGGTCATTCAAGTTATCTCTTTTACAAAATCCGTAATTGTTTTGTGAAATTGAATAAGTAACAAGCATTAAATTGATCTCTATTGAATGAATTTAGTGTAAATTTTATTCATACACTTTTACACTCCCGAGCTTATGAGGAGTATTGGGTGTTGTTGGGAACATTCACATAAAGCTTCATGCAATCTTATAATCTAATCCTAAGAGCTTGTTTAGATTAGGTTAATAAGGTTAGGATTAATCAAAGAGCTTGTTTTGGTTAATTAATAGGGTGAATGGGAAGTGTTAGAGCTTATTAGCACTTTCAAGTACCAACTTAGATAGAATTGAACGAATATTGTGTCATCTTGGAGTCACATTGCTAAATTGTCATACATGGGGTTGGAGTCCTCACAAATTCTGAACTTAATTCATGCACTTAATTGACTGCTTATGTTTTTAATTATTTGTTTAATCATTACATTCTAAAACCCCCTCTCTTTTTACTATTGGTGACTATAGTACCTTGTGCAAAGAGGTATAGACTAATTATCCTGTGTCTCTGTGGATCGACCCTGCTTACCTTGTACTACCTTTTTAGTGCAATATAGTGGGATTATTTTGGAGTATATCGTACCCCTTTATCTGTTGGGTTTGACACGCCTAACAACAATCGTAAACCTAACATTAAGTTTTTCTATGTATTTGATTCCAGGTGTTTCATCTTCAATTCCAAGGAAAACCAGAACAAATATGATGTGAAAGCCGATGAAGGTATATTTCTGGGGTATTCGTTGAATTCCAAGGCATTTAGGGTTCTAAACAAATGCTTAAAGAAGATTGAGGAGACCTACTATGTCACATTTGATGATAACTATTTGAAGAAGATTCAACAAAATGAAAGTCTATCAGAGGAGATCTTTCCAAAGCCAAGTCCAGTAACGGTTCCTATCTCAACTCTACATGATGAGTTTATGCTTCTCTTTGATGAACTAGAAAAATTCATTTCTTCTGAATATAAAGCTGTTGGATTAGTGTCTAAGTCCATAACTATTTTGGTATGTACTTGACCCGATGGTGCATGGTCCTTTTGGGTTGCCTTCACCAAAGCAACTTGATAGGATGAATTATGGAGAGTAAGGATTAAATATGATTTATTAATGTATTATGAGAATAATATATTAAAGGAGAAATCATATTGTTTAATTAATATTAGTCAATAATTAATTGGTAATTAGTTTTGTGACTGGAATTGTAATTATAAGATAATTGCAATTTGGGCCATGGATTGCCTTGTATTAAGGGGTGGACGAATTCTAATGGGAAACCCATAAGGAAATCGTCCATGGGCTTAATTAAAGGAGTCTATGGGTTGCTTAGGGCTTAAGCATCCAAATTAGGGTTTCCTTGTTAGATAACCTTAATAGCCCAACTATATAAAGACCCCTTAAGGCTCAAAAACGTGGCTAAGCTTCTTGTAAGGGTTTACACACGTTTTTGGTAGCCTCCAACCTCTCTCCTCTTCATCCTCTTGCTTATGGTGTTTGTGAACCATTAGAGGAGTGACATTTGTGACTCTAAGCCTTCCAAAGTCAATACAAGGAGATTTGGGATTGTTATTGCTACGTAACAATCAAGGTATGATCTTAAACCTAATTACATATTAATATGATTACTTGTATGCTAGAATTAGAGTTTATAGTCTTGGATTCAAAGCATGTACAATAGAGAAACCTAGATCCAAGCATTAGGGTTTGTATGAGCACATAGGATGTCTTATGACCAAAACCCATCAGTGGTATCAGAGCCTAGCTTGGGTTCAATTGTATTGATGCATTGTATAACTGAAAATTTTGATTTTTTGGATTCTGGAGGCTGGACTCGCCGAGTCCATGGCTGAACTCACCGAGTCCATGCAGACTTGACGAGTCCATGCCTGACTTGACGAGTCAACTCGTCAAATAATGCTTATCTTGGGATTTCTTGCTGTTTTTGCATATGGATAGTTACCTTATCATGTTAGATCAATATTAATCCGATTTTATGATATATATGACTATATTCTTGATCTAATTAAAGATAATTATCAATTAATAAGATAATTATTTCCTTATAAGATAATTGATTAATTATTTTGAGTAAATTGATAAATTGTCTTGCAAAAAATCATTAAACAAATCAAATATGGATAATTGTGTAACTAAATGTTAGTTTAGATTATTTGTTATTTGATCCTTGTTGTTATGAAAGGTTTCATATTTTTCCCTTTAGGTTTTATAGCTTAAATTTGAACCCAAAAGTTTTGAAGTTTTGAAATTTAAATAGTTAATACCCTAATGTTTTGAAATGTTTCAAAACTTGCCATCAAGTTTTGGAATTTAAAAGTTGATTAAAAGTTTAATTAAGAATGTTAAATTCTAAAACCCTAATAATGTTTTGAAAAGTTCAAATCACACCCTTATGGTTTTATTAATTAATTAAGGAGTATAATTAAAAGAGATTTAATAAATCCATAAAAGTTTAGGTTAACTTTTTAATTGAATTAAAAGTGTAATTGTTAAAGTTAACCATATAGTATTTTAAAAGTATAAAATACACCCTATACTATATATAATATTAAAAGTCTAACATTATATATATGTATGAGTAAAAGTCAGTCTTACCGTTAGTAGGCCTCATTCACGAAGCTGGTCTATAAGGGGCGTTTAAGGAAATTGCCTATAAAATGGCGATTGAATGGGTATCCACTCTTACCCACCGCACTCTTGACTAGTGGAGGGTCGTTAGCCGAACGGGTAGGATAGGATGAAACCTTCCATTATAAGTATAATGAAATACCAAGTAACTAAATGTTTTTCAAATTCCCAATCTTAGTTACTTAGGCAAAGTGAATTGATGCAATTCCATGAAATTACACTTTGTGCCCTTGCGAAGACGTTAGTGGAGCGTGTGTGGTTTACCGGCACACTAAATGGTTCTAAGCAAAGGTAGCAAAGGGTGACTCAATGTTTGTCATAGTTCGGTGGAGCGTGTGTGGTTTACCGGCACATCGAATAGGTGATTGTAACATGTGAGGGCACCATGTAGTTTGCATGGTTATTCACACCCGCTTTGTGATCCTCGGCATCCCAGTCACAAACAAGAGGGGCATATCGAGATTTAAACATGCCATTGAAATGTTCAATGAATCTCAAAGGATCTAGGAGTTTTCATAGATTTAAAACTTAAATTTCTTTTCGTTTTTCATGGTGGAAATTAGTGAATCGTCATTCACTTACCTTCAAATGTTCTGCAATTTGGGTTACGGCATCCCTCTCCTGAGTTGTAGGATATTGTGTTGGGTCCTAGCCTTGGAATTTCATTTGGGTGATTTACCAAGGACTCAATCAATCAACTAACTTGAATTCGTTTTTCTCCCGATGTCAAAGTTCGACAACTATGGTCTTCTCAAATCCCGTGGAACAAGCATTCCACATGAAGATGATATTCCACGATTCGATCGAGGAACAAGAAATCATGCTTCACTTCCTCCTCCTCCTCCAATTATTCTCCCTAACCCACAAGATTGTAAAATTGAAAGGTTCAATATCACTCAAGCCCTTTTGGCAAGTAAACATAAAGAGGGCAAGTCGGTGTGTGCACACGTCTTAGGGATGAAGTCACACATTGATAGATTAAGAATGATGGGATCCGTTGTCGGTGAAGCGATGGCTGTTGATTCGGTTCTTCAGTCACTTCCTAACTCGTATAGTGAGTTCGTAAGAGAGTACTATATGATGAACCACGACGTGACACTTATAGATCTCACCTACATGCTTATTGCTGCTGAATCAGCAATGGTTTGGCGCAATAGAAAAGCAAAGTTGATTGGTGAATCTGCCTTCAAGACCTCTATGGATATAGACAATGGCAATGAAAGACATCAATGATCGAAAAGTTTGATCATAAGAGAAAGGCGATGTCTGAAGTAGTTCCATGTGTTGTTCCAAAAGAGTCAATTTGCTTTTATTGCCAAGAGAAGGGGAATTGGAGACGAAGTTGCCCTATTTACCTAAGAGATCTAAGAGATGGGAGAGTCAAAAGTATGACTGCGCTTTAGGTAAGAATCCACTATCTAACTCCATTAAGTTCCTATTCATTGATTCTTAATACATGATGTGATAAGATTGCATTTGAATGTTTTGAAGGATCGGTGAAAAGAAAGGAAGCTTGATAAGAGAGCAAGATGAATGTAATCACAAGAGATGGATCTCGATCTCATGGACTTGAAGATAGGATTTTGAGCTTAGATAGTTATGATAGAGTTGTTAGAAATTTTCTTTTTTCATAGTTTTCAATAGATTTTGCATTGTAAGGACAAATGTTTTTCCGCTGCTTTTATAAATAAAATAAATTTTGTTTGACTTATTTATTTATTTGTTTACTTCCTTGCAATGAAATCCTTATGTGAAAATTGATGTTTGAATATTTCTACAACGAATAGATGTGATTCTTAGTTATGTTATTTATGGAAATTAGACTAATTCATTGACAAAGTGTCAAGTGAAGGATTAGGAGATCGAGTACACAAAGTTGTGTGTTGATCAAGTTCACCATAAGAGTAATAAAGATATTCGTCATGATTTACTAAAGGCTTAGTAAATATGATTACACTTACAAGATTAAGTGTAATTTTGAATTGATTAAAGGGTTTAGATCAATAGCAAAACGAATAAGAAGAATCAAGTAGGCAGAAAGATAAGAGTTTCTCCATTCTAAGAAGAAGGGAGAGTAGCTTTTATGCTTTATGATAGGTCTTAATGATTAAGAACCATATCTCAATTTATCCTCTAAGTGAGTCTTGGTACAATTGTATGTCCAAGAAGAGGAATCAAAGATTGAAGAAATGGTCAAATCAAGAAGTCAATCATACTTCGTTCCAAAACAAGTCTTAAAGTCAAGATTGTGACATTGAGTGAATAGTATTAAGAAGGTTTATAACATTCATCAATTGTGGAAAGTTGTGATGTCTTGGATAAGACAAAGACCAACTAAGACCAAAATTATGAAGTGTTTTTGTTTTGATAAAAGCTACACTAACTCTTGAATATTTGTTTGTCAAGAAATGTTTTGATAAGAGAATCGTATATGTCAAGGATTCAGTGGGAGTCTTAATAGTCTTGAAAAGTTTCAAGAACAAATCAAATAAACCTTATCCATCATCACTAGCACACGAGTTGAGGTTTACAACCTATCGTGAAGACATTATTTTGTTTCTGTGCCAATCCAATCGAGTTAATTATGCATGTGAGTCCTATGAGTTCTCATTTGAATGCATAAAAGGCAAGGACCTTGATCAATGGAAAGTACATTGATAGGAAAAGGTGAGCTACTTAACTACTTGGAAGACGTGGTGGGCAGCTGTGCTACCATAAGGCAAGAAATCAAGATTAAGAAAGTTCGATCCATATGAGTTTGAATTTGTCGTAAACTTTGGTTTTTAACAAATTCACATGGATAGGAACACATACACTGTTTAAATCTAAGTGTCATAAGATTTCCTCCTTCATGAAAATGATTGTGAGAAAATGCTTTCACTAAGAAAGATTTTAAAAGATAGTGACTGTAAAATTGCATTCTCGAATTCGATCATGGTTACGGCATCCCTTTCCATAATTTGAATTGTGAGGTTTGGCAATTAATCTTAATTGTTAAGATACACATATGAACTATCTAAGGCAAAAGTGTATAAGTTCAAGAAGTCTTGATAAAAGATTATCAAAGCACTAAGTATTAGAAACATGAACTTAAGAAATTCAATAAGTATTGTTTTTCTGAAAGTTAAGATGTTTATAAATACATGTCGAAGCTAGTGGGAGCATAAGTGTTATGTTTTATAATAATCATCATGATAGTGGGAGCATAAATGTTGTGATTGTATGATTATTAAGGCACGTATTGCATAGTTGGCAATATTAATTATAGAAAATAAGAGTCATACTTTGGGATCTGATGCACGAAATGATACGAAGGTTCGTGTTGATTTTGTCGCCATAGATAACGAGGGCTTCTCCATTTGGTAGATTAAGACGAATGAATTTTTCATGGCAAAGGATATTAGCACGATGAGGACTTAGCCAGTCCATGCTGATGATGACATTGAAGCTTTTTATGGAGACCAACATAAAATCGATTGGAAAGGAATAGTCGTTTAGAGTGAGGGTACAACATATGAATATGCCGTTAGTTCCCTCTTTCTTCCCGTTAGCCATTTCGGTAGTGATTTTGTTTAATGATTGGGGTTTGTGTTTGAGTAAATGTTTGAATTTATGACTAACAAAACTGCTCTCCACACCACTATCAAAGAGAATGCATGCATAAGAGTTGTCGAGGAGGAACGCACCCGTGACGACGGTGGGATTTGGTATCGCCTCCTCTTGGCCCATTGCTAGCACTCTCCCTGTTTTGCCAGCGTTTCTTGCTTTGGGGCAATCCCTATTGAAATTCCTGGTTTCACCACACCCGTAGTAGGCTTGGCCTACACCAGCTCTGTGGGTCTGAGCATTAGGATGCGCAGGTGTTTTGCAAAAGCGGGTTGTATGCCGCATTCTTGTTACAGTTGGTGCACTGCATCTCTCGACAAGGCCCGTGGTGATGGAAGTTGCATTTGTTGCATCTCAGGAGGTTCTCATCATATCGAATGGGAGGCGCCTGAGTAGTATGATCAACTTCAGGAATAGCAACAGCATGAACTGCCACTACTTGTTGCTTCTATGAGTGTTCCTAAGACGTTTGCCTTTTCCTCTTGTTCCATAATTTCTTCTTTCCACCACCTTCTTTAGGTGGTTCAGGAGCGGATGACATGGTATCTTGGCGATCTCCGTGATCTATTAATGTCTGTGCTAGATGCTTGGCACTATCAAACGTAAGTGGATTGGCAACTAGGGCATTTCTTGGCGTCGGGGGAGTTAGTCCGTATATGTATCTTTCAACCTTCTTGCTTTCCAGGGTGACCATCCCGGGACATAGAAGAGCCAGGTCACTGAACCTAGTGGTGTAAGAAGTGATATCGGATCCCTTAATCTTCAGACTCAAGATTTCATGCTCTAGTTTTTGCATCTTGCTCCTCGGGCAGTATTCTATTAGCATTAATTCTTTCAAATCATCCCAACTCATAACATTGGCTATCGGGAGAGTCAGGGACTTGACTTGCGTGTTCTACTAAGTAAGAGTTCTTTATGTGAAAGTGCATGTAGAAAACTTCACCTTGCTAGACTCGGGGCACACACTGATTTCGAATATTGATTCGGTTTTCTTGAATCAACACGTTAAGGCTATGACACCTCCAGTGCCATCGAAGGATCGAGGTTTGGCGTTAGTGAAGTCCTTGTATGAAAACTCCTTAGGGTGTCCATGGCTATCTATGAGGTTAGATGGGTTGGCACCACTACCCCCTGCTAGTGCCACTTGTATTGATCTGTGACATAGTGGCGGCCACGACGGTTGTTACTGCTACTTGGAAGACAACGGGATCATACTGAGGAGGTGGTGGAGGTGCTAGATTGTTGTTCTTTCTATTGGACTTCTTTGGAGGAAAATTTCTCTATAATGATTTAAGAGAAAATGATGATAAGTCCTCTATAGTGGTCATGAGTCAGGTGATATTGAACAAGGTATATCTTCTCCTGACAGTTATAGTGTTCTATTAAGCGATTTACAATGGAAGTCTACTAATACGAGTAAACAATCGCCATGAACGTTATAGCAACACTTGGAATGATTTTTTATAATGTGATTTGTGCTTGATCCCCCTATAATCACCTAGTGTACACAAATTCTATATAATTGAAACCAAATAGGCCTTCGATTGAGTGATCCTACTCTAAGTCTACTACCAAACAAGGAACATGAAGTAAAGTTAAATCACCTATTCTAAGTCTATAAAATCTTACTTATATATAACTTATATGTATACACATAGCAATTTTTAGGTCTACCAGCAAGAGTTCTTTGTTTTCACGTGTTTGGCTGTAGTATTGAAGTGCTATAAGATACTCCTATAGTATATTAACTATATGTTCGTTTCTATTGTTTTTTTATAGAGTTTGGTAAGTATTAGACTTGTTGCAACACCACAATCACTCCCAAACACATGTTGGTCGTATTTCAAATAAATATAGTTGATAAGGCTATATTTATCCCAGATATGATTACATAACTATCCAGGTTTAACCGTAGTGTACAACATCTAAATACTTTTGTTTTGTTCTTCTTGTGATACTGTTTCTGGTAGGTATGTATGCTTGTATACTTCTTATAAAATACTTAGATTTTAGAAGTATACTTTTAGTTCAGAGCTCTTCGACCCCATAGTGTTTATATTTGTATATCATGTAAGGTTTGATATACTTAGTTCACTATAAACAATGCTCTGATACTAATCTCTCACACCCCAAACCGGAACGGCATAAACGTTTGGGGGCGGAGGACGCCATTTACAGTATCACACAAATTGTATAATAGGAATCAAAGAAAACAGAACCATTACATTCATAAAGTAAAGTATTTATATCTGTTTGATACATGGTTTGTATGGCATTCAAAAATGTATAACAAAAGTATAAAAGACACGACTCTATAAGCTATGTCTCCTCAAAACCTGCAGGTGTACCTGTCTACTGGTTCCCTGAGATTACAAGTGGTTTTGAAAGTGTATCAAAATTTAAGTTGGTGAGTTCATAAGTATGTTTTAGTGATGGAAAACTTGTCTTTGTCCTTTGGAATTGATAGTATGTTTCTCTAGAAAATCCAATATTTTCTATAGTGTATATATTGTAGCCTTAGACCTTAAGACCAAAACGTATATTGTTCATGTCTATAGTAGAGTATGTAGTCTTAGTATTGAATAAAACCATATCATGTATATTTTCCTTAAGCGGTGTATAGTACCAGCGTACTCCATACTAGGAAAACAATGTATCGTAGTAGTGTTTGTTATGTAACTTTTATATGAAAACCTGGACACCACAAGTAGTAATGTATCGTAGTGTGCTGTATGAAAAACCTTTGTATGTATTCGTGGATACCAACAGTGGTAATGTATAATAGTGTACTATATGGAAAACCATTGTATGTATGCCTGGATACCACCACCTGTAATGTATAATAGTGTAATGTTTGTATGAAAACCTTTGTATGTTTGCCTGGATACCACCAACTTAATGTATAGTAGTGTACTGTAGTTTCATTCATTACAATAAAACCATTGAAGAAATGTTAATCTCGTAAATAATGATTTAGTTTATATTGTTGTGTGTTTCATATAACCATACTTGGTATGACCTAGTGACCTCTACGACGTTCTTCAGGCGTCAAAATGTTATGACATTTGTCACCCCAGGCCTGCCGGCCTAACTGTAGCTAGCAGTTCAGGTGTGGGATTGTCAGTTCCATATAGATCTATACACAAATCTCATGCTCTCAGTCCAGGAGACTCTGGTTATACTGTATAGCATTTAGTTCCATACCCTGATGGATACAAATGAATTAGTGCCTCACAACCCTGTATTAACTAGTTTACGTGTAGTATTGTAGTGTTCTATCGTACTTGAAACTGTAGGTATAACCATGTAGTAAGGTACTTTGTAATGTAAAATAATTATACATAAATAATTATTTAGTAGTGTATTCTTGTATCAGGGAAATAATGTAGTGTTCCATAAACTATACCTACCATAGTTTATATGTTTATTTCTAAATAGTGTTCCTGAACTTGTAAAATAGTGCAATGTATCCCAACTATACATTTTATAGTTTAATTTGATGTTCTATACTAAACTGGAAACTGTTTCAATTTAGTTGTATGAAGGAAAAATACCCTTATACTCGACATGTTACAAAATGGTTAGAAATGTATGAATATTTTTATGAAATATAGTGAATACTGAATCAATTGCAAAGGTTTTGATACTGTTTGAAAACGTTTCTATAAAAACACAAAAATCCTTGTGTTTTACTTGTATTCCCCCCCCCCCCCCCTTAAAAAAATTGAAAACAGTGAAAATATAGGGATATGAACTCACCTATGTTACGTGTTTGAGTTGGATAACGAGACTGAAAAGATGATCATCGGGCTAATGTACTCGGAAAGAATGATATATTAATATTGTTTAAACACGTAATTGTATTTAAATCAATGAAATAATAATTTAAAGTGTTAGACAACACTTGATTTATGTAAGGAATTTCTTGTAAGCATTACCGAAAATGGTATGAAGTGTTGAGGAGGATTTTCGGTAAAGGCTTCACCAAAATCCTTGATTTCAGTCCTAATTCCTCAACCAAGGACCAGGTTCTCAGCTCTAAAGTGTTCCCGATCACGAAAGTGTTCTCGGTCCAAGGACCAGGTTCTTAGCGATCTAAAATAAAGTCGTAGAATATGTTAAACCAAGTGCATCCATAAAAAGAATGCCCAAATCTGACTTCGTATGAGGAAGTTATGATTTTTCTAAGTTTCGGATCGACAATACACATCCCGCAGTTTGAATATTAGATCGAGCGGTTTCTAGCTGACACGACCTAAATGAGAATCAAAGATCTTGTTAATAGTAGCGTAACGATAAAAAGACAGACGAAAACGGACATCGGATGAAGACGTTATGTATTTTTAACGGACCAATCCTGTCCCGACCTGTTAAAAATATAACTTTTAATTTAAATTCAAAATTAGCCGACGGAGTCTAAATGAAAGTTGTAGAATACGTTCCCGCCTACAAGTGGATATAAAGAACGTCGAAAACAGACCTCGTATACAAAAGTTATGATATTTAGAAGTCGGGAGGGAAAATTGTGAAATCTGCGAGGGGGTGATGATGTGGCTCGATTGGGACCGTCGCTTGCTGATCATGGACTTGCTTCGGATGGGTGACAGTTGGCTCACTACGCAACGCGTACAAGAAGGAACGCCCCTTGTTCGGATTTACTTGGCTTCGAAAGATCCACGTCGCACCAGGGAGGCTCGGATAAGTGGCTGTACGAACGCGCAACGTAAGGCCGGAGCGCCCCGCGTACGAGGTACACCCAGCATACTCCGCAATTAGTGCCTATAAAAGGGGCCAAAGGCAACTCGTTTCTCACACCATTCAAACCCTCTTTCTCTCACTAGCCTACCCTAAGCCCCTAAAAGCCTAGGTAAACCCCCTAGTACCAGATTGAAGCCCCAAGGCTCCCGAAGCCTCGAGAAAACGAGTCATTCAGTTCGGAAATGCTGCTCCAAGCGAAGCCCGATTTTCTATAAAACCCGATGTAAGTGAGGTACGCCTACATTATTTTTAATATAGCTTCTAATTAATTATAGTAACATTATTAGGACCTTATAATAAGTACTTGGGATATTATTATGGGTTATATAAGTATCATTTAACGCTTATATAATAGTAATAATAGCTAGACTATTAATTAGTCTCGGTGAATATTAGACTAAACTCTAGTGGTAATGATACTAGGTTTTTTCCGCGGAAAATTGTGTTAAGAGTAACGAAGTGCTGTCCGAGTGCCGAGTCACCACCTTTTCAGGTGAGTGCATAGTTACTTTCATCTTACACATAGATATGAAGTATTTTATATAAACTATATGCTATGTGTGCATATTACTTGAATACTTGTTGTTTATGTTGGATGAAAGATTTTATATGTTTTTAATGATTTAAAATGTATACGTATTTTATATCTACAAAATGTGTTGGGTGGAACATGGGTAGATTAAAGATGAGATAAATGATGAGCGATGAGAGATGAGATGAATGATGAGCTATGATATATAAGAGGTAAAATATGGTGGGAAGCGATGAGCCAAAACGATGAACCAAACAATGACCTAAGCGATGAGCCAAAACTATGAGCCAAACAATGAGACAAATGATGACCTAAGAGATGACCCAAGCGATGGCCCCGTCATCTAGCAGACTATGGATGACAACCATGGACTATTCTAGACAGTCCAGTGGAACACTAGCAGGCTCGCAACCTGTAGGTGTTATGAACGATGTGTTCACCGGTGTACTCTAAAAACCCATTGACATGCATTACTAGTGGACTCTCGAAAACAATACTGTCAATAAACGAGATAAACCTTGGCGACTATGGAGTTAGCGCCCGTTGAGTAAACCACGGTGACTATGGATTTAGCACCTGTTGAGCCAACCTTGGTAACTATGGATTTAGTGCCCGTTGAGAAATCTCGGGCAACAATGGATTTCGTGTCGATTCCTTAGGATGATCCTTAGGAATGAATGAACAAGAAATAATTGATTCTTACGGTAGATCCTTAAGAGTAAATAAGATAATGGGGATGGGTAATTGGGTCAATTGTTTGATGATTAAACATAATAATTATATTATTGTGGGTTGAAAACCCTATGTACTCACCGGGTTTCCCAACCTGACCCACTCAGTTTATTTATATTACAGGAGTTGATATGAAGTCACATTACATTGAGAGATTAAGGAGATATAAATTACTAGTGATAATGAATGTAAGTTCTATTTATGCTTATGTTTCTGTATTGACGATGACATCCCAAATGTTTTAAAATGAATACAAATAATTTTTTTCAGAAATGCTTTGATAATGTATTTATCATGTTTTTGATGGGTTTTGGCCATATGAACATTCCTATGTGCACATACAAACCCTAATGCTTGGATCTAGGTTTCTCTAATTGAACATGCATGAATCCAAGACTTATAATGGTTATTCTAGCATAATAACATTGAGAATTCAGAGTTATAAGTTTACCTTAAATCACTTATTTGATCTTCTTGTTCTTGGAGCTTTAGAGTGATAATTGTCACTCCTCTAATGGCTTACAAACACCAACTAGCAAGAGGATGATTTGAGAGAGTGAGGAATGACTTTGAAATCGGTCAGGGTTTCCTTACTAATGAGGGTGCCGATTTCCATGACCCCTAGGGTCTAATTATACTTGTAAGGCTCCTAGGGTTTTACCTTTAAACCCTAATTGGATAACTTAAGCCCTAGGAAATCCTAATCCCTTCATGATAACCCTTTGGACAGATTTTAGGATTATCCTAAGCCCTAAAATCGTCCACCATATTATCCATAAGGAATCATAGCCTAAAGTATAAATATCACACATTTGACAGTTTAAGCCCTTCTATTTAATTAATCTCTTTAAGTCACCAAATTAATTCCTAATTAATTTATGACTTATATTAATCAAATAATAATATTATACTATATAATATTACAACTCTCATTGTAAATGATCCTATCAAGTTGCTATGATGAAGGCAACCCAAAAGGACCATGCTCAATCGGGTCAAATACTTGCTTAATATAGTTGCAGCCTTAGACACTATTCCAACAGTCTCCCACTTGGATAAGTCTAGTAACTATATACACCGATTAGCAATCGTAGCTCTCAAGGACGCTGTAAAAATCTGATCTAATCAATCTTGTCCTTTAGATAAGGGATCATATAGTTCTCTGTATAGATATCATGCTGACATTTATATGGAACCAATTGTCTAACATTTGGTTTCTCGATCTCAGATTTATTTGACATAGAACTTAATCGAACACATCAATTTAGTTCTAACTGGGCCCAACACATAAGTCAAATCAAATCATCGAGCGGCCGAGATATTGCTTTTTCCTTCTTAGGATAAAAGTAACAGATAAACTTCCACTTATATGCATTTACTTATTCATTAATCAACTATACACAACAATGTGTTTTATAACATCAAGTTACTGATGCGGTTTCGCATTATCAATGTACAACCAATTAACAAATAACAAACCATATATCTAGGTTTTAAGACCATATGATATTATCGTCTTGCGATCACCCTTTTTATCATATTCCATATGGTGATTCCAGCAAGCACGGGTTTGTTCCAATGCTCAAAACTAGTTCATAAGCACTCATGAACGTTGTAGCAACCTTTTGCTATGTCTAATACCATTTAGACAATCTACACACCAATTCATGACAATCTTCATTCATACCTACTTCCAACATATGAACGATTGTGGACAATTCGAATAATTTGATTATTCTTAATAAACTCAATTATTCTAGAAGTTAAAACATGCAAAGGGAAACAATAATTAAATGATTAACATAGGATAGTAACTTTACTAATAAATAATACTCTTTTATTTAATCATCAAATGTTAATTACATTTATCTATTATACATTTCTAAAACTATCTAATCTATACTAATATCATCCTTCAGCCCAATGCTCCTAGCATGCTGCAAGTGCTTAACCCTGCTCAGTCCCTTCACCCTGAGTTGTCCTTCTTCTACACGATGTCTTATAAAATGATATTTTCTATCGGTATGTCAAGATCCACCATGATCCCTCAGTTCCTTGGTTAAGGCAACCGCTCCTTCATTATCACATAAAATCTCCATGGGCTCCTTTATGGTAGGTACGACTCCAAGATCACCAATGAAGTTCTTTAACCATATTGCCTCTTTCGACGCTTCGCTCGTTGCGATGTACTCTGATTCGCACGTTGAATTAGCTACGGTTTCTTGCTTGGAACTTTTCCAAGTTACTGCTCCACCATTCAGGGTAAAGACCCAACCCGACTGCGAATGGTAGTTGTCCCTGTCGGTCTGAAAGCTGGCGTCACTATACCCTCGCACCTTCAAGTCATCACTCCCTCCGAGGACTAAAAACCATTCCTTGGTCCTCCGAAGGTACTTAAGGATATTCTTGACCACAATCCAATGGGCTTTGCCAGGGTTCCCTTGATATCTACTAACCATGCTCAAAGCAAAGGCTACATCAAGGCGAGTACAAGTCATAGCATACATGATTGAGCCAACTACGGAAGCGTATGGTACTCGGCTCGTTTCTGCTATCTCGGCTTTGGTACTCGGACTTTGAGTCTTACTCAACTTGGCATTATATTGTATCGGTAATTCTCCCTTCTTCGAGTTCTCCATACTAAAATGTGTTAGTACCTTATCTAAGTAAGTGTTCTGACTAAGTCCTATTAGTCTCTTACTTCGTTCTCTTACTATCCTTATTCCCAGAATATAGGAAGCCTCTCCGAGGTCCTTCATAGCGAAGCACTTCCCAAGCCAGGACTTAATCTCCTGCAGCTTCGGGACGTCGTTTCCTATGAGCAATATGTCATCGACATACAAAACGAGAAAAACTAACTATACTCCCACTGGCTTTGACATATACACATGATTCATCTTCACTTCGTACAAATCCAAACTCTTTGAATTTCTCATCGAAGCAAAGATTCCATCTGCGAGATGCTTGCTTAAGTCCATAAATGGACTTCTCAAGCTTACACACTCTATTTGGATGCTTCGGATCAACAAAACCCTCTGGCTGAGCCATGTAAACATCCTCAGCCAACCTCCCATTAAGGAAAGCGGTTTTGACATCCATTTGCCAAATCTCATAATCATGAAATGCGGCAATCACTAGCATCACTCTAATAGATTTTATCTTCGCAACTGGTGAGAAGGTTTCATCATAGTCAACTCCGGGAGTTTGAGTAAAACCCTTCGCAACCAATCGTGCTTTATATGTGTGTACGTTTCCATCCACGTCGGTCTTCTTCTTGAAGATCCATTTGCACCCAACGGTCTTACGTTCGGGCACATAATCAACCAAATTCCAAACTTGGTTTTCATACATGAATTTGATCTTGCTGTCCATTGCCTCTTTCCACTTTGCAGACTCCGGGCCTGCCATGGCTTCCTTATAGCTTTAGGTTCATCTAGATTTATTAGTGTACTATCACTAATATACATGTCCCCTTCAGTAGTAACATGAAAACCATATAATTGGGGTTGAACTCTAACTCTTTCGGAACGTCTAAGAGGTAAGGACTTGTCAATTGGTTCAACCGGAGTTTCCTCCTCGGGTTGAGTGCCAGCGGTAGAGGTTCCTTCATCTATCGACTCTTGAATCTCTTCAAGCTCGATTTGCTTCCCACTGTCTCCTTGGCTTATGAGTTCTCGCTCTCGGAAAACTCCTCTCCTCGCAACAAAGACAACATTGTCCTTCGGTCTATAGAAGAGATATCTAAAGGATTTCTGCGGGTAGCCGATGAAAATACATCGCTCACTACGAGGTTCAAGTTTGTCGTGAGTATCTCGTCTTACGAAAGCCTCGCAACCCCAAACCTTGAGATGTGCTCACGAGGGAGCTTTCCGTGTCCACATCTCGTGAGGTGTTTTGGCAACCTTCTTAGTAGGGACTCAGTTAAGGATATGGGCGGCAGTCTCTATGGCATACCCACAAAATGAGATAGATAGCGAAGCACGACTCATCATAAAGAGGACCATGTCCAACAAGGTTCGATTACGCCTTTCTGCCACACCATTCAATTGTGGTGTCCTAGGTGGCGTCAATTGTGAAACTATTCCACACTCTTTTAGATAGTCGTGGAATTCAAGACTTAGGTACTCTCTTCCTCGATCGGATCAAAGCATCTTGATTTTCCTGCCCAATTGATTCTCCACTTCATTCTTGAACTCTTTGAACTTTTCAAATGTTTCTGACTTTTGCTTGATTAAATAGATATACCCATATCTACTATAATCATCAGTAAAAGTCACATAGAAGCGGTTTCCATCCTTTGTGGTTGATCTAAACGGTCCACATACATCGGTATGTATTAGGTCCAATAAACCCTCACCCCTTTCACATGTACTAGTGAAGGGTGACTTAGTCATCTTTCCAAGTAAACAAGATTCGCATGTGTCATCTTCCCTAAGGTCGAATGACTCCAACACTCCATCCTTTCGGAGTTGGGCTAAGCGCTTCTTGTTGACATGTCCAAGACGACAATGCCACAAGGATGCTATATCCATACTATTAAGAATCCATGCATAAAACATCATTTCCTAGGTTATCTACAATCATAACAGTTTCATAAATTCCATTACATGGTATTGCTTCAAAATATAAGACACCATTTAGATAAGCACAAATAGAACCATTCTCATTATTAAAAGAAAATCTAAATCCTTGTCTAAACAAACCATGAAATGAAATGATGTTTCTTGCCATTTCTGGCGAATAGCAACAATTTTTCAAATCTAAAGATAAACCATTCCTAAGCACTAGAGAATACACTCCAATCTTGGTCACAGGCGACGATCTTCTGTTACCCATGATTAGATTTATTATTCCATGCTCTACATCCCTATTTCTTCTTAGTCCCTGCAATTCAGAACAAATGTGGTAACCACACCCGGTATCGAGGACCCAAGAAATAGCATGAAATGAATCATTAGATTTAATTGTGTATATACCTGCGAAAGATGGCTTGATCTTTCCTTCCTTGATAGCTTGCAGGTACTCTGGGCAGCTTCTCTTCCAATGCCCTATTTTGTAGCAATGGTGGCACTCTGCCTCCTTTGGGTTAGAAGTAGGCTTAGCGGGAGAAACTTTTGCCCCACTAGAAGAGGAACCATCTCGGGAATTTCCCTTGCGGTGGCTCTTATACGGAGCCTTCTTCTTCTTTCCTCTTCCTTGCCCAATGGCCAAAACAGGAGCACCGAGTGGATTGGGAGTAGGTGCAACGGACTTGTCCTTGAGATTGCTCTCAGCAACCCTAAGGAGACCTTGGAGCTTACTTAGGGTGACCTCTTCTTTGTTCATATGGTAGGTCATCCTAAATTGGTTGTAACATGGAGGCAATGAGTGAAGCACCATGTCGATTGCTAAGTCTTCCCCAAAGTCAACATTTAACTTGCGAAGACGATCGACATACCTTTGCATCTTTTGCATGTGCACGGTTAGAGATTCTCCATGACCTATTTTGGCGGAAATCATGTTAGTGAAAATCTCATAAGGCTCTTGTCTCGCATTTTGATGGTATCTCTCCAAAAAGTCTTGGTGCATTTCGTACGGATACATGTCCTCGTAGGACTTTTGGAATTCGGAGTTCATAGTGGCTATCATGATGCAATGAACCTTCGTTGCATCACGCTCATGAGTTTCAAAGGCGGTGATTTCAGCCGGAGTAGCGATTTCAGGATTGATCTTCTCGAGCTTCTCATCGAGGACATACTCCTTGTCCTTGTAGCGAGCGATCATGCGAATGTATCTTATCCATTCGCTAAAGTTCGTTCCATCGAAAGTCACCTTTTGGCAAAGGCTCATCAATGTGAACGAGCTAGCAACAACATTGTTTGCGTTCGACATCTACAAATAGAAAGGACAAAGATACATTAGAATTTGGATCCCTAATTATCACCCAATAAGAAAATTAGGGCTAGGATCCAACAACAACATTTACATATTAGAAAAGGGATGCTGTAATCTAACATGCAAACAATTTGAAGGTAAGTGAATGACGATTCACTAATTCTCCACCATAAAAACATAACTTTAAGTTCTAAATGTATTGAGAATTCCTAGGTTTGGATGAGATTCATTGAACTTTTCAATGGCATGTTTAAATCTCGATATGCCCCTCTCGTTTGTGACTGGGATACCGAGGATCACAAAGTGGGTGTGAATTACCATGCAAATTCACATGGTGCCTTCATTGTAACGATCACCTATTAGATGTGCCGGTAAACCACACACGCTCCATCGAACTATGATCAACAATGAATCACCCTTTGGCACCTTTTCTTAAAACCAATTAGTGTGCCGGTAAGCCACACACGCTCCATTAACTTCTTAGCAAGGGTGCAAAGTGTAATTTCATGGGATTGCATCAATTCAGTTTTCCTAAAGTAACTAGAATTGGTAATTTTGAAAAACATGTAGTTACTTTGTATTTCTTATTATACTTTTAATGAGAGGATGAGGTTGCCCTATCATACCCGTTCGGCTAACGACCCTCCACCGATCAAGCAAGCGGTGGGTGTGAGTGTACACCCATTAAGCGCCATTTTATAGGCAACAACCTTATACCCACCTTATAGACTGGCTTCGTAAATGAGGCCTACTAACGGTAAGACTAGCATTTTAATTATACATATATATATATATATATATATATATATATATATATATATATATATATATATATATATATATATATATATATATATAATCTTGTAATATTATATTAGTATAGGGTTGAATTTTAAACTTGTAAAATTCTAGGGTTTGAAATTTAAATTGTCCAAATTAAACTTTTAATCACAAAACATAAATTCAAAACTTGAGTGTAGGTTTTAAACTTTTCAAAACATAGAGGATCAAACAACAAATAATTTAAATTAACATTTAATCACATAATTATCCATATTTGATTTATTTAATTATATCTTGCAAAACAATTTACCAATTTAATTAAAATAATTAATCAATTATCACATAAGGAAACTAATATTTAATTAATTGATAAATATCTTCAATTAGGTCAAGGATATACTCAAATATATCAAAAAATCGGATTTATATTGAACTAATATGATTAAGGTAAGTATCAAAAGGATAAACAACAAGAAATCCCGAAATTAGCTCTTTCTGACGCTCGAACTCGCCGAGTACCACAATGGACTCGCCGAGTTGAGGCCTACTCGCCGAGTCCACTATGGGACTCGCCGAGTTCATTAGGCAGAAACAAAAAAATCGAATTTTGCAAGCATCAAACAAGCAACCAATGCATCAATTCAATAGAAACCAATCTAGGCTCTGATACCACTGATGGGTTTTGGCCATATGAACATTCCTATGTGCACATACAAACCCTAATGCTTGGATCTAGGTTTCTCTAATTGAACATGCATGAATCCAAGACTTATAATGGTTATTCTAGCATAATAACATTGAGAATTCAGAGTTATAAGTTTACCTTGAATCACTTATTTGATCTTCTTGTTCTTGGAGCTTTAGAGTGACAATTGTCACTCCTCTAATGGCTTACAAACACCAACTAGCAAGAGGATGATTTGAGAGAGTGAGGAATGACTTTGAAATCGGCTAGGGTTTCCTTACTAATGAGGGTGCCGATTTCCATGACCCCTAGGGTCTATTTATACTTGTAAGGCTCCTAGGGTTTTACCTTTAAACCCTAATTGGATAACTTAAGCCCTAAGCAATCCTAATCCCTTCATGATAACCCTTTGGACGGATTTTAGGATTATCCTAAGCCCTAAAATCGTCCACCATATTATCCATAAGGAATCATAGCCTAAAGTATAACTATCACACATTTGACAGTTTAAGCCCTTCTATTTAATTAATCTCTTTAAGTCACCAAATTAATTCCTAATTAATTTGTGACTTATATTAATCAAATAATAATATTATACTATGTAATATTACAACTCTCATTGTAAATCATCCTATCAAGTTGCTATGGTGAAGGCAACCCAAAAGAACCATGCTCAATCGGGTCAAATACTTGCTTAATATAGTTGCAGCCTTAGACACTATTCCAACAGTTTTATTGGGAACAAATTCCGCAACATTTTTATTAAAAGAGGTACTTTGATTTTTATAAAGCACAAACAAAATCGGTCTTTTCTGGCCGTGAAAATGGGGATATCACATTCTTGGTGAAAGTTATGAAGATTTAAAGGATTTTTCTTGAATGTATGAATGTTCTTGGATGATACATGAGAGAAAAATGGGAGTGTTTTTGAGTGAAGATGTGAGTAAATGACTTATTTTTTGAGGATGAATATATATTGCGGTTGATTTTTTGGGCGGAAAGAGGGTTCTCGGCCGAAAATAGTTTGCTGCCCGAGGCTTGATTTCAGTGGGGAGGTTTTCGGTCTGAGGGTTATCGGTTCTGAGAGGAAAACTTCGATTTTTAGTGTATTTTATTTCAAATACTTATATAAAAGCATCATTTATATAATTAAAATCATTTTTAACCCTCATGGACTTAACGAAATGAGCAAAACCTCAAATTATTATTTATAGTGGTTTGACTTTTATTGACTAGAAAAATAACAGGTTGTTATACCGGAGAATTCAAAAAATCTTCAATTTTTAGCTTCGTTCACGGACCGTGTTTGACAAAATTTCATAAATTTTGGTAGAAATTGTCAATTTCAAAATTTTATAGCGACCAGGTGCGCCTAAAACAGCCAAAAATGCAAAACTCTATCTCATTTGCGAAACTGGAAAGAAAGCGTCAATTCATATTAATGCAGGCGCTTGTTTTGAAAATTATCCCATTTCTCAAAAGTTTCAGCCTAACGTCGAAGTTGGATAAATTCTGCCAAATCATCGAAACATCAGGGACTTACTTCGAAACATCTATTCCTTTTCTCACAAAATGTCGAAAATTAATCCTAATTTCGAAATGTGTGTAAACTTTCAAGTCTTCGAAACTATAAGGACCACTTTCAAATCCTTTATATCTTTTTCCCAATTGCTTCGTTATACCAGTCACGAACATACACTTGCAACTCGTTATCAAACTTTCTAAAGTAAGCTATCAAAATCTTCGTTACATAAATACAACCCGTCGACTCCAAAATCCAAACCTTCGTAATCAAATAACCAAACCATCAAAACCTTCGAAATTGAGACACCAAAATCAACACTGACATTAATTATTGACCATCGACAATGAATCTTCCTTATTCTCTTTTTATTCTAGTTAATATCCAAGCTTCGACAATTGACTCCCCAAACATGATCGATTAACGAAACCAAGTAAATCCAGTTATCGAGTCCAACATCTTTCGAAATTTCAAATAGTCTTCATCGATCATTGACATCGATTCTGTAGAAGAAGCATCAAACTCAGTTTCAGGGAAGGACCTTACGATCATAGATATCATGTTAATACCCTATGACCATCGAAATCAGATCACAACATAAACCAAAATTGACATCAGGTTAAAATCATCGATATCAAATTCACCTTTCCCAAATCAATATCGATTCCCAGTAAAATACTCGATGTTGAATCCCAGTGACTTC
This sequence comes from Lactuca saligna, assembly GCF_052625555.1. Lineage (NCBI taxonomy): Eukaryota > Viridiplantae > Streptophyta > Magnoliopsida > Asterales > Asteraceae > Lactuca > Lactuca saligna. The sequence continues at coordinate 149,987,878 of NC_136418.1, forward strand.
AAACTCGTCACATCGATGCTCGACTTGACATCGATTCTCATTTACTGAGCTTCAAAACACAGTCCACTCCTTTGAAATTTCAATTCCAAGTATCAAACCCAAATCGATTTCCCATAGCAAACCATAGTTCGATTTCTAAACTAATTGATCAAAAGAGAAGACACTTCGACATTCAAACCTGTTTGATTCCAAGCATATAAAACACACATCGATTCTAACATCAAAAATCGATTTCTTGAATCCAAGAGATGCCGATCAACTTAGAATCAACATTTATCACAAATTCGAAATCGATATCAATGTTGAGCAAAATCAATCGACCCACAATCACAAATCTAGTTTTGACACTAAACACAAATCTCAAACCAATTCTAGATGCATTGATAACTTAATTTTGACTTTCGACATTGACTCTTCCAAGACTTCAACAACGTTCAAATCAAAATCAATTAACATCTGTTTTCGACTCATAATCAAGAAATTGATTATTCTTTTTAATAGATCTAACAACAATTAGAAAACAATGAGGATTTGATTCACAAATATAGAATCAACATTCAAGCATTGAAGAACAAATGAGAAAATGATAAAACGGTCTATATAAGACTTGGACTAAAACAAATAGTGTTCGATCATTCAGTTTCGAAATGGGCTCAAATAGTGATCGATTAATGGGCTCAATGGAATAGTAATTAGATTATCATTTTGTTTGGGCTAAAGGAATGAAACCTGATTGGACTTCGAAGAAAAAAAATCTGATGAACAGTGAAAAAAATTGAATTTGATTTTCATTTTTAGGTTTGATCATAAAAAATAAATTAATTGGATCTTCAAAGGTGTTTGAAACGAAGTCGATCCAGTGGAGTCAAAATGATCAAAAATTAAAAACGAAACGCATGAATCAACGAGATTTAGAGAGATCATAGAGAGACTCGTCATAAATGTTTCAATTGTGATGATTGTAGCCAAATCGAGAATCGTTTCTTCAAAAAATCATGTTGATCTTTGAAGACCTACTATGATACCAATTGATGTGAATTATGAACATTGGTTTGCCATGCAGACTTAAAGAACACACAAAGGGCACATTGATTTCAGTATTTAAGAGATGCATTCGATTATGAAAGGTGTTACAAAAAAAGGATCAAGATCTAAATCTACATAATTAACACAGAATAATACTCTCAATGTTACATCTCTCAAGTACACCTCTAAATGTGGAATGAACACACCTTATATAGAGGTGTTTACTTGTCTCTCTATCTTTCTCTCTCTCTTTCTCTCTCTCTCTCTCTCTCTCTCTCTCATGTCATAAGGCTAATTTACCACATGTAAGTGGGTCTACAAAAGTCAAACCATTTACAACATTATACATGGATAACTTTGTACCCAACACCTTATATTGAGTATGTCACAAATACTAGGGTATTCGTTCCCATATTTTAAGTCAATAAACCCGTAACAGTAGTTTTGGTTAAAATTTTGGATGTTGGCAAAGCTAAACGAGGTTAGAATATCGTTTGTAATCTAGATTCATGTACCTTTTAGAGGCGTATTTCAAATATTGGATTTTGTTAGGATATTGTAGATGAATTTTTGATGATTAATCAAGGCGACTAAGTCAACATTATAAGACCTCAAATTTGTGTGGGTGAGCCAAGGCCCACCATTGCATCTATGTGGCTACACCATTGCATCACCGAAAGGGCCATGTTTTGCCTAGAGTATCCCACATCAGAACAGGTATAGATGGCTCGATACTTAAGTATGCTCAAGCCTAATATCAGGGAGTTTGTATCGAACAATCGATACAAAACCCTAATACAGATGCAAGACCATGCCAGGAGAAGAGAAATTGAGTTTGAAACTCAGCGAAAGGAAAATAGGCAGACTCCAACCTTATCTCAACCAACAACCAAGAAATTTAAGCACAACGCATCAATGTCTGGAGGACGGATATGTCCTCAGTATAAAAAGTGTAGGAATCCCCACGAAGGATCTTGTCATGCTGTAATATGCTACTAGTGCGGAAGGTAGGGACTGTAAGCAGTGAGTACATAAAATGCATATTTGTTTGCACTGCAACCATATGGGTCACATCAAGAACAACTGTCATCTTTTGAATCCATCAAGTGCAATACAAGCTCCAACACTTGCAAAATTTAGGATAAATGACGGACGACAAGGAGGGTTTGAAGCCCAAGGGCCAATGGGCGAGCCTTTCAACTCATAGTAGAGGAAGCAAGGGAAACACATGAGAACATGGTTGGTTGTTCTTCGAATTGAGGAAAAGCTCCAACATGAATGGGATCATATCATAGAAGTTAATGGTACTCTTATTCTTTAACTAATGTAATAAATATTAGACGACAATATTATAATAAAGATAGAATGTTTACTTCAGATATTCTCGATAGTATTAAGATTATAAAACATATATGTTAGTGCATTTCCAAACGAGGTGTGTTGATCCTATTTTAAGGAAGCTAGTTGTAAAGAATAAAAGTAGTAGTAGTGTGATACAAATATTGAAGGTCGTTGGATATGAAAAGCATGGGGTTCTTCAAATGAAACATCGCAAAATACAAGCCAAAAAATTTGTTTTCAGAATCCTTTAATAAACATAAATCTCATTATCAATAAGTAAAACCATAAAACAAGTATCTCAACTCATAAAATTTGATAAACAAATAACAATCTCATAGTAAAATCAGAGTAACTCCCCGGTTAATCAATAGTGGCGAGTGCTATGCCATCAGCTCGAGCCCTTCCCTTTACTAGCCAAAGTACCTGAAACAAAAAGCAAAACTGTAAGCACGAAGCTTAGTGAGCTCCCCCAAATTACCACATACCATAAAGATAAAAGCCCATTACTGTTGAGTACGCGAGGTGTACTCTTATGTACGTAGCGTGTACCCATTGCATGGACTGTACATTGCACGTACATGCTGGTACGCCTAGCATACTAGCCTGTTAAGCCATACATCCATTAAGCACTTGCTACTCCACTTAACAGGATATAACTACAGATCCAAGTCCTTTTTGATGTCTTAATTCCTAAAGTTGATCACTAGGTGGTTTGCAACCCACCAAGTGAGCCCAAACATAGAATAATGGCAACTAACTCCATAAGAGTGGATAGATCTCATGCATGGATTCAAAAGAGCCTCAAAGATTGGAACTTTACTACTAAAAGGATGTTTTGAGCCACAAGGATGGCAATTTGAAGCTAAAAAACGGAATGGTATGATAAAGGTCCATCCTTTGGACCTAAAAAGGTCCAAAACTCTATGTTCTTAGATCTACACTTCTATGAGGAAAGTTTAAAGCTTTATACCTTCTTTGTGATCCCAAAGAGGAAATAGTTCAAGATCCTTGAGCTCCTTGCACATTGGTTCTTCTCTTTCAACTTCTCTTTACTTCTTCCAAGCCTTCGTTTACTCAATACAAACTCAAGGGGTCAACACACTTATCAATGGAGTACGAAAGGTGTATTAGGGTTTTTTGAGGGTGGAGACTGGTAAGGAGACCAGGGGTGTGGCTATAATGAGGTATTTATATGTCTTAAACCCTAAAAATTAGGGTTTAGTTCCTCCTCACGTACGCTGAACGTTAACCTGGTATGATGTGCGTAAATGTGTGCGCCCCTGAATCCGATGCGCGACTCAACGCCCCACGTACGCCAAGGCTACGCTCATCGTACATCTTATGGACGTCCCAAATTCTTGGTCCATCAACTTAGGTCCAAACCAAAATTTTTTATCCCATTAGGCCCAAGATAAATTATAAAATAAATAAATAAATAAAACTAATACCTCAATTATCGAGTGTTACAAACCACCCCCACTTGGATTAGACTTCGTCGTCGAAGTCTGCTGCGTCTGAAAACAACTCCAACTAATGTTCTCTCATCTCCTCCTTGAGCTCCCAGGTCCACTCTGGACCCTTGCAGTGCTGCCACTGCACCTTTACCAGCTCCATTAGTTTTTCGATGTAGTTCAGGCTGCCATCTACCTAAATGTCCTCTAACGATACCACTGCTATCTCATCCACTAAGAAATTCTGCAACTAAGAGATGTGGAAGGTGCTGTGAATCTGGCTGAGGTCTGCTGGAAGTTCTAACCGATACGCTACCCTGCCCACCCAGGCTATAACCCTAAAAGGACCGATGAACCTGGGGCCCATTTTGCCCCGCTTCTGGAATTTGATAACATCCTTCCAAGGTGACACCTTTAGGAGGACCATATCGCTCACCTGAAACTGCAAGTCTGATCGCTTCTTGTCGGCGTAATTCTTCTGCCGACTCTGAGCAATCTGGAGCCTGCTCCGAACCTGCTGAATCCGCTCTGTGGTCTTAAGTACTACCTCCAAACTCCCTATGACCCTCTGCCCAACCTCACCCCAACAGATTTGGGTTCTACATTTCCTCCCGTAGAGCATCTGAAAGGGAGGTCGTTCTATGCTGGCATTGTAACTGTTGTTATACAAAAATTCAGCTAACGGAAGATACATATCCCAACTGCCACCAAAATCTAACACACATGCGCGTAGCATGTCCTCGAGAGTCTGAATCGTCCTCTCACTCTGACCATCCGTATGAGGGTGGAAAGCAGTGCTAAAATGAAGACGATTACCCATCTCGTCGTGGAATCGTTTCCAGAATCTGGAAGTAAAACGAACATCTCGGTCTGACACCACCGAGACGGGCACTCTATGACATGCCACTATCTCTTGCACATAAATCTCTGCCAACCTCTCAGCCGAGATGCTCTCCTGAATCGGTATGAAATGCGCACTCTTGGTCAACCGATCCACGATGACCCAAATTGAATCAACCCCACGTGCGGTCCTGGGAAGCTTAGTAATGAAATCCATGGTGATATCCTCCCATTTCCACACAAGAATGTCTAACGGTTGCATCTTGCCTTGGGGCCTCTAGTGCTCTGCCTTGACCTTTCTGCAGGTAAGGCATCTCTCAACATACCAAGCCACGTTCCGCTTCATGTAGGGCCACCAGTAACCAGGTTAAAGATCTATGTACATCTTCGTCGCACCTGGATCGATGGGGAACCGAGTCTTGTAAGCCTCATCCATCAATAGCTACCGTACTCCGCCCCAGTATGGTACCTAGACCCTCCCATGAAGGGCCAATAATCCCTGGCTGTCATAATTAAATGAAACTACTCGGCCTACGATCCTCTCGCACTCCTGTCATTCCTCCTTCAGGCCCTCAACCTGTGTCTCCTTGATCTGCTCTAGCAATGGAGTCACCACTATCATCCTCAAACAGATGTTGCGGATTAGGGCCACCACCGCCTTGCGATTCAGTGCATCTGCCACTACATTGGCCTTGCCCGGGTGATAAAGGATCTCCGCCACAATCTCTGTCGTCTGCTGAAGGTCCTGAAACTCCCTAGCTAACTGTTGCACCTCGATCACAGGTGCGAACTCGGCTCTGAACTTGGTCGTAAAATTTCCCCAAGTCATAGCATCCCACACAGTGTCATCTCCAACAACTCTCCCAACCTCCTCCCACCAGTGACGTGCCTTGCCCTTCATAAGACAGGATGCTAGCCTAACATTGTCCCCCTTGGGACATTTGCTGGTGCGGAATGCATTGGCAACGTACACCAACCATCTGGTACTAGCAATGGGGTCTCGAGCCCCCTCGTAATCAAGAGCTCCACATGCCCTGAACTCTCTGAATGTGAGCGTGCGCGACCCCATCATGGCGGCCACCTTAGTGCGAAATGAAGCCAACCTCTCATCCATAAGCTGCAGAATACCCTCCTTGATCGAATCGAAGATCACATGAGTCTGCTCAAGTATGCTACGAGTGGTTTCTGAGGAGATGAACTCTCTAGTCTGCTCATCCAAGTGCTCAACTCCAGAGCTTGAACCTGATCCCTCTACGACACCTGAACTCCCGACTGCTGGTCTAGGTCGCAAAACCACCATTCTGAAAGCACATAATGACAAATATCAGAATACTAATATAACTCGAGGGATCACCTCTAGTACAAGTTCCCTGGTCTTACCTCAGCCTTCCTTGATTCGAGTACGGATCCTCTGCTTTCGGTAGTACGGGCCCATACTACCTTCCACATCTATCCGTACTTTCCTCAAGAACTACCTTGACTCTACCAAGTCCCTTCTACTGCTATTGTTCTCTGCTACTCTCATCCTAGGCTTGCTCTAGGATAAGCTCCAACTCACTCTCCGCCATCAGCTGCACATGAAGTCCATGTATTCTTCCCCTAACTAGCTCACGAATACTATTACATATTACTCAGACTAGATAATTCTTCAAATGAGAGATCCTACTCTATAATGGTTGGACACAAACAAGAGCTACGAAATATAGATAGGCCTAACCTTCTGAAATTATTTAGTCCTCACAATATGTAACTTAACATATTCATTTACTAGTTAGTGAAAGACAACTAGAACTCCTAAAAGCACAAAGCAAGCAACATTCGGGCATTGAGTACACATAATCAAGCATATACTACTCATGCTATCACCCTGACTGTACTAGCATGCAGTTCTCATAAAGCTGAATCACATAACATGCACTTAAGGCATCCTCCCTAGATCCTTAGTCCTAATCTAGCATGCTATTCTAATAAAGCTGATAATCATACACAACATAACTTGTATGGGTAATTTGGGAGTACTTACTTGAGCTTGACTGATTACATGCACCACACCCTTTTTTTCTTTTCCAAAACTCTTTTCTTTTCAAAAAAAATCTTTTTGCTTTTTCTAAAAATTCCTTTCTTTTGAAAACTTTATACCACTTCCTTAGTTTGAGTTCAAACACACTCGGGAGTGTGCCTGAATCCCTCAAACCAAGGCTCTGATACCAACTTGAAACATCCCAAAATACAAGCCAAAAATTTTGTTTTCAAAATCCTTTAATAAACATAAATCTCATTGTCAATAAGTAAAAGCATAAAACAAGTATCTCAACTCATAAAATCTGATAAACAAATAACAGTCTCATAGTAAAATTACGATAACTCCTAGGCTGATCAATAGTGGTGGGTGCTATGCCATCAGCTCGGGCCCTTCCCTTTACCAGCCGAAGTACCTGAAACCAAAATTGAAATTGTAAGCACGAAGCTTAGTGAGCTCCCCAAATCAACACATACCATACAAACACATATAACAATTAACATAACTCTGGTACTCTTCCCAATTGCATCGGGACGAATCCCATCATTGGCTTACCCGATATTGGGCTCCTGTCCAGCATCGGGCTCACCCCGACATCCGACGGCATCGGGCTCACCCCCACATTAGGCTTGCCCCGGCACATACTCAACATAACATATATCATAAACACATAACATAATCATATAATCTACATCGGGTTGCCTGGTATCGGACCGGAGTCCGGAACGCATAACATATGACACATAAACATGCATGAATCACAAAGACATCAAACATACATAACTACTTCTCAGGGCCATCCCGGCATCAGACCGAAGTCTGGAAACATATAAAATGCATTAGGCTAACCCCGGAAATGGGCTTACCTCGACATACTCTACTACTTAAACAAGCCAGTCTTGGGTCTTAGACTCATTCCTACTGGAAGGAAACTCACCTCTTAAATCCATTGAAACTCATGTGAGATAATACTGGCTGCTGCTCCAGCTACTTTGCAACTATCATGACCAAATACACATTTAACAAAAACTGGAGATTCTCTATGGGTAAATGACTATTCTACTCCTACTATGATGTGGGTCATATCCAAGGCCCAAATCCCTTTAATATTTTTTAGTCCACTAATGGTCCCACTAAAGACCTTCTAATGGCCCAATTTTCTAAATTGGGCCCAACTTCTCAAATGGGCCTAAAGCATCCTAATGATGTCCATAGTCTATAAATAAACCACTGATGGCCTATTGGGGCCCAATAGATAATAAGTCCAATAGTTGGCCATCCCGAGGCCCAAAAAGATAAAAGCCCCATACTGTTGAGTACGTGAGGCGTACTCTTATGTACGTAGCGCGTACCTGCTGCATGGTTTGTAAGTTGCACGTACATGCTGGTACGCCCAACGTACCACCCTGTTAAGCCATACCTCCATTAAGCACTTAATACTCCACTTAATAGGCTATAACTATAGATCCAAGTCCTTTTTGATGTCTTAACTCCTAAAGTCGATCACTTGGTGGTTTGCAACCCACCAAGTGAGCCCAAACATAGAATAATGGCAACTAACTTCATAAGAACCCTCAATGGTTCTAGATATGAAGCCATACCTTCATAGAACCATAAAATCTCGAGTATGACTCTCTAAAAACTTAGAAAATGTGGAAATGAACCCTAACTAGAGATCTAAGAGGTAGATGGTCAAGGTTGAAGCTTTTTACCTTGAATAAGCTGGAAATGAACTAAAACCTCTGGATCTACTTGGTTCTTCTGGAACACCCAAGTTTCTACTTCCTTCTTCAAGCTTAAAACATCCAAAAACACACAAAAATGGCTCAAGGACACTCCAAATGCTTTAGGGTTTCGAGTTAGGGCTTTTCTAGACTGGGAGGGACGATAAAGGCTGGGTTGGGAGAAGATAAGGTGTTTAAATAGGGTGCAAACCCTAAGTATTAGGGTTTCATTCAGACATGATTACTCGTCTGTAACATCGTGAAATTTCAAAACAATTTTTCATTTTAAATTAATAAAAATACTCCAATCACAATTCTTAAAAACTCTAATAAATTGTTTTTACATAACATAAGTGCAAATCAAAATCCCCAGAATCTCAAAACATCTCCACCATTAGTGTGTACTGATCATGTCGATGCCTTCCTGTGATCATCACTGGTACCTAAAACACATAACACGCAAACGGTAAGCAATAATGCTTAGTGAGTTCCCTAAAATACCACGTACATTACATACGCCTTTCCAGGCCATAGCTCTATGGGATCTTCCGATCCAAGTGTCTCAGGGGATTTCCATCCCATAACTCTTTTGACCTTCCGGTCCATATCATCATACTCATATCATAACATATTACATATACAACATACATCACATTTTCATCATACACATAAGACCTTCCGGTCACACATAATCACCCCATCAAGTAAGGCATAGTAAGAAGACTCACCTCGAAGATGTCGAATGATCACTCGCGCTCAATCTTCCGACCTAGCTTCCTCCTATAGTATAATTACATCTCTGATTAATACCTCCCCGACTTAGTTTGACTAATGCCCTAAAGTCAACACAAGTCAAATATGGTCAATGTTGGTCAATGGCCACCCTTTGACCCAACTCATCGAGTCAGGCACTGACTCGGCGAGTTCAGATGTGAACTCAAGTTCCCTAAATCCCAACTGACTCACCGAGTCGTTCCCCTAACTCGGCGAATCACCAACTGTGTGAGTCACGGGACAACCCGTTCCGACTCGTCGAGTATGCTCATGGACTCGGCGAGTTCATTCCATGCTCGAACTCAAATAGCCTTCTAAGGTCAGATCTGTTTCTCTAATCCATAGATCTAACCTTCCAAAGCTCAATAAACACGTAAAGGTTCAAACTTGATACTCATGCATCGTTCAAATAACTCTACTTGAAGCATTTGCCCCAAAATACAACATCCTAAGCCCATTCTTCCATAACTCATCATAAAACAAGATGGATAAAGCTCTCTGGACCACTATGGGTCCAAATCCGAAGTCTATACATGATAAGGGACCATATATCCAACAATCATCCCATTAAAGGGTATAGAAAACCCTAGATCCATGGATTCTTCAACAAAATAGAAAAAGGATCGATATGCTACCTCAAGGATGATGTTCTTTGCTCGAGATCCACAAATATGCAACCTTCTTGGCCCCTCTAAGCTGGAACCACCTTCTTCTTGCAAAACCAACCCACAAAGATCAAATAATGGCTTCTTTCCTCTCACAAAAGCTCAAGCACTCTTAGGGTTTCTATCAAGGGTCTGGTAGCTGCAAATGGTAGCTATAAGGGTCCTTAAATAGGTCCCAAACCCGAGAAATTAGGGTTTCTTTCGCCAGCTCTGACTCGAAGAGTGCATTCCCCTGCTCGTCGAGTCTAATCATTTTCCACATCACCCATTCATGACCTGACTCGACGAGTCTAAGCACCAACTCGTCGAGTCACCTCAACATAATTCAAATTATAATATTAATTAATGTACTTGGGAAACCGGGCGTTACATCGTCAAGTTAGGGCATCCTACTCGGGGAGTAGGTTCTTCTTCCCGCGTCCATTTTTAACTTCTACTCGACGAGTTGGGGCCTCCAACTCACTGAGTACCAAAACAAAGTGCAAAAATTTATAATTAAATTATGTACCAAGAACCGAGTGTTACAACTCTCCCCCACTTATTTCAGACTTCATCCTTGAAGTCTGCTGCTGCATCTGGGAAAAGCTCAGGGTAGTTCTCTCTCATCTCATCCTCCGGCTCCCAAGTCCATTCTGAGCCCTTGCGGTGCTGCCATTACACCTTCAACAACTCGACCCTCTTATTCCTCAGATTCTTCGACTTCCTATCGAGGATAGACATTGGTCGCTCAATGTACTTCAGACTGTCATCCACCTGAATGTACTCTAGTGGTACTACCGCTAAGTCGTCTACCAGACACTTCCGTAGCTGAGAGATGTGAAATGTGCTGTGAATCTGGCTAAGTTCGGCTAGTAGATCCAGCCTATACGGCACCTTGCCCACCCGAGTTGCAACCCTAAAAGTCCCAATGTATCTGGGGCCTAACTTGCCCCGATTCCTGAACCAGATGACACCTTTCCAAGTTGACACCTTCAGGAGGACCATATCCCCGACCTAGAACTCCCGGTCCAAATGACGCTTGTCAGCATAACTTTTTTGCCAACTCTGAGCAGTCTAGAGCCTCCTCCGGACGTGCTAGATCCTCTCTATCATCTTGACTACCACTTTGGTACTCCCTACAACCCTATGTACGACTTCACCCCAGCATATCGAGGTCCTGCACTTCTTCCCTTACAACATCTCGAAGGGAGAATGATCAATACTCGCGTGGTAGCTATTTTTGTAGGAAAACTATGCCAAGGGATGGTAGGTATCCCAGCTACCACCAAAGTGTAGAACACAAGCCTGCATCATATCCTCCAATTTCTGAATGGTCCACTTTCTCTGACCATCCGTCTGCAGGTGAAAAGCAGTGCTAAAATGCAGGCGAGTACCCATGTCTTTGTGAAACTTCTTCCAGAATCTGGAAGTGAACCACATGTCTCTGTCAGAAATCACGGAGACTGACACTCCGTGTTAGGCTACTACCTCCAGAATGTAGATGTCGGCCAGCTTCTTGGCTGAAATGCTCTCCTGGATCGGCATGAAATGGGCATTATTGGTCAACCGATCCATGATGACCCATATCGAATCCACTCCCCGTGCGGTCCTGGGAAGCTTCGTGATGAAATCCATAGTAATATCTTCCCATTTCCACATAGAGATATCCAACGGATGCGTCTTTCTGTGAGGCCGTTGGTGCTCTACCTTGACCTTCCTGCACGTCAGGCACCTCTTGACATACCAGGCTACGTCCCGCTTCATGCAGGGCTACCAGTAATCATGACGAAGATCTCTGAGCATCTTGTTTCACCCCGGGATGGATATAAAACCTGGATTTGCGGGATTCATCCATCAAAATCTGCCACACTCCGCCCCAGGACGGCACCCAGACCCTCTCGTGCAGGGTCAGCAATACGCAGTTGTCATAGTCAAACGAGGCCACCAGGACTATGATCCGCTATCATTTTTGGCGCTCCTCCTTCAAACCCTCAACCTGCGCCTCTCGAATCTGCTCAAATAGTGGAGTCACTACAGTCATCCTAAAACAAATATCCCGAATCAGTGCTGCCTTGCGACTGAGCGCTTCAAGCACAACATTGACTTTCCCCGGGTGATAAAGGATCTCACAATCATAATCCTTTACCACATGTAGCCACCGACGCTGCCTCATGTTCAAATTTAGCTGATCCGTGATGTAAATGGTACATCAGACCCCATAGAGGTAGTGTCACCAAATCTTGAGGGCGAAGATAACCACCCCTAACTCCAAATCATGCGTCAGGTAATTCGCCGTGTGAGGCTTCAGCTACCTCGAGGCGTAGGAAATGACATGACCTCTCCACATCACTATTGTGCCCAAGCCCGAAATGTACGCATCGCAGTATACTGCAAAATCCTCCATGCCCTCTGGTAGGGCTAGAATCAGTACCTCGCATAATCTCCGCCTCAAAGTCTCAAATGCTTCCTGTTGCTCAGGCCCCCAGCGAAATACAATGACTTGCTTCATCAGTCGAGTCAAGGGCATGCCTATCTTGGAGAAGTCCTAAATGAACCTCCACTAATAGCTTGCCAATCCCAGGAAACTCCAAATCTCAGATGGAGACTTCGGAATCTCCCATCTCATCACGGCCTCCACTTTAGTCGGGTCGATCAAAATACCGTTCTGGCTGACAAGGTCTTGGATTAGGTGTCTAATCCTATAACTATAATTGGTATGTACTTGAATTGATAACAGCACAGTCCTTTTAGGTTTCCCTCAAACCTAACAACTGGCCAAGGAAATTATGAGAAGAAAGATGTTCATTTATTATAAGATTAATAAATTAATATAAATGATTTATTAATATGTTAAAAGGTTAACATGTTAATTAGAAATCATAATCTTCAATTAATAGTTAGCTAGAAATTAATTAGAATTGATTTTAGGGTTAATTGTATGAATTATAAAGTGCACAGACTAGTTTGCAATTATCAAATAGTTGAGTTGAAGGTTCCAATACCTCCTTGGAAGCGGGTGGACGAAATATATAGGGTAAACCCTAATGATTCCGTCCAAGGGGCTTAGATAAGGCCTTTAGATAAGCTTAGGCCCTAAGCAAAGAAACATTAGGGTTTTCCTTAAACCCTAGATACCTTAGCTATATAAGGAGCCTCCTGGCCCCCAAAATTGGTACTTCTTTTGAAGAAACCCTAGGCTAAAATTGCATACCCTAACCCCTCTCCTCACTAGTTTCCTTCTTTCTAGCTCTTGGGTGTGATTCCATTAGAGGCATTAGAATTGTGGTGCTAGGCTTCCAAGAAGATCAAGATCAAAAGCATTAGCAATTGTTTGCTATAACAATTGAAAGGTATGTAACTCTAATCCCTAATTTTTTATTTTCGAAAATAGCCTCTCTCCTTAGGGTTCTTGTTTTGCAATTCAAGTTATATGTTCAATAGTTAAAACATAGATCCAAAGTAGGTTGCATGTGAACTTAGGAATTGTTTTCTAGTTTATTTGATTTACCTAAAACCTATCAGTGGTATCAGAGTTGGTTTTGCTTTAAATTGAATAGCTATAATAGTTGAATTGAAAATTAGGGTTTATAGTTATTAAACCCTAAAAGGCCATGTTTTCGTTTTTAGGGTTTTTCGAAAAACCCTAGCCTCCATGAACCTTAATCGAATTTAGGGTTAGGGTTTTGAAAAACCTATCCTCCTCCCTTGAATTTTGAAATTTGCTAGTAATATTAGGGTTTTATTTTATTTTGCATAATTATTGAGAAAAATAAGGAAATTATCCTATACCCTAATTTTCGAAATCTAGAGGGATATGGATTAGGATTAAATTAATTGTTTCATTTGATTAGATAATCCTTACAATATTTAATAAATGAATTAAAAGTTAACTGATAGATAATTATTAAATCTAGTTTCTTGGTTTATTTTAAATTAAAAAAAATTAATGGTTTAAATTTTCAAATTTTTTTTACATAAACCTTAAAGTTTTAAAAAGTTTAAAACACACCTTATATATATATATATATATATATATATATATATATATATATATATGTGTGTGTGTGTGTGTGTGTGTGTGTGTGTGTGTGTGTATATATATGTTATAATTAAAAGTTAAATATTATATATGTATAAGAATTGGTCAGTCAAATCGCTACTATGCCTCATTCACGAAGCTAGTTTATAAGGGACGTATAAGGAAAATGCCTATAAAATGGTAGTTGAATGGGTGTCCACTCGCACCCACCGCTTCCTTGATTAGTGGAGGGTCGTTAGCAAAACGGATTTGATAGGACAACCAAATCTCATTAAAAGTATAATGTTATTAATGAAGTACTAGAATATTATTTTACAAAATCCCAACTCTAGCTACTTTAGGAATAATGTGAAAAGTATGCTAACCCATGAAATTATACATTATGGTTTATTGGTCGTTAGTGGAGCGTGTGTGGTTAACCAGCACACTAATAGGCACCAATAAAGAGTAGTGATGGATATCTCATAATTATCATTTTGATGGAGCGTGTGTGGTTTACCAGAACGTCAATAGATAACAATAAAGACAATGAGGTTACCAAGCACATTTGTATGGTTATTCACATCTTGTTTGTGATCCTCCTTATCCCAGTCATAAATAGAAGATCATAATCCAATATTAAAATATGCCATTGAATAGTTTCAATGTATCTCAAAAGAAATATGAATTTCATGTCATTTCATCTTATGGTGGAATTGGTGAACCGTCATTCACCTACCTTTATGAAATTTACACTTAGATCTCGGCATCCCATTTCTAAGTTGTGAATCATTATAGTTGGATCCTAACCCTAATATTGTATATTTGGGTTATTATATTGAGGTATCTTGAAATCTAACTAAAACTATCTTTCATTTTAGATGTCTACTCCTGGAAAAAACTTCTACTTCATCATCCTCCAACCACAACTTCTCTTTGCTCAACATTTGCTCCAAAGTTGTTATGGATGCTTCAAACTATAATGATTGGATGCGCAACATCAAAATGGCGCCTCGTTTTGAGGACAAAGAGTATGTCCTTGAAAAGGACCTCAAAGAAATTGATGAATCCAAAGCCACCCCCGAAGAATATGCTTCCTACAAGAAGCACTATGACGATGCCACCAAAGTGGCATGCATCATGGTTGCAACCATGTCCCCAGAACTGCAGAGGTACTATGAGGACTACTGGCCTTTTGAGATGAAAAAGGACCTTATGGAAAATTACCATAAGCAAGCCCGTCAAGAAAAGTTTGAGGTAGTCAGATCACTCTTGGCTTGCAAGATGAAGGATGGGGAGTCATTTTTAGTCATGTGCAAAAAATGTAATGCTACATAGAGCGTTTGGTCAAGCTCAACATACAATTTGATGAGGAATTGGCCATTGACATGGTCTTGAACTCATTACCCAATTGTTATGGTCAGTTCATCCTAACTTACCATTTGAACAACACCGAGTACACATTGGCCCAATTGCACAACTTGTTGCAAACAATAGAGGCATGAATGAAGGGTAAAAGTATAGCCTCTACTCCTGCTAGTGCCCCTATCTTGGCTATTAGACAGGGAAAGGTGAAAAATAGGAAAGGTCCTCCTAAGCGAAACTGGAAGGGAAAGGTCTAAGTTGGGTCATCTAGTAGTGGCCCAAAGTCCAAGCCAAATGCTTTCATTCCCCATGTTTCCGAACCAAAAGAAGCCGATTGCTTTTACTGCAATGAAAAAGGGCACTGGAAGCAAAATTCCCCAAAATAGCTGCAAGATATTAAAGATGGCAAAGTGAAGCCATCTTCAGCAGGTATTTACATTATTTCTTCTAATAACTCATTATATTCTCGTTAGTGGGTCCTTGACACGGTATGTGGTTTTCACATATGTTCTGATTTGCAGGGGCTAAAAGAAAGTGAGGAGGTGGAGCGAGGGAGGATAAAATTGATCATGGGGAACATAAAGTCTTCACCAGTGACCAAGATCGGAGTTTATCAACTTTTGCTTAATAATGATGTTAGATTAGATTTATTAAATTGTTGCTATTCGTCTGAGATGATGAGAAACATTATTTCATTTCATACATTGTTTAGACAAGGTTTTAAGTATTCTTTTAATGATTTGAATGGTTCAATTTCTGTTTATAAGAATGGTGTTTTGTGTTTGAAGCTTTACCTTGTGATGGTGTGTATGAAACATTGACTTGTGTTGATAGCTTAGGTAATAGTGTCTTTAATATTGACTTGTCTAATAGTGTAGATAAGGCATGCTTGTGGAATTGTTGTCTTGGACACATTAACAAGAAACGCATGGCCCAACTCCAAAAGGATGGAGTGTTGGAATAATTTTGACCTAAAATCAGATGATATGTGTGAATCTTGTCTTTTGGGAAAGATGACAAAATCACCTTTCATGGGATCTTGTGAAGGTTTGTTAGACCTCATACATACTGACGTGTGTGGACCCTTCAAATCAACCACAAGGGACGCTAATCGATTCTATGTGACTTTCACTGATGATTATAGCAGATATGGTTATATCTATTTGATCAAACATAATTCAAAAACCTTTGAAAAGTTCAAAGAGTTTAAAAATGAAGTCGAAAATTTATTGGGCATGAAGATAAAGATACTTAGATCCGATAGAGGCGGAGAGTAGCTTAGTATTGAGTTCAACGACTATCTAAAGGAGTGTGGGATAGTCTCACAATTAACTCCTCTTAGGACACCACGGTTAAATGGTGTGGCTGAGAGGCGTAATCGGACCTTGTTAGACATGGTTCGTTCTATGATGAGTCGTGCTTCGCTTCCTATTCACTTTTGGAGGTATGCCTTAGAGACAGCCTCCCACATCCTCAGTCTTGTCCCTACAAAGAAGGTTGCCAAAACACCTCACGAAATATGGACAGGGAAAGTTCCTTCGTTAGCACATATTAAAGTTCGAGGTTGTGAAGCTTTCGTAAGATTAGAGACTCATGACAAGCTAGCAGCTAGAAGTGAGAAATGTGTTTTCATTGGTCACCCAAAACAGCCTTTTGGATATTTGTTCTACAGACCTAGTGAAAACATGGTCTTTGTGGCACGAAGAGGAGTCTTTCTAGAAAAAGAGCTCATATTCAAAGAGGAGAGTGGGAGCACCATTGACCTTGAAGAAATTAAAGAGTTAGCCAATGAAGGAACCTTAGATGACACTAGCACTCAACCAGAGGAAACAATTCTTGTTAAACCAGTTGATAACTCACCTCTTCGAAGATCCACTAGGGTGAGTGTGCCACCTGAGTTGTATGGTTTTCATATTACTTCAAATGGTGACATATTCATCAGTGATAGAACACTGGGAAATTTAGATGAACCGGTTACTTACAAGGAAGCAATGGCAGACCCAGAGGATTCTAATTGGAAAGAGGCAATGGACAGTGAGATAAAGTCCATGTATGATAAACAAGTTTGGAATTTGGTTGATAGTGCACCAGGTCGTAGGACAGTTGGGTGAAAATGGATCTTCAAGAAGAAGACAGACATGGATGGAAATGTGCACACATTCAAGGATAGACTATTTGAAAAAGGTTTCACTCAAACCCCAGGGGTTGACTATGATGAGACCTTCTCACCAGTAGCTAAAATTAAATCTATTAGGATATTGCTCGCCATAGCTGCCTTTCATGACTATGAAATCTGGCAGATGGATGTCAAGACTGCTTTCCTTAATGGGAAGTTGGTTGAGGATGTTTACATGAATCAGCCAGAGGGTTTTGTTGATGAAAAGTTTCCTAATAGAGTGTGTAAGCTTGAGAAATCCATTTATGGATTGAAATAAACATCTCACAGCTAGAATCTTTTCTTCCATGAGAAAGTCAAAGATTTTGGTTTCTCTAGGAGTGAAGATGAGTTCTGCGTATATATCAAGGCTAGTGGGAGTATAGTGAATTTTCTGGTGTTGTATGTTGATGACATATTACTCATTGGTAACGACATTCCAACCCTGAAAGATGTTAATTCTTGGCTTGGAAAGTGTTTTTCCATGAAATACCTTGGAGAAGCTACCCCTTCGTTCCAAGCCCGTTCCCGACGAACTTTATATCCACGAAAAGGTGGCGAGAAGCCCTAAGCAAAGCAACACACCCCGGACCAAAACCTCTTGAACAAAACTCGAAGCCAAAAATGACCAAAATGCCCCTAGCATTGGCTTCTGAAATCCCTAAATGAATATTTTTGAACAGGGTGTTACACGCAATCATAGAATCCAGGGTCAGGCATACCGAATAACTGACATGCTCCTGGATATCAGCCCTCAACATGTCAAGATAGCGGGTTTTCTGCATCTCGTCATCACCTGCATACTGGGGCACCAACAAGGCCCTCTCCTGAAACTTGGCAGTAATCTCCGCCACTGTCTTCGTCGTCTGCCTCAGATCGTGAAAATCCCTGGCTAGCTGTTGGAGCTCCACAGCTGGGGCAAACTCATCCCTAAACCGGGCCACAAATTCTAACCAAGTCATAGCCTCAATGGCTAAGGATCCCAATGAGTCATCAACCGAATCCCACCAATCTCTGGATCTTTCTCTCAAACATCCCGCAACGTTCCGGACCTTCGACCCCTCAGGGCAGAAGCTAATTAGCTTAGCAGACTCCATTTCTACAATCCATCTCCTGGTGATAATAGGCTCCTTCAGCCCATGGAAGTCTGGCACACCACATCCCCTGAAGTCCTTAAAGGATAGTGTGCGCGACCCTGACTGGCCGGATGCCATGTTGCTTCTGAACGCCCTGAGGCGATCCTCCATCATCTTAATAATCCCATCCTTGATCGAACCAAAAATCACCGGGGTCGCCTCAAGGATGCCTCTCGTGATCTCTGACGCGATGAACTCGTGCAGTCCGTCATCAACCTGCTCGGATCCCGCACCCGAACTGAACATGATCCTGATCCAGACCCTGATCCTCCCGATCCATGTCGTGTCACCACCATTCTGAACAAAACACATAACTATCAGGATCATACATAACCTCGAGAGGTCCCATACACTCTACCAGTTCCCTGGTTCTATCTTGGCCCTCCTTGACTCGAGTACGAATCCTCTGCTTTCAGTAGTACGGGCCCATACTACCTTTCACTTCTCTTCATACTTTCCTCAAGGATTGCTTTGACTTCACCAGGTTCCTTCTCCTACTACCATACTCTTTACTAATCTTATCCTAGGCTCATCCTAGGGTAACTCTCCAACCCACTCTCTGCCATCAGTTGCATAAGGAGTTCCTTCCACCTTTATCTAACTAACTTGCGAATACCATTACATGTCACTAAGACCAGATAATTCTTCGAATGAGAGGTTCTGACCTACAACGATTGGACTCAAACAAGAGCTGCGAAATAGGGCTAAACCTAACCTTCTGAAATTATTCAGTCCTCGCAATATATAACATGATGCATTCGTTTATTAGTTAGCTAAAGGTAGCTAGAACCCCTATTAGCACGAAGCAAGCAGCATTTGGGCATTGAGTAACCCAACCAAGCATATCCTATCCAGGTTATCATGCAATTCAACAAGCATATACAATAGGCATGGCATGCATCTTCCTAGATCCTTAGCCCTATTCTAGCATATAATTCTCATAGAAATACAGTAGGCATAAAAGCCATCTTTCCTAGATCCTTAGCCCTAATCTAGCATGCAATTCTCATAATCATATCATAACATAATATAACTGGTATAGGTAACTTAAGGAAAACTTACTTGAGCTTGACCGGTTGCACGTATCACACTCTTTTCAAAGTTCCTTTGTCTTTTCAAATCCTTTTCAAAATTTCTTTTTAAAAAATTATTTTTTTTTGAAAAATTCTCATACCAAGTCCTTAGTTTGAGTTCAGACACACCCGAGAGTATGCCCGAATCCCTCAAACCAAGGCTCTGATACTAACTTGTAACACCCCAAAAATCATGATCGAAAATTTTGTTTTTAATTATATTACTTATAAAACTATTTAATGAAAACACTGTAAATTGTTGGAATAGTGTCTAAGGCTATAACTATATTCGGTGGTGCATGGTCCTTTTGGGTTGCCTTCACCATAGCAACTTGAAGGATGATTTGTTAAGAGAGAGTAAATGTTATAAGGAATAATATTTAGCTATTTGATTAATATAAGTCATAAATTAATTGGTATTAATTTGGTGACTTAAAGAGATTAATTAAATAAGAGGGTATAAACTGTCAATTGTTTGATAGTTAGACTTTGGACTATAAATCCATTAGGATGGACTTTGGACGGTTTCTAAGAGCTTTAGGATAGCTCAAAATAGTCCATAAGGATATCTATGAATGGATTTGGATAGCCTTAAGTGAAGATTATCCAATTAGGGTTTAGGGTGAAACCCTTAAGGAGTCTAAAGGTATAAATAGGCCCTTGGGATGTGGAATTCGTGTACAACCTTTCAGAACCTAAAGCAAGGAACCTCTGGCCGAATTCCATCCCCTCTCCTCTCTCCTAAATCATCTTGCTTGCTATTGGTGTTTGTAAGCCATTAGAGGAGTGACAATTGTGACTCTAGAAGCTCCAAGACAAGAAGATCAACAAGGAACTCAAAGGTATGATTCTAGATCTGTATTAATGTTGTTGTTTAACCTAATTAGCCATTAGAAGTCTTGGATTCAAAAGCATGTTTGATAGAAAGCCTAGATCCAAGCAATAGGGTTTTGCATGCGCACATAGGAAAGTTCTTATGGCTAAAACCCAACATAAATAACATAACAATTCATAGCTCATGAGTCAAAAGTCATAAAACATATCATGAAATAATAATAGTATACCAGAGTACAATTCCCAGGATATCATAATGCAGAAATCGTGTGTGTGACGCATTGCTACCGTGCCGGCTCCTTCCCCTTCGACGAAGAGGTACCTGAAAACAAAACTGAAAAATGTAAGCACGAAGCTTAGTGAGTTCCCCTAATATACCACATACCATACATAACACATACTGCCAGGCATATCTGGGTGCCCGACCTACCCTGCTTAGCATACCGGGGTGCTCAACCTACCCCTATCAGACATACTGGGGTGTCACTATTTCACCCCTACTACTACCACATAAAATCATATAACGCTAACACATAATCATAACAGATAACAACATACCAAACAATTATCACACAGACAATCATCTTTACTATAACACTTACTAGTGGGCCGGCCTTGGTGCCTTCGACCCACTTTTACTGGAAGGTAACTCACCTCGTAAAGCTAAGCATCAGAACTGTCCTCGCTACCGGGATCAACTCCTCTCGACCCTACACATAATCATTTTCCTTAATTACCATTTCATGTTCAACTTAGGTCAAGGTCAAAGTCAAAGTCAACATCATGGTCAAAGTCAACTTTTGGTCAACTCGCCAAGTTGGCCTACCAACTCACCGAGTTCCATGATACAAAGTCGGGACCCTTTACATGTGACTCGGCGAGTCCATCCTTTGACTCGCCGAGCCTATCTTCATGCTAGCTGGGACGTTTATTCCTTGACTTGTAGAGTTCCTCATGAACTCGCCGAGTTCATCTTCATGCAAGGTGATGCTCTTAGTGCTAGACTCATCGAGTCTTCCTTGACTCGCCGAGTCCATCTTCATATTCGTGGTACATAGCCTTGAACTCACTGAGTTAGTTCATACACTCGCCGAGTCCCATGATTTCCAGGTCGTCAATAAGTCCAATTGATTGTGTGTTCTTCTAACTCAACTCATGGTCCATTATCATAAGGGATTTGGTGGGAAATTCGACCTTACTCACCAAGTCATATGAGTGACTCACCGAGTCCCTATATATCCAAAACTATACACTCGATTTCAGTGGGTCTTGATGTATTCAAAACATAGATCTGACCTCCTTAGGTCCATAATACACGTAAAGTTCCAAACTTGACGTCCATGCATGGGATTTTTGGCTCAAAAGGCCCTAAAATGAAGTCTACAAGATGCATGGGGTGCTTTTGGCAATAAAGTTGGCACATTTATGCCATAAGAACCCTCAATGGTTCCATATATGAAGCCATACCTTCATAGAACCATAAAATCCCGAGTATGACTCTATAAAAGCTTAGAAAATGTGGGAATGAACCCTAACTAGAGATCTAAGAGGTAGATGGCCAAGGTTGAAGATTTTTACCTTGAATGAGCTGGAAATTAAGCAAAACCTCTAGAACTACTTGCTTCTTCTGGAACCCCCAAGTTTCTACTTCCTTCTTCAAGCTTAAAACAACCAAAACACACACAAAAATGGCTCAAGGACACTCCAAATGCTTTAGGGTTTCGAGTTAGGGCTTTTCTGGACTGAGAGGGACAATGAAGGCTGGGTTGGGACAAGATAAGGTGTTTAAATAGGGTGCAAACCATAAATATTAGGGTTTCATCCAGACAGGCCTACTCGTCGAGTCAGGGCATCCGACTCGGCGAGTAGGTTCTTCTTCCCACGTCCAATTTTAACTTATACTCGACGAGTTGGGGCCTCCAATTCGCCGAGTTCTAGAACAAAGTGCAAATATTTATAAGTAAATTACGCACAAAGAATCGGGTGTTACAGACTGAAAAAAAAACAGCTAATAACTAGGTAAAACTCTAATATGCAATATTGTTCTTTAAGTTTCATCCTAAACGCCATACAATCACAATCCTGATCAAAATCATTCACCCATCCTATGAACTTGCATAATGGTCCCTGAACCAATTAAAGTAGATCAAGAATTAGGCAAAAGTTAGAGAAGATGAAGAACAAAATTAAAATCATTAACCTTACCTTTACCGTACAAGCATAGTAGAGTTTCCCAGGGTTTCTTTTGCTATAAGATGTGTGAATCACTGCAGTGGCTCCAAAATTGCGTTTAATATCGATCATTGTTATCTACTTGGAAGAAATCGATCGAACGAGGGGAGGAGACGAAGGATAGGATAGCAGAGGAAAAGAGGGTTGTAGTATTTTATAAGATTTTAAGGTGCAACAACATTAAGAATGGACACAAGCCCTAAAAAGACGAAAATGCCCATACATGCAAGGCACGTGGGGAGCTTAAATGGAAGCATTTAACGGT
Source organism: Lactuca saligna (assembly GCF_052625555.1). Lineage (NCBI taxonomy): Eukaryota > Viridiplantae > Streptophyta > Magnoliopsida > Asterales > Asteraceae > Lactuca > Lactuca saligna. Next base: position 150,010,776 of record NC_136418.1, read on the forward strand.
TAACGTCTATAGGGACTAACCATGGAAGAAAAATAACAATGAGAGATTGCCCGAGTTAAATTTTGGAAATAGGGACTAAACACTTTCTGGCATGTGTACGAGGGACCAACGGTGTAATTTACCCAAAATAATATTACATAAAGATTTAGTTATCGTTTTTGTCGTTGTATTATAATTATTTAAAGCATGATTGTCAAAATCGTGATCCTGATCGTAGGATCGTATGATCCTACGATCCTAGGTATGAAAAACGATCCGGATCGTAAACGGATCGTATTTGGGGTAGGGTTGCAGGTAGGATCGTAAGATCGTATGTAGGATCGAGATCCGATCCTACCTTCTCTTGATTTTTTTTTGCATGACTTTTTTTGTCACTTTATATATTTTACCATTTACCAATTTACCATTTTTCATTTTGTGTTGTGACTTATGACTAATATTTTGAAGTTTTTATAACTTTTGAACTAAAAATTGAATTTTTGAAATATTTTTTATGATTAAAATTAAAAATTAAAATTATATTGTAGTTTGTGGGATCTTAAGATCCTGATCCCGATCTTCCAAACACCAAAACAATCTTACGTATGATCCCAATATTGATAAACTTGATTTTAAGGTATTGAACCATGCTTTTATCTTTTCTCTTGGTTTGTATAATATTTTAACTAACATGACAAAATTCAAATGTTTGAAATATTATTATTATATATATATATTAAAGTTATGAAAATTTTTAAAAGTACTTTGGTTGAAATTTCTTTTTTATTAATGTTATAACATTCATCCTTCAACTTTATGTTTTTGTTCACAAACAATCCTTTCACTTTCATCTGAATTTTTCATAACCTTCGCCTTTTATTACATATTATTAGTATTTAGTCATATTAATATTTTTTTGGCAGGAATGGTCCCTCAACTATATTTAGGTCATTTTAAAGTTCCTTCATTTTTGTCTTTTTTGGTCTCTTTATTTCCGTTGGTTATTTGTGGCATTCTAGGTTACTATGTTTTCGTTTAATTGTTATTTTATTAGTTTTGCTTACAGATTCATTGATGTTTTTTTATTTCTTATTTATTTATTTGTTTATAGATCAATTAAAGAGGGAAAGAATGAGCAACTCAAACTATAAACATTTTCAAAGAACAAACAACAGAAAAAATTGCCGTATCCAACCCCCGCAACGCGGGGGTTCCCCATCTAGTTATTATTATTATTATTATTATTATTATTATTATTATTATTATTATTATTATTATTATTGTGTTTCAAGCAACTATATTAATTTTTTGTATTACTTTGTAAATAATGTTTATGGGTCTTGTTTTTTTTTTTTTTTTTTTTTTTTATTAGGGCTTTTGAGTTTTCGAGTTTGAAAAAGGGGTTTAACCCATTGTTGGTCGACGAGATGGCAAACCTTGTCCTCGTCTCCTCGAACTAGACCCGATAATTCGTGTTTGCGTGTCGTGTATTCGTGTCAGACAGGAATTTACACGAGACAAATTTGTTAAACACGAACACGACACGAATTATAAAACGTGTTTGGGATATCAAACACGAACACGACACGTAAAAAATTCATGTGGCACGTGACACCACACAAATAGACATGTTTTTTGGCTGTGTTACACGAAAAGACGAATGAACACGTTTTTAATAGTTTTCTTTTCATCTAGGGCTACAAACTAATTATTGGTATTTGCGAAATTGATTCCTAATATATTATAAATATAAAATTTAACCCTAAAGTATATATGTGTATATACGTGTTTGTACGTGTCACGTGTCAACACGAATGTGTATCGTGTCTTATACGTGTCTAAACAGATAAATTCGTGTTTGACACGTGTAAGACACGAAACACGAATTTAAAATACATGTCAGAAACGAATAAACACGAAACACGAATTTCGAAAACACGTACACAGTAAACTCGTATCGTGTATCAAATTATTAGGTCTACTTCGAACCCATATTCTATAAATAAATTTCGGGGGAGCTCAAATTACTATAAATAATTTTCAGGGATTCATATAAAAAGTAAAGGAAAAAAAATCGACAGAAAGGAAACACACGCCCAGTGGGACTCGAACCCACAATCGCCTGATTAGAAGTCAGACGCCTTATCCATTAGGCCATGGGCGCTTGTTGAAATTATTGTAGAGTCTTAATATTTATATATTACTATCTGGCTAACTCGTCGTAGTATCTCCCCATACAGTGAACTCGAATATTTCGAACATTTTTGCAAACACCAGATACGATAATATCCTATAATTTATCAGCGTATTGTAATGATGTCAATGCCATAATCACAAGGTACTTTATGCGCATGCACTCATCATGAGCTGAAGGTGTTTGATAGATTGCCTCAGTGAATTTGCTTGCATCATCCACCATTCGTGCGTGCAACTTTTTCACTTTATTTTCACATTTCACTCATCTCATACCCAAAATGTATATTTTCTTTTGGAAATAAGCAGTCTGGTGGAAAATGATGAAGTCACTGTTTGGTTTGCAGCTTAGATCTGAGGGTGAACCCAGGTTGTATAAAATCACGCACTGCAAATTTTTTATTTAATTACATGGTGCTGGTTTTATTTTACTCGTATTTAAATGATGATTATTGGATTAATGCAGTTCCTTGAAGATTAATGAAGAATATGTTCAAGATGAAGACAAATACTAGATCAATTAATAATAATATGCCTTGGAACTTCTTCCATGCTTGATGATGCTGATGATGATGAAGTCGAAAGACACTGATTCCAATTCTTATTGACACTATAAAGAAATTTTAATTAACCAATGAAATAGTTAAAACAAAACAAAAAGGAAAAGAAAAAAAAAAAAAAAACTTTCTTACTATATATCTCATTCACATGAAGGGTAAAATTAAAGAACAAGAAAGGGTTTTAAGCTAAACCATGTGAGGATGTCAGTCGTGTTTGTATGTGGATTGATTGTTTCCATTCAGAACTCATGCCAGTGTGTGTGCATTCTCAGGCAACCATGCATGTGCTTTTCTAAAGACACTTTTATCATTGTATTTACTACATCCTTCTGCTTTTAGTTTACCCTTTTTTCTCTTATCATAACCCAACTTAGCATTCATGTTGACCACCTTCAATGTCGAGAAATCAGAAATGTCCCTAAAGATTGCAGCTTTGTAGTTAGTGTCCATATATATATATTGCCTAGATTGTTACAAGTGAAATATGTATGATATTAAAAAGGTTGACACAAAAGAATATGTTAAATTCGTTGTGATAAAACTTTGTCATCAGCTAATGTCAACTGTTACATCGATTATTACCTTTACCCAAGGGTTTTTTGTAGGTAGGGTTAACTGGAAAAATGTTCAGAGTTAGTTGTAGTAACTTGGGTTGAATTGTTTTTGCAGAGAGATATGGCAGAGTGAAAAGGGTGAGAAAGAGAAATGAGAGAAAATGGGCAGACAATCTGAAAAAGATGGCAAGTCTAGTGAGAGGATAGGGGTTCTCCAAAGAAGGTAAACAAATTAGGTCTCTCCTATTCACAAGGAAGAACTCCCATGAAAGGAAAAAACTTGAAAGCAAAAGCCTGTGTAATCAAGGAAAATGAAATATTGGACCACTTCTTTATAGCCTGTAACTGTAGCTATTACTACACTAAAAGATTACAATCAATTGCCCATCTAGTTTGCTGTTTCTTAGAAAAGGTATGAACTCAACATTTGTGGTTTTTATTCACTTTGTATCTACTTTTTCAAATGTGAAAACTTTTGGATCCTCTTTAATTACTCTGTCCTTTTTTTCTTATTTTCATGCATATTATATGAGTAAAACATAGAGTGTTTAGGGTTTCATAAATACAGAATTCTTATTGATTTCAAAATGCACTCTTTACAGCGAACCATTTAAAAAAGGCAAATCAATATAAATTTGACACGTACTGCTACATTTTCAAAAGTTATAATTGACGGAATTTTACTTATATTAAATGACTAACCTATTATGGTGTTTTAGAACGGTGAACACACTTTCTAGTAAGATATGAACCTTCAACTAGTGTTTGAGACACATTTTCTGTCACATTTGATACAACTGAACTACAAACTTTTTGTTACTAAATGGTAATGTGATTTAAGGAAATCATGGAAATTAAATGAGTTTAGAATTACTAACCTTAAATTAGGAATAACAAAAATTGGAGGTCAAAGCGACAAAATTAGGAATAAACAAAAATTGGAGGTCAAAGCAACAAAATTAGGGCTGAAAAAATTTATGGTTGTTTAAAGATAGTCTCATTTTGTTTCGTTTGTCATTTTCTTATTTATTTATAAACACTTATGTTAAGTCTTCGATATACTCAATATCACGAGTATATAACTAGTGGTCTCAAAAGATCTTAATATATCTTCACGGATGAAGATTCTATATTTTTGGTCGTTTTTTGTTATGGCTTAATGAGAATCAATTTAAACAAATTAGATTGTGTACGATATCGAAAATAAAGTCTTATTTTCCATTGAAAGAGGCGGTTTCAACGATTCTATCTTTATAAATAAAAGATACAAAATATTACACATTTCTACAAGGATTGTTGTGTATTATTAAAATTTGTTATCCACAAATCATTTCTCTTTCTATGATATTGTTCTACGAATTGAACATTTAATATAAAAAGATTAAAAAAAAAAAAAAAAAAAAATAGATCCACGTGCTATGGCATGAGTTAGAAAGAAAAAAGGGTTTGGGAGGAGGTTCATTTACTGATTGATATAAAGTAGTTTTTGATTTTGAAGTTGCCGGTGGTACAATGTGAAAGTTGAGTGTCGATGTGGGGGTGCAGCCATTATGCATTAAAGGCATGAACAATATCATTGAATGTTGAGTTATCATGATTTGGGTGGGACAATTTAGAGAATGGAAAGCAACAGAGGACTAATAAGTCAAGGGTTCACTGCATCCCACGACAAAATTCATTTTAGGTTTCTTAGGATCATATGCTTTTGTCCAAAATTGATTTATTTTAAAATATGTATTTTCAATATGCAATCTTTCAATATAAAACAGGTTATATATATATATATATATATATATATATATATATATATATATATATATATATATATATATATATATATATATATATATATATATATATATATATATATATATATATATATATATAGAACCTGTTTTATATTGAAAGATTGCATATTGAAAATACATATTTTAAAATAAATCAATTTTGGACAAAAGCATATGATCCTAAGAAATGCACCAATAGGAATTTAAGAATAATTAAATAATTAAAAATTGTAATAAGGGTAATTATGTAACTTTAGCATGCTAATTAAAATAAAACCCCTTAATTCATGGAAATTACCATAAAAATTTGTTTGACCAACTATTTAACCATAGCCTTCTATATCACACATATTCTGCCTCCTCTAATTTTCTTATGGACGAATGAAGATGTTTCCCCATTCCATCGATTAAGAAGATGTTTCCCCTTCCCTGTCGGACCGTCACAGTCAACAACACCGATTATTTTTTTCTCTCCTGCTACATGTTACGGCATCAACACTCTTGGTTTCCTTCTCCTTCAATCGGTTGTTTTCTTAACCTAAATCTATAGGAGTGAAATCTTGTTTTGACGTAAGTTTCTCTCTTTTTTCTTTTAATATGGGTTTCCACTACTATATTTTTTCCGTTTTCTTACCGGTTATCTCCACATATTTTTTCTTCGTTTTTTATTTTTGGAGTTATAATGATTATAAACTATGTAGATTATAATATTAATTTTTGTGCTTTGTTTCTTTAAATGCGAATGCTTTGAAGTTTAATAGATTGTTTTAATATAACTCAAATACTCTTCTTGACAAGATTTTTGCTAATAAGAATTGTATCTGCCAAAACAACATTAAAAGGAACATGTATATTCTAGAGCTCTTTATTATTCTTTGCAAAGAGTAATTGTTTTATTTTCTTTAAATGGGGTACTTGTCCTATTTTTATTTGTAAAATTTAGGTTTGATGATTCAACGTATTTATTGGAAAAAATGGAGGAGCAATGAGTAATACATAATTTACAATCTTTAGTTTCATATAATTGATTTTGATTTTGTGGAATTACTTATTCTTCTTGTTGTAACAGTGTCTAAAGGTTCTGTCCTCTATATGTTCGATAAAATGTCTATAAGAACCCATCTTTTTTCATTACAGTTTTAGGATTACATTCTATTAGAACAAATTAAAATTCTTTAATGTGAACTACATTCCGTCAAAATTTATAATTTTTATTCTCATAGAATGTACTAAATTTCTAATATTTGAAAGTTGATTATATTTTCTTTGTGAATTTATTCTTTTAGAATATACTAAAAGTTTTAATATTTTAAAGTTGATTATGTTTTCTTTGTAGATATAGATTTTGAAGGGTCTCATTGATGTGGAAAAAAAAGAAAACATAGAGAACGAGCGTATTCTAGCAGAATGTGTTCTGCCAGAATGTATAAAGTGTTTCTTAACAATATTTTAGTTAATTGAGTAATACTTAAAGGTTTGCGAACTTTAGCTTTTAAATGGTTTCAAACTTTATAAATTTTTATTTTAACCTACTGTAATATAACTTGTTTGCTTTACCTAATGAATATTAACCTGAAAATTCTTTCAGAATGCGAGCAATATTCTTTTAGAATAAAAAGGGTTTTAGTTTGAAGAAGGCTACTATTCTTTCAGAATGAATAAGGGAAATATTCTTCACATGTAATCCTGCAAATTGATCAGAACTAGACAACCAAAAAAGGCAGGGAAGCTTTAATTTTATTCTTTTACAATGATTGTTCTCTAAGAATGAACTCGAATTTTATTCTTTATTTTTTTCATATCAGAACACAAACACAAGTGTATCACTACAAATTATTTGGCAATGAATTTCTAATAGAAATGGCTTGAAGAATGACTTGAAGACCTGATGGGAAAGATTTGAAGAATGAATTAAATAATGGCCACACTCATTGTTTAAGAATGTTGTTATTTTTTAAGAACTATACTTGTTATTCTTTCAGAATGTTTGTTATTATTTAATGTATCACAATCATACAATTTAATTATTTGGTATATTATTAGTTCAAGAATCGATTTTGTGTATTCTTTCATAATATATTTACTAGTTTATGGTTGACACTCTGTCATTCTGACAGAATAAAATCAAAAAATATATTTACTACTTTATGGTTAAAATTCTATCATTCTGACAGAATAAAATCGGATTTTTAATTTTAAATTAATTTAAAATATTCAGATTTTGAAAAGCAAAGGAATTAATTATCCCTAAAAATTCGAAATTTTCCTTTTATAATATAGGTTAATTGACTAAAATGCCCTTATGCTCAAATTTGTGTGATTATATGGTACATGTTATCCTATTCTACTATCATAGACCCTCAGATCATGATTTTTGATTATATTCCATCCAATGGTCCAGATCTATGCATTCTGGCACACAATAGTTACTAGAAACAAAATAACCTAATCCTATATATATATATATATATATATATATATATATATATATATATATATATATATATATATATATATATATATATATATATATATATATATATATATATATATATATATATATATATATATATATATATATATATATACCATTTTATTGGTTCAAATGAGATCCACCAAAATAATTAGAATAGCTTTCTCCAAAATTTTATAAACTCGCAAGTCTTTGTGAAAAAACTTTATTTGAAAGGCTATTCTTTTTTATTTTTAATTTAAAAAAACCTCAAAAAGCATCGACAATCAAAAAGCTTTTTTGGCAAACTTTTTCGTGACATCTTAATTTCTTAATGCCAACTCATCAATATAAAAAAAACAAAACAAAACCTTAAGATATCTCACTAATGAGTATGAGAGGTTTTTCATCAACCAATTTATAAACCTATAATTTTAAATTGATAATATTTTATTATTGTTTGTTAAATTAACTATTAACAATGGTTATAAATTAACTAATTTATAATACTTCTAACTTTTGTAAACTAATAAGTTTGATTGAAAAAACTGAAGTAAAAAGCCTCAAACAATAGGAAAATAAGTTTTTTCATAGCTAAAAATGAAAATAGTTATTCTATCAGGCTATTTAGAGTCCAACAATTATTAAACACCGGAGTTCTTATTATAAGCAGCAAGATTTATTTAACAAAAGGTAAAGTAAAATTATATATATTGAACCCCTTTTAAACCAAGTTTGATACACTTTTAGCCTATCCTTTCAACTACAATTTTCTTGTATTTGTTGAATTTATTTTTATCATACACTAAGTAATTAATACACGAAAAAACTTATTGAAAAAAACCAAGTAAATGCAAAAAGGGACAGAGCCGTGGGGTTAACCATCAATGCTGCCCACGGTGTATTTGGCCTGCTCCTTTGACCCTTGCAGACTGCAGAGAATGCCATCTATCACATCAACACCACCATGCGCAATATTGCTCATATATCGGGCCCTAGGTATCTCACTTCAAATAATTAAAAAGAATGAAATGTTTTTAATATAAGTATCATAATGTTTAATGCAAATGTAAATGATCATTGATTAACCTGACATTGGTTTCTCATATGAGAGGTCAATTAGGAGTTGGCTGGGAATATATGTGATGCATTTTGGTGTTTTAACATATCGTTGCGAACCCTTTCTTTTGTCCTTGTAAGACCTATTTTATCTCTGATGATTGATAAGTTTCTAAAATACATTTTTATTACAAAAAATTAAATGAATTTGATATTTACTATTTTACAAAGGTAAGTAATAGTTAATAACTATAAAAATAAATATTGCCACATTGGTGAAACTAAACGTTATATATTTCTAATTTGAGGCGTTTGTTGTAATCTTTTTGAGCCAGTTCAATTTCCATATTGCAAATTAATACGAGCTAATTGCAAAAAGTATTAGTACGTCATTTCTTAATTTTGGTATCTTATAAATATATTCATCTTTCTTTCTTGATATTGGTCTATAAGACTAACAATGGTTTTGGTCCAAAAATTGTTTTTCATTTTGGTTTTAGTGTTTCATTTCAATTTTGGTCTCTAATACTAAATCATCGTAAAATCATTTTGAAGAGAATGCCATATCTAAGAGCTTGGTTAATTATAGAAGGGTAGAATCAAAAGATCAGTTAAGTAAAAGTTTATTTTCATGGAATTTGACATTTATGCTAATAATCACCATAGTTTCACATTATATAGAAAATAACAATTTTACTGGAATAAATAACCAAAAACAACACATTTGAGGGAACTGCGTTCTATTTGTCTCTATGGAAGATTGATGGAAATCATAAGCATATAATGATTTGGATATGAGTGTACGATATAGTAGATATGCAAATATACTCATGAACATACATTGAAGTTATAGCACAATGATGAAAGTTTATTAACAATGAATGTGGTTGCAAATATATAGGAAAATGAGTTGGGGTGTGACATCCGAGTTCGATTGAGTTTTTACATCCTATGTTTGGTGGATTTAAAGTCCAAGGAAAGATAGAAGCAAGGAGCGGAACACGAGACATGAAAAGAATTAACCACAATAGAATAAGGGTTTTTGTAATGATCCATATTTTTCATAACGTTTTAACATAAATTTTTTAAAAAATATGAGAGTATTTTACATTAACCACAAAACTAGAGTTTCAAAAATCTTCAAAAGTATTTCCAAAAAACGAGTACAGCCATACCAATCATATCATAGCCATAATTAAAGCAATAAGAATACAAACATAAAACAAAAATCCAGTAATGCTTGGAAACAACAAGATTTTTGGTGAGTTTTAAAATAACATAATACTTGGAAACATATATCAAAAATCCACTCTCTCTAAGGCTTGCTACCTGAGTATGTAATACTTGGAAACAACATATATCACACAACACGTTCCGTGAGTTATAAAATAACATAATATACATAGAACAAATTTTAGTCCCACTTACTTCGCATATCTAACTAGTCACATGAGTGACCGTACATCATTCCTCTTACTGATATATAGTTATCCAGAGTCTGACATCTCACATGTACATGCTTCTCATTTCGTCCAAAACAACATTAAAATCCGATTTTAGTTCAAAATATTCAAAATTTTAAAAACTCAAAATAAGAATTAAAAGATGAACCCAAAATTGAGTATATAGGAAGTAAAATCGGTAGTATAGGATGCTATATTACTCATCAATTTCACTAAATATAACCAAAAATTCGCAAATTGATAAAAGCCTCTAAAAACCATAAAAATTCGAAATTTATCCCACAATTTAAGTTAGGATTTAGCATAGAGATTACTGTTGGATTAGTGTCTAAGTCCATAACTATTTTGGTATGTACTTGACCCGATTATGAGCATGGTCCTTTTGGGTTGCCTTCACCATAGCAATATGTAGGATGATTTAAGGAGAGAAAGGTTTAAATATGATTTATTAATATATTATGAGAATAATATATTAAAGGAGAAATCATGTTGTTTAATTAATATTAGTCAAGAATTAATTGAGAATTAATTTTGTGGCTAAAAGAGATTAATTAAATATAGGGGACTGGACTGCAATTATTGGATAATTGAGTTATTGGGCTAATGAATGCTAAAGGAATAAGGGGTGAACGAAATTATGATGGAAGCCCATCATATTTTCGTTCATAGCCTTGTCCAGAAGGTTCCATGGACTGCTTAGAGTTTAAGTTGTCCATTAGGGTTTTGACTGAAACCCTAACAGCCCACACTAGTATATAAAGGACCCCTTAGGCCCCAAAAACGTGGACAACTGATTCTCATTAGGGTTTCCAGCTGTTTTGGTGCCTCTTTTTCTTCTCCTCTTCATCCAAGTTGCATATGGTGTTTGTGACTCCATTAGAGGTACTACACTTGTGGTACTTGCTTTCAAGAGCTAAGGAAATTCAAGGAACTAGTTGTTATTGCTATATAACAACAAAAGGTATGTATTCTAGCTTTATATATGAATTTCGAAAATTATAGTAGCATGCCAGGTTTCTTTTTGTGTTCATAAAGCTGTATAACTAATAGTGAAAACATAGATCCAATACTAGGGTTGCATGCACACATAGGATTGTTTGTATAAGATCCATCAGTGGTATCAGAGCCATTGGTTTTTGTTTTCAATTAGCTTTTATTCAAATTTGTGAACTTGACATATTAGGGTTTATGGCTAATAAACCCTAAAGGCTAGGTAATTTTCGCAATTAGGGTTGCAAAACCCTAGATGGCGATTTTTGCTAGGGTTTCCCAAATCCTTTCCTTAGCCTCCAAGATTTTGAAATCTAGGGTTATCCAACCCTTGGATTTCGATATTACCTCCTTCCCCAAGGTTAGATCCTAAATTTTAGGGATTTGGATAATCCCATATCTTGTAATTATCTTTTAATTGTTAAATATGGTAATTAAAGATCTTGAATTATCCCATCCCTTATTTTCGAGATTTAGAGAGGGATTCAAGGGATTAGGATATCTTAGATGTATAATTGGTAATTATCCTCATGATCTAGATAATCCCTTGTGATTTAATAATTTAAATTAATTGTTTAATTTATGGTAATTATTAAATCAAGAGTTTTAATATTTAAAATTTTAATTTAAATGTCTTAAATTCGAAAATTTTAAGTGAGATTAAAACCTAATTGTTTTGAAGAGTTTCAAAACTTGCCCTCAAGTTTTGGAATTTAAATTGTTGATTAAAAGTTAATTTTGAAAGTCTAAATTCCAAAACCCTGATTTTGAAAAGTTCAAATTAAACCCTTATGGTTTTATTAAATTAATTAAGTGTATAATTAAAAGAGATTTAATAAATCCATAATGATTTTGGTTAATTAAAAGTATAATTTAAACCACCTAGTATTTTAAAAGTGTAAAATACACCCTTATACTATATATAACATTAAAAGTTTAATATTATGTATGTATAACTAAAAATTCAGTCTTACCGTTAGTAGGCCTCGTTCACGAAGCTAGTCTATAAGGGGTGTTTAAGGAAATTGCCTATAAAAGGGCGATTGAATGGGTATCCACTCTTACCCACCGCACTCTTGACTAGTGGAAGGTCGTTAGCCGAACGGGTAGGATAGGACAGAAACCTTCCATTATAAGTATAATGAAGTACAAAGTAACTAAATGCTTTTTCAAATTCCCAAATCATAGTTACTTTAGGCAAAATGTGAAATTGTATGCTAACCCATGGAATTACACTTCGTACCCTTGTCAAACGTTAGTGGAGCGTGTGTGGTTAACCGGCACACTAATTTGGGGATGACATTGGTGGCAAAGGGTGGCTCGATGCTTATCATAGATCAATAGAGCGTGTGTGGCTAACCGGCACATTGATTAGGTGATAGTAGCATTGGGTGCACCACGTGATTCCTATGGTTATTTACACCTTGTTTGTGATCCTCGGCATCCCAGTCACAAATAGTAGGGCATAATCGAGATTAAACATGCCATTGAAAAGTTCAATGAATCTCAAAAGATCTAGGAGTTTCAATTCATTTAAAACTTAAACTTCTTTTTCGTTTTTCATGGTGGAAATTGGTAAATCGTCATTTACCTACCTTCAGATATTCTGCAACTAGATTACGGCATCCCTCTTCTAGGTTGTAGAGTATTGTGTTGGATACTAGCTTGATGTTTCATTTGGGTATTACATCAAGAATTCTAATCAACATAACTTGAATTTTCTCTCGTTTTGTAGATGTCTGAATCTTACAATGGTCATCCCAAATCCTTTGGAACAAGCTTTCCTAATGAAGATGACGTTTCGAGATACGATCAAGGAAATGAGAGTCACGCTTCACTTCCTCCACCTCCTCCAATTATTCTCCCTGACCCACAAGTTCAAAGGCTTGAAAAGTTCAAGCTCACTCAATCCCTTTTGGCGAGTAAACACGAAGATGGGAAACCTGTGTGTACACACGTCTTAGAGATGAAGTCACACATTGATAGGTTAAGCATGTTGGGTGTCGAGATTTCAAGCGAGTTGGCTGTTGACTGGGTTCTTCAGTCACTTCATGAATCATATAGTGAGTTCGTTAGAGAGTACTATATGATGGACCACGACGTGACCCTAATTGATCTCACCTATTTGCTTATAGCTGCTTAATCAGCAATGATTTGGCGTGCTGGTCAAGCAAATTTGTCTAGTGAATCAAACTCCCAAACTTCAATGGACACTGGCAACATTGGAAGTCCAGAAAGAACTAAGTCTGTGATTGTCCGATGTGCTGTGCCAAAGGAGTCCATCTGCTTTTATTGCCAAGAGAAGGGGCATTGGAGACGAAGCTGCCCTAACTACCTGAAAGATCTAAGAGATGGGAGAGTCAGGACGTATGGCTCTACTTCAGGTAAAATCCATTATCTAACTCTTTTGAGTTCCTATTCTAGATTCTTAATACATGATGTGATAAGATTACATTTTGATGTTTTGTAGGATCGAAGAAAAGAGAGGAAGCTTGAGAAAGGAAGTGAGCTGAATCTAATCATGAAGAAATGGATTTCGATTGCATTACTTGAAGAATGGATTCTTGAGCTACTACTTGGAGTTAGAATAGATTGTTAAGAAATATGTAATAACATAGTTTTTCAATTGAATTACATTGTAAGGACAAATTTTTTCCGCAATAAAATGAATTTTTATTTTATCTTATTTATTTATCCTTGCGATGGCATGTATGAAAAATTAATGTTTGAATGTTTCTATTATTAGCAATAATGGATTTGATTCTTAATTGTATTATTTGTGGAAGTGTCAAGAATTTACCAAGTAAGGAGAGTTTCTCATCACCCAAGTTTCAATTTGACAGAAACTTGGAATCATGCAATGTGTATTGTATGATGAATTAAAAACTTTCACATTTGGGAAACTTAGACTAATTCTTTGGCAAAGTGTCAATTAAAGGACAAGGAGATCAAGTACACAAGGTTGTGTGTTGATCAAGTCCACCACAAGAGTGACAAAGATATTCGTCATGATTTACTAAAGCTTAGTAAATATGATTATACTTATAAGATTAAGTATAATTCTGAGTTGATTGAAAAAGTTTCAATGAATAGTAGAACGAATAAAGAAGAATCAAGTAGGCAGAAAGATAAAAGTTTCTCTATTCTAAGAAGAAGGGAGAGTACCTTTTATTGTGTTTTATGATAAGTCTTAAAGATTAAGAACCGTGTCTCAATAGATCCTCTAAGTGATTCTTAGTGCAATTACATGTCTAAGACGAGGTATCAAGTATTGTAGAAATGGTTAAATCAATAAGTCAATCATACTTCGTTCCAATATCAAGTCTTAGAGTCAAGATTGTGACATTGAGTGAAAAGTCTTAAGTAGGTTTATAACACTCATCAAATGTGGAATTTGGAAACGTTTTCTTATTCTTGCACATTTGAAATTGGTAAGTTGTGTTGTCTTGGATAAGACAAAGACCAACTAGGACCAATTGTGTGAAGTGTTTTGTCTTGATAAATGCTTCACTAACTCTTGAATATTTGTTTGTCAAGAAATGTTTCTTGACAAGAGAATCTTATATGTCAAGGAGTTAGTGGGAGTCTTAATGGTCTTGAATGGTTTCAAGAACAAATCAAGAATAAACCTTATCGATCATCACTAGCACACGACTTGAGGTTTACAATCTATCGTGTTGACATTATTTTGTTTTTATGCCATTCCAATTGAGTTAATTGTGTATATGAGTTCTATGAGTTCTCATTTGAATACATACTAAAGCCTTAGTCGATGGAAAGTACATTGATATGTAAGGACAAGTTACTTGGAAGACATGGTGGGCACTCATGTTACCATAGGGCATGAAATGAAGATTAAGAAAGTTCAGTCCATATGAGTTTGGATTTGTCGCGAACCTTGGTTTTGGCAAATTAACATGGATAGGAACTCATACACCATAAAATCTAAGTGTTATAAGATTCCCTCCTTCATGAAAATGACTGTGAGGAAATGCTTTCACTAAGAGAGATTTTAAGAAGATAGCGATTGTGAAAATTGTATTCTCAAATTCGATTATGGTTACAGCATCCCTTTCCATAGTTCGAATTGTGAGATTTGGCAATTAGTTTCAACATTTGGAACTTAGTAACATAAGCTATGAATTGTTTAAACACACATATGAGCTATCTAAGGCAAAGGTGTATAAGGTTAAGAAGCTTAGATAAAGGCTTATCGAAGCATCTGGTATTAGAAATATGAATTTCAGAAATTCAATAGGCATTGTTTTTCTGGAAGCTCATTTGTTTTTTGAATACATGTCAAAGCTAGTGGGAGCATAAGTGTTATGCTTATATGATAATAATCATCATGATAGTAGGAGCATAAGTGTTATGATTGTATGATTATTATGGCGAGTATTGCAAGTTAGCAATATTAATTATAGAAAAACAAAGATTCAATTTGCAAAGTTGCATGGGTTGAAAAAATTGTTTTTGCTATAATGAAGGGAGAGAATATTATACTTCGTTTCAAAATCTAAAGCTTAGATTGAGAAATTTTAATAAATTTAGTCAAAGGATACATAGTGTGTTCTCAAATTTCGATTATGATTATGGCATCCCTCTTCATAGTTCGAATTGTGAGAACATGACACATAAAATATTATGGCAAAAGATTGGTAAAGTATCATATCTTTATGTAAGACATTATGCATCGTGTCCCATACGCTTCGGGTATAGGATCGATTGCAAATGCTATAGTATTTTACCATTCTAAAATTTTCCAAATGTCTAGCGCATTTAGAGGGAAAAAGGGACTAAAATTGGTTTTGACTAAAATAATTAAACAACTATCAAAGGACAATCCAAAGTTCGACGAGAATTGGTCGCTTGTGAGTAGTTGGAAGTATAGTATTGGAAAATATGGAAATGTTTCCATATTGGATGGACCATATCGACATCATTACAAATAGAAAAGATTCTATTAAGAATGGGTTGTCATGAGGAAAATATGGAAGCGTGTTCATATTAGGAAGTAAATATTGAAAATCTTTGTCTAGATTAGAAACTTTTATGCAAAAGGATGTTCAAAGGAATGTACTTTGAGTGAGAGACATCATATCTAAGGAATTGTCTTGTAACAATCTCCGATAGAAGACTTTGTAATATCATTGGCAATAGTGCAGTGACATTATGAAGGGATCGTTGCATAAAGTGTTAAGATCTAGCATATTCTATAAGTAACGAGAATTTGATATTCTTACACTTATGAAAATGGATTTGGAGTTGTGAAATGAGAATGATTGGAAATGTGTTCAATTGATCTATTTCACAAAGCATGGACCATAGGAAACACGGTGTGCATGCTTAGAGCATGGGACAATTGTTGTTGTAATTCAAGCAATGAGTTGATTATCCGAAACATTAAATGATAAATAATGAGTAATCAATATGGTGGATAAATAGAAGGGTTTTATTTACTCTCACAAGTTTGGGGCCATATAGGATTAAGTATTGTTGTTATGTTTCAATTTGCATGTTTTGACTTCCAGAATAACTAGGTTATTCAAACATCCACAGTTGGTCATACGTTGGGAGTAGGTATGAATAAAGACTGTCATGAATCTGTCTGTAGATTGTATGAAGTGTTTAGACATGGCACAAGTTTGCTGCAGAGTTCGTGAGTGCTTTGATAAGATTAAAGTATTGGATTAAACCCACGCTCACTTGGATCACTTCACGGTTTTATCACGAGTGATTAGTGAGACGATAATATTGTATATTCTTGAAACCGAGACGTGTGAGTTGTTATTTGTTGGTCAGTTACACATTGATAATAAGTAAACGCACCAGTAACTTGGTGTTATAAAACTTATTGTTGTGTGTGATTCGATCAGTAAATGCAAGCGAGCATTTGAGTCGAAGTTTATCCATTCCTTTTACCCAAAGTGGGATAAAAGCGATATATGTGGGCCTCTCGATGATTTAGTGATGACCCCTAAGCGCTTGGCCAAGCCGGGACTAAGTTGATGTGTTCAATTGTAGTCTGTTATCAGTCGTCATGAATCGGAAGTCGGGAAATAGTATAGAGAGAATGATTGAAATTCATGTCTTTTGTCTATACGATATCTTGAGAATGGAGGAATATATAATCCCTTATCTAGAGGACACGCTATCTGATAAGATCAGAGTTGACAGCGGCTTTTGAAAGCTACGATTGCTGATTAGGTTCTGAAGTCATACGGAAAATAGTTATTAGACTTATCCAAGTGGGAGACTCTTAGATTACTGTCTAAGTCCATAACTATTTTGGTATGTACTTGACCCGATTATGAGCATGGTCCTTTTGGGTTGCCTTCACCATAGCAATATGTAGGATGATTTAAGGAGAGAAAGGTTTAAATATGATTTATTAATATATTATGAGAATAATATATTAAAGGAGAAATCATGTTGTTTAATTAATATTAGTCAAGAATTAATTAAGAATTAATTTTGTGGCTAAAAGAGATTAATTAAATATAGGGGACTGGACTGCAATTATTGGATAATTGAGTTATTGGGCTAAGGAATGCTAAAGGAATAAGGGGTGAACGAAATTATGATGGAAGCCCATCATATTTTCGTTCATAGCCTTGTCCAGAAGGTTCCATGGACTGCTTAGAGTTTAAGTTGTCCATTAGGGTTTTGACTGAAACCCTAACAGCCCACACTAGTATATAAAGGACCCCTTAGGCCCCAAAAACGTGGACAACTGATTCTCATTAGGGTTTCCAGCTGTTTTGGTGCCTCTTTTTCTTCTCCTCTTCATCCAAGTTGCATATGGTGTTTGTGACTCCATTAGAGGTACTACACTTGTGGTACTTGCCTTCAAGAGCTAAGGAAATTCAAGGAACTAGTTGTTATTGCTATATAACAACAAAAGGTATGTATTCTAGCTTTATATATGAATTTCGAAAATTATAGTAGCATGCTAGGTTTCTTTTTGTGTTCATAAAGTTGTATAACTAATAGTGAAAACATAGATCCAATACTAGGGTTGCATGCACACATAGGATTGTTTGTATAAGATCCATCAATTACCTAGTAGTAGAGATATCAAATGAAGTAAAGAAATCAACAAAAGGAAGCAAGCATGCCAAATGTTTGTCGTGCGTGTGGGCCCCGATAGAGACAAAGCAGAAGGAATGTTCGAATGAAGCTAAAAATCAACTTTAATGTTGATATGTTGTGTGTACACGACGTGTGAATCATGTGACTGGTGCACACAAGCAAGATTTTTCATTTCTAACAATTTTGAGCCTCTGAATACCCAAAAATAATAAAAAACTTTTAGGAGTCAAAATCTATGACAAGGAAGAAGGAACTTCCTTGGGATAAATAGTAAGTTGCTAGGAAAGCTACAACATCATGATATGGTAAGTAAATTGTTAGGGAAACAATAGTAAGTTGCTAAGAAAGCAACCACAACATGCTATGATCCACAAGGTGTTAGGGAAACAACACTAAATTGCTAGGAAAGCAACGACATTATTCTATAGCTGGTAAGTTGTTAGGGAAACAACAGTAAGTTGCTAGGAAAGCAACGACACCATGCTATGATCTGTAAGTTGTTAGGGGAGCAACAATAAGTTGCTAGGGAAGCAACAATAGCATGCTATTATCAGAAGGTGGTAAGGAAGGAAACCAAAAAATGTGATATTGATAATAAAAATCCCAATTAGAAAATAATGATAAGTAAGATAGGTTGCTAACTATAAAGTACCCTAAAGATAGGGAAGAGAATTGACCCCTTAGATAAAACCCAATAATCCTCCCGTCTATTGTTTCATGAAAACAACCCTAATATGTTAACCTTGTTAAACCCAATCGTCATCTAAACCATGATTCAGCATCAAGTCTTCGGTGCATTAGGGAATCTCAGAGTTAACCATGGAGAAGGAAGCAGCAAGGAGAGTAGTCAAGCTTACCAGGATTTTCTTCATAGAAAGCTAGGATCCTTCCATGGAGATGAAAGAGTAAATGATCTAATCTACTGGATTAAAAGGAATAGAGATTAGGTGTAATAAGGTGGTTAGGGTAAGATTTGCAACTTGCACTCTCATGGGGAGGGCCCTCACCTGGTGAAGTACCCAGGTAAAGGCATTAGGAGTAAATGCAGCCTATGCAATCTCCTGGGAAGAGTTGAAAATGCAAATGATAAGAGAATTTTGTTCTACGGGAGATTTCTCCCGAGTAGAACATGAATTTAATCAATTAAGAATTAGGAAGTCCCCTATAGCCTTCTACACCATGTGCTTTGAACACCTAGCCATGGTATGCTTAGAACTAACTGGCTCAGAGAGCAAGAAAATCAGTGCATATCTCCAAGGGCTATCACCTCAAGTTAGGAAGCAGATACAAGCATAGAAGCCCCAAAGTCCTAGATGGCATGATTAAAGCCAGGGAATTTGGAAGAAAATAGGGAAAAATCAACAAGAAGGACCAAGCTGACCCTTGTATAGAAGAAAGGAGGAAAGGAAGCCTCCAACGATTGTTCCCCAAAAGGGTAACGTGGGAAGATTTCCCTTGTGCAATAAGTGTGGACTACACCATCTCAGTAGTTGTGAAGATTTCAAGTGCAAGGAGTGTGGAAAAGCGAGACATATTGATGTTTTCTGCAAAAGCAACCTAATCCAGTGTACGAATACTAGAAGATAATTAAAGGAATGTGAGGGAAAGGAAACCCCACACAAATAATTGTAAGATTTTCCGAAGATAATAGGAATCTTCGAAGTTTAAACGTTTTAATAAAGAGTTCATTTTAATAGTAGATTTAAACTGATTAATTAACACATGGAAATCCCTCCAAAGATCCTTAACAAAAGTTTGATAGAAAATTTTAAGTTTCCTATAGGTGTAAAACAGGATCAGGGAAAAATTAGATTGCAAAAGATGAAGTTAAAGAATTAGAAGTAGAAAACTAAAAAGGAAATTTAGTTAACTCAATAAGAAAAGGAATCGGTTTCCTTTATAAGAAATTGGTCTCCGCATTTAAAGTTTAGGTAAGACTCGAATTCCGAGGACAAATTCCCTAAAACAGGGGGAGAATGTAATAATTGAGAATTTTCCATCATTAATTGTTACTAGAAGTTAGGTTCGACTCATAATGTCAAAAACTTCCCATATTGAAGGATAATATGGAAAGTTGAGTCGAAAATAAAGTAATCAAAAACCTAAAATGGTTAGTGTGTTTGGAAAATATGCAACCTAATTATCCCAAAAATATACAAGTCGAGAAAATCTAACTCGAATTGAAAGAGTTATGATTTATGACGAATAGAAACCAATCACATTAATAATGCTATTGATCTAAAAAATAGCAACAAGACAATGGTTGAGTTTCGGCTAACACTACCACATGAAATTTGTAGTAAAGCATGAGATAAGAACTTGGGAAGAAAGAAGTGCAAAAATGGAAGTCATATGAACGAAATACAATTTTTATAAAATATAAAAATGTGGGTTAAAAATGAAACTTAAATTAGAAGATGCAACCTAAAGGAAAGTTGTAGTAGGAAAGAGCTAAACAAATATATAAATAGTGTAAGAAACAAAGTTCATATGAATAAAAAAAATGAATTTTTAAAGAAAATTAAAGGATGCGCGCCAAGATTTGGAATCGTGGACCACCGAAAGAGTGACGTGTGGCAAGATTTGGATGGGCCATGAAGCGCGTGCACGTTGCGCAGCAGAATTCCCGATGTGCATCAGTACTATAAATAAAGGTGCTTCCTTCCTAGTTTTTCATCCCAAATCAACCTCAAAACTCTCTCTTTCTATATACATCAATGCCCTCTCGAGGGCAAGAAACTCCGATTGCAACAGTTCGAGTGCTTTTCAATACGTTATTAGAGTGAGTTCACGACCCTTATTTTAATTTTTTTTTTATTTTTTTCAGGGAGAATACATGCTTACCAAATGATTTTATAAAAGTATTTATCTTATAAATATTAAGTCATTTTATTATAACTATAGATATTACGCCAAGATTTAAGCTATGATCTACGTCTAAAGGATATAATGTCTGATAATCTACAAG